>NC_089690.1:11131500-11437250 GCF_031753505.1 Anomalospiza imberbis
AAAGTCCACTGAGGAAATGAAAAAACAATCTGTCAATGGCAGGACACACTCAGCAGAGAGGAGCTCCCTGGTTAAGCACCAGCAGTGATAACTGTGATCCGTCCCCCTCTGGGGCCATCCCCCACCAGGACCACAGCAGACAAAAGAGGCTCTCACCAACAGTGGCATGGCAGAGGTGTAGAGGGGACTCCTGTGTTTCCAGCCTTTCCCAGTTTTAATTTTATGATTCAGTGAAAAAGTGCAGGGCTGAGAGACTATGAAAGACATTAAGCTGTCTTCTTTCACAAGCACTGGGCTCTCTGTGGCTCCCCTTTCACAGTCCATCTTTCCTGTACATTAATGCAGTTCTGACTGAGCTGCATCAATGGTGCATATAACATCTACAGCTCTATCAACTGCAGCACAAGGGAAAGCAGAAGAAATTACGTACATTTAAGTATAAATTTGAATAGCTTTTGATCTCCTTAAAGACCTGCCCTGGTTGAAAATCAAAAACCTTCATGAGGGTGAAGTGCTGTTGGGGCAGATTACAGACACACTGCATGCAGAGAAAGGCTCAGAGGTGATTAAAACTACACTCCAGAGCACATTTGGCTGAATCCATTTTACTGCAAGGTGTTAGGTTTATATGGCCATACTTTTCATCCTAGAGAATCCTAAAATGTTCTGCTAATGCTATACACATAAAACTCACTTCACTACAGCTGCTAGGCAGACAGATTGCTGGCACACTGCTTCCCACCCAGATGTGGGAAGGGAATAACCAACCCAGGATATCTCAGCAAAATCCTGTCTTAAGGGAAATTACTCCTGGGAAAGGAAGCAGAACTGGAATTATTAACATTTTGTGTAATGCAGAGTCCTCTGGGGGTTCTTGGTCACTCTTTACAAATGTAATACTGGAGTCAGAGTGCTAGAGCCAACTGTGTGGCCCTGGGGCAAATGAGAGAAAACACAAAGATTTCAGAGTTGTGCTGGGAGCCTATGATGGACCATGCCCAGATTCCCCTGGCAGTGGGTCCATAATACCTACACTGCCATGCTTGACACCAGCTTGGGAACACAGAGCAGCAGGGGTACCTCCTGCCCCCCTCAATCCATGAGAAACCTCCTAACACTCGGTCAGCTCCAGCTGAAAGGAATAAGGCAGCTGAGGTTCTGTGGCCAGCCAAGGTGTGCAGGAGATTGCAGCATCATCCTTCCTCTCATCCCATCCCTTGTACCTGTGTCAATAACTGGGGAGAGATGAATGCTGCACAGATACTCTGTAGGGCCATTGCTGCTGGAGAAAGGGCTGGAAGGGGTGAATGGAGGAAGAAGACTTTGGAGGAGTGGATTCATGTCATTATTTGTTGAAAACATTCAGTTAGGAAAAGATTCTGCCAATCTAGGCAATGACATGTTCCCTCATTCTCTCTTTCCTTCTCTTCCCCCATGGATAACATTTAGGCTTCATTAAAGTTGAAGTAAAGCTGGACAAACCCCCCTGCAGCAGCAAGCTCACTCTGGTTTCACAGCAGTGTAAATTACAGAAAGAGTGGATATGGAAACCATGGGATATGGTGGAGCAGAGGTGTAAGGACAAATCCTTCCTGGAGTCCTGGAGTGACTCCAGTTTGCTCAAGAACAACACTGTGAGATCAGTATCTGTCTCAGGCTTCCCCGTGCCACCCTCTCCTACCCTTCTAAGGGACGCCAAGCTCCAGGGCAAACAACTGCACACCAGCCAGCAGCAGAGGCACAGAGGGTGACTGTAACATCAGCTGTAGGACATATGGCAAGAGCAGCAAACCCAGATGGTGATAGTGAAGTGGAGAGGAGCAAATACCCTGTCTCATTGAAGTGTTCCCTGTAATTATACAAGCTGCAGAATAGAAACACTCTTGAAGAGTGGGAAGGGAAACGGCCTCTGTGTTCCCTGTGGTGTAGCACTCTGTGAAAGCTGATGTTTCTCTGATTAGTGGCTGTTTCTCTGAGGGGAGCAGCAGAAGGCTGTGGAGGGAGCAGATTCCCAGCATACCACATGTTGTGCACCCAGGCAGGGAAGCAAGCAGCCTGAAATCACCCAGGACAGAGGAACCAGCTCTCCTGACTCCTTGCATGGGACACCCATTGCTGGCTCAGGCATGGAAGGTGAGCACCCCAGCAGAGAGCACAGCCTGTTCAGTACAGCTTCAGCAGTTTCTCTGGGGCCTTTTTTTTGGCTGAGGATAGACTGGGCAGAGGGAACAGATTTCAGCCTTACTGTAATCACTAAAAATAGACCCTAGTGTGCATTTTCTCCCTCTCTCCTACATTGCATTACCTCTGGGACTTGTCCAAAAAAAGATTCTGGAGGGTAGCCAAGAGGAGATGATGTATAAACACAGTAGCAAGGATTCAGTTTTCCTTAATTTTCTGGTTTCTGTTCCAGCTTTTAATGGAAAAGAAGTAAGGCACAGACAGTGCTGCTTTTGTATCAACTCCTTGCATCGAAGGTCTCAGCTGTTAGAAATTAGACTGTGGTTACTTCTTTGACCCCTGTCATTTCTGCAGAGAGCAGTGATCTGGTCTCACAAGCATCCCCCTGGCCAAGCCTTCAGGACTAGGAGTGAAATTTGCTCTGTATGCCAGGTCAAGAGTGGGTTTTTTTGAAGTATATGTCCAGAGAAGAACAGCTAAAAGCCTCAGCAACCTTTTGCTGCATTAATCCATCATACTTTGACAAGCTGATGGCTCAGATGAGCTGGATCCTTTATGGAAGGAGAAAAGTTGTTTCTCATGAGAAGTGAGATTTTAATGGCAGAAGAGATATGGGAAAGCTTTTATCTTAGTACCAGGGTATGTTTCTGTTTAAGGAGATTCTGACCTTTTTCGTCAGGAGAGATTGCTGTGAACCTGGCTTTGCAATGGGCCAGATTGTGTATTTATTTCTTTAAACAGTCTCCATTGTTGTAAGCCAGGAAGGTCACTCAGAGCAGCAGCTGCTGCAGAGGCTGGTGGGAGCCCCAAAGCAAAGGTCACCAGAGCACTTCCAGAGGATTAGCAGTCGCCTGGGTGGAGATGCAGGCCTAAAAAGCATCTCAGAAGGCCCCTGGCCACAGCTGGGTGCTGCTCTGGGGGTGCCTTGTGCCAGTAGGGATAATGCTGTTGTGATTGACTCCAAGCTTTTAACCAGGACATGCTTGGATATACCGGGCTGGATGGGTTTAGAGCAGGGGATTCACTGGGGAATGTGGGGAGTGTGTTCCTCGCTGGCTCCCAGCTGGAATCTAGGGCAGTATTACTGTGAGAGCAGTGAGAGACTGCGACTCCAAGAGTAAATATATGTGTGTGTATATATATATATATATATATATATATATTATATTATATTATATTATATTATATATATTATATTATATTATATTATATTATATTATATTATATTATATTATATTATATTATATTATATTATATTATATTATATTATATTATATATAATATAAGAATTGCTGTGAGTCTCCACCATGCTTTTTGCCATCCTGTGCCTCAGGGCCTCACTTTGGTTGGCATCTGCAAAGGTAAAATTGAGCCTGTATTTACAGGTGGTGCCCATGCTGCACTACCAACAGCAATACTTACAGTACAAATTGCTGCATAGAGGAAAACCCAAAGCTCAGCTTTGTTGTGGCATTTCCCACTGGAAAAGCCAGCAGAAACCCTTTTCTGCTGAAGAGTAAAGTGCTGTGTGAGAACAAGAAGGGCTCCACTATGGGCTCAGACCTCTTCTTGCCACTTTAGTCACGACAGAGTTTGAAATCTCTCCTCTGTGGCAGTCCCTGAATGGGCAGGCCAGAGCATCCTTATGGCCAGGAGGTCTTTCAGATGGAGCTCCAGGCAGGCTTTTGAAGCCCAGGACTCAAGTTGAGGTAAGACACATAACAAAACACTGCTCAGGGAACAGGACTCTTACTTCCCTGCTACAGTCTCCATGGAACTCCAAAATTTTCCTTTGCTACTACAGAAGAAGCAGGCAATGCAACAAGAGCCCACCCTGAGAGCTCAAGGATGCTCTCAGGCCTTGAATAGAGATGCCAGAGCTGTTCAGAGGGCAAAAGGTCAGCACAGCCTTCAAAATTTTCTGAATGCTGATGTGGAAAATGCCCTCAAATGCCTGAGCCTTGCAGCAGAGAGGGTAAAGAGGCAATGCCTTACATCAGAGGGGCTTCTTCAATGTTCCACACAACCAGGTGGGGTTCAAAGAGTGACAAAGCCCAGAGAGAAAAGAAATAAGGGATGGATGGGGTATGTGATCAAACCCATGCCCCTTTGGAAGTCTTAATGAGTAGTCAGTCTGTTGTTTCACAGCGTGTCTTGGGACAAATTCTGCCGATACGTTATAGGATTTTCAAACACATCTTGTGCTGATTTTCCAAACTTCTGGGAAAAGGAGAGCATATAGGGGATTTTGTACCCAGTTAATTTTATGGAGTGCATTGAGTAAGGGTGGATTTCTTTTCTGAGCTAGACATGGTTTTGTGTTTCTTCATTGAGAAGGCAGGGTACTGTTTTATTGCCTTGTGTAAATTGTTTGTTGTTTTATTGAAGCATAAAAACACTTGGCAAGGCTACAGCATCCCATTATCTTTCAATTGGGTGGGCAATAATTCCTTGAGCAAACACAAGACCTTATTAAAGCCTCAAACACCTAGAAATCAAAACAACATAAAAACAGGGACATCCAATATGATGCAGGTAGCAAAGAAATGAATGTGCTTTTTAACTACTGAACACAATTAGATCTGGAAAACCACCTTGAAAGCTGAAATAAAAGCATGTCTGATGTTAGCACTGCCTGCAGTGTTTCCTTGTGTTTCTTTCTGCTTCTGTGTCTGCCTCTGAGCCTGCTACACTGCTGGTTATAAGCACTGACCAAATCCCAAGGAACTGCTGATAGTCTGCTTCCAGATGAGTTTGCAGATACTAATCCAGTAGGGAGAGGTGGCAAAGGGGAGGCTGGCAGAGATCCTTGCATTTGCTCAGCCGCTGGAGAGGGATGTGTGCCAGTACTGGATTCTGCACCAGGGCTGTTGTGGTGTCTCTTTGAACACACACGGGATGGAGATCAAGCCATCAGCTCACCCCCTTCTGCAGCAGTCCTGCTTCTGTGAGAGCTGACCTCATCTCAGAAAAACCTCAGCACATTCAGGAATTTGTGAGTCATCCCTGGGAAACTTTTCTGCCTCTGCACTAACATCTGAGCAGAATAGCTCACACTGCACTGGCCACAGCTTCCCTGCCTGGTAGAGCTTCAGGGGATTTTCCCCAGCTTCATGAAAGCAGCTTGCAGTCAGGATCCTGTGGTCTATCAGTGGCACCTGGAGTGGCTGTGCCCACAGCTTTTTCCTTCAACTCCTCCCTCCCTAAAGGGCAGCATCCTGGTGGAGATGGAAGGGGCAGCCCTAGGCCGGGGGATGGCTCATGGACAACACAGCAGCCAGAGACAGAACCTGAGGAGAGAAGATAGCAAAATCCAGCTGTGATGACAGTGCTGAGCGCTAATATTGACATCAGGGTCAGCACCAGGTAGCAGCAACCAAGGGCATCTCCCAGGGCTGTGGTTTTGGTGACCCATCCTCAAGCCCCAGCTGCTTTAAAACTGTCATTCCTTTTGGCTCCTATCCTCAGCATGACACATCTCAGCCAGAGGTCACCTGGGAGCAAAGAAGCCAGCTTTGAGCACTGCTCCCTGCTCACGAGGGGTCAGCAAGACCTGTTAGGAGCACTGTGCTCCGGTGGAAGTGAGATTTTTCGAGCTCATGATGGTCAGGTTGACAGGAACACCAGAAGTCTGTGGCCTTCTTCCTCCCTCAGCAGTCATGGCAGGTCTCTGCAGGACATTAAATGTGGCTCTGCAGAGGTCCCAGAGGACCCTGCCCTGACACCTGAAGATGTAGCTGAAGGCTGGAGAAGGACACATGTAAAAGCATTCTTCAGCTCTGGGACAAACTTGACAGGAAGAAATAACAAGCAAGCAGAGAACCCAAAGTAAAACAGCTCTGTCCTTTTTACACTGTGCAGGTACCAAACTGCCCATCAGCTGGTGCCGGATTTTCCCCAGTTGATGCTGTATCCATCCCACACAGACTTTCCACGGGGGAAAACGACGCCTGCTAAAGGAGGCCAAGGGAGGTGTTTGGCTTCCCAGGGGAGCTGGAGCTAGCATGTTTGTGTTAAGAGAAACCCCTCAATATCTGAAGCCATTCCCATCTGCAGAGAGGGGCCTGCTCAGTCAGATGTCTTCCCCAAATGTAGCATTTAGGAAAAAGGAGGCTAATTCCTGCTCTGCAATGGGAGAATTGTGTGGAAGGAGTTCGGACAGCCGGAGGAAATGGCAGTAAAGGCATGAGGAATTCTCATAAATCATCTATGACCATTTGGATGCTTCATTTTATGCCTATGCCAACATGCTCACTCTCTGGGCCAAACATCACTGATTTTGTTGGAGTTTCCCCAGTGAGGCTTGGCTGGGATAAAATGGGACCTTTTTCCTTTAACTGTGTGTCCACTTTTTCATCACAAAACCTCACAGGAACTCATTCTTTCCCATGCTGCACCCCCAGCTTCACAAGCACACAAACATTCCTGTGCGAATAGAATGAGTTTCTGTGCTCAAAAAAGCAATACTCGAGGTTTTCCTGTGTCCAGCCCAAAAGCTATGTAAAGGCTGGGTTTCTTCTGCCCTGAACAATGAGCAGGGTCAACACAGAAGTGGCCAGAGTTAGCCCCAAATACAAGAGAAAGCAGCTGCCAGCTGATGCTAAAGCACTTCATCTCTGCAGTGGTTTGGCCATGGAGATTTCTTCTGCACTTAGCACAGAAAACCTGAAGTCTGAAACATTTCTGTGACATCCAGCAATGTGACACCCAGACAATAAATTCTTGCATATGTGAACTGCCTCTCAGCATGTCAGCAGGGGTGCCAGGCAGGCACCCATGAATGCAGCCCAACCTCTTCTTCCTCAGGTGTCCAACCATCCTGGTTGTCTTAGTCTTGTCTTAGCTATATTTTCACTCCTTTATCCAAGCAGCTAGGAGAGAAAAGGCCAAGCTATCCCTCCCTTGAACATGTTTTGAGCTGTACTTTTGTCATGTATCAGTGCTACCCATTTATTTCAAAAAGGTTCTGCTGATTTCCAGCACAGACTGTAAGGTCAGCAAAACACAGATCCAAGATCATCCCCCTGGGGCAACTACTTCCCTCTGAAGGGCCGAGATAACTAACACTGCCCTGTACCAATATGATCTCTCACAGTGGCGTGTGCATGTAAGAAAATCAGAAGTCTCTCCACGCATGGAATATTTCAGTGGCTGTCATGTTAAACTCTGCTACCACAGGGCAAGAAACAGGCAACTGTGTTGGTTTACACCAGTTATGGAGCTGGTCCAAGCATTAGATGCAATGTTAATTAGGCACCTCATCATGAGGCCAGGAAACAACACAGCCTATTATATACACAGGAATTTTTACATCATTTATCTGTTATGACAGCACTCAGAGTTTGTGCAAAGTTCTGTAAAAATCCAGAATAAAAAAACCTCAGTCCCCCTCTCTCAGGATCTCACAATATAAAAACAGCAAGCAGGTAGACACTGAGAAAAATGAATAAAATAGAAACTTATGAGGCCTAAGTTCATGACACAAAACAAACCCAGGGAAGCTCCCCCTTCCCTCATCCCTCCTAGCCCCCAGTTATGGGGAAGGGTCCCAGCCTCCTGCTGCCTTCCCTGCCCTCAGCCCCAAGCTGGCACCTTGAACATGGGAGAAGAAATGAACCCCCACTGTGAGTTACAGGGTTAGGTGGGTTTGACATCCATCCAGTAATCCAGGAAGATGAAAAGACATCCATGTTGAGCCTGGCCAGGTTTCCAAAAGAGGCATTGGACCCCAGAGATCCACAGGAGTGATGCAAGCCCAGGCGAGGCTGAAGAGCCAGGGACACTGAAGGCAAACCACAAATAAATGGCTTTATCAGGTCATGCAAGGAAGTTCTCTGTTCCTAAACTGGCTAAGGAAAATGAAGGAAAATGTGAAGCTCTCTGAAATCAGAGGGTGTCAGAGCTGAGGGTGCTTTATTTTGCTTCCTGCTCTTCCTGTGAGCTGAGTGCTCTACAGGAGATCTCCAGGGCATATTGTCCATTATTCACTCTTCCTTCCTCCTTCCCCCTCAGCACTGTGGTTTGCTCACACCACAGAGTAGATGTTCATGTCACATGAAACAATTTCATCCTTTGTTTTCTCCTCTTCACTTTGTAGCTTCAGTACAAGTGTTTAAATGCTGCTCTGAGGACACAACTTCACTTTCAACTTTTCTCTTACTGTTTTGTGCTGTCTCTAAATGTTGCTCTGACATTCATTAATTTCCTTGTGCAAGAAATAAATACTATTAGCTCCATGTTAGCTGTATAAAATTAATCCACACAAAATGAAATTGAATATAGCAACAAATTTGGTGTGCCTACTGGGCCATCAATGTGCTGATTTTTCAGAGTATGGCATATTTGTTCTACCTAGAACACAATTTAATATTAACATCAGCCATATCAGTGAGCATCTACCAGCCCCATCACACTGAGCAAGTGCTACAATAAATTTTTCAGACACCTGTGACTTGTCCAGTTTGGGCAAAGCAGAAAACCTCAAAGTGGGCACTCCCTGCCAAACCTCCAGGCTTGGTCAGAACTTTGTTCTCGCAACAAACCAGAGGCAAGAATGCACAGAACTACATATCTGTCCCAAACCTTGGCCACAGAGAATAGGACAATTACAGCTGAAACATTCCAAAACCACGGTAATGCCTGAGACAGACAGATCACATGGAAACCTTTAGATCAGAGTGCTTAACAGAGTCACAGGAGAAGGTCTGGGAGGTGCTGCCCAGAAGTGCAGGTGGGCCCCCACCCATGCTCAGTGCCTGTGGGGACAACTCTGCAGCAGTCAGCAGGGCTGACCCTGCTGACAGACAGGGTCCTGCATCATGGCCAAGCTCTGGCATCTCTCCCGAGCCAGATGTCCCTGTGCTGCTGGCCCTCGCTGGGACAGAGCCTTAAGGAGCATGGCTAAGCATCATTAAAAGCAGCATGAGTAGGAGATGGCAGTGGAGGCCATGTGCAGCCTCTGCATTCTCCTCCTCTGAGGATGAACAGAAGCCCAGATGGATTATTTTCAATATCAACAACTATTTACTGGTCCGGGAGCGACTCTGCAGGATTGTGGCACAAGCTCTGTTGTCACAGCATCCAGTCCCTGCTCCAGTGAATAATTAAAGAGTAACTGCTGGAAAGAGGGAGAAAAACATGCAGAGTGGCAGAAGGTGGTGTGCAGCACACTGAGCTGGGGCCAGGCTCCTGGCAGGGGCTGTGTGAGGGTGGCTCTGTGCCCAGACAGGGCTCGATAGGAGATGCACAAACAACTGTGCTGCTCTGAGGCCTTGGCATGGATGTAGAGGGACTGTAGGACTGGACATGCCGTTTTCCCCTGAACTGTAAAACCACTTCTGGCCACTCTTGCTCCTTTGAAATAGCAAGTGTTTGAGTGCTGGGCAAATTCCAGGCCGGATAGCTTCATTATGCCTAGTTAAATGGTCATGGTGGGTTTTAATTAAGCTCATAATTCTTTTTGATTGCCTGCTCTAGGCATTTGTGCAGCATCACCAGACACTACTGGACAAGTGTGAGATGGAATGTAGGGAGCTCTGAGCTCCCTATGGCCATGCTGCAATTGTCATCGTTAGGGCGCCTTTCACAGACAGGTAAACTGTCACTAAATCACATGCACAGCAGATGTTTGCTGTTCTGACTGCAAGCAGGTGCATCTGCCAGGATGGTTAACCTTCTCCAAGGAAATCTGAAGGATGACGGCTCCACAGCAAGCTGTTAGGAATCCTGCTTGGACTGTCCTTGCTCTGGCTTGCCTAGAAGTAGGGAGAAAAGACAGCAAAAATTAAAGTATTGGGCAGGTCCGTGTTTGACTCTCAGGTCCTTTGGTGGCACTTGAGTCCAGCAAGACAGAGGTTCAGCAGTTTCCTGCACAGTCTGTGTCCTCCTTGCCCATGTCAGTGCTGGGCTGGGTGGGCTGATCTGATCTCCTGAGTCACAGGTTGGTTATACTGCTGGGACTGCCTGAAACAGCCATGCTGGGCATTTCCTGGGCAAGGGGAGCTGCTGCGTGGCACCAGACCAAAGGCACCATGCTCTCTTTGGCACCATGCTCTCTTTGCAGAGCAAGCACGACTCCTTCCTGATGTTCTTGGTTCCCATGGAGATCCTAAGGACATCAACACAACAAGGGCTTGAGATAACCCTTCCTCCTCCCCATCCTGCACAAATAATACAATTAATGCCCAGCCATTGTGAGGTTCACAGCCCCACTTTCTAAGAGTAGCCTGTTTGTTGTGTGGTACATTTGGGGTTGTGGAAAAATTTATGAAGTGTGCTTGTACTTGACAGCTTTTTCCAGGAGGGCTTTGAGTTGTTTTTCTTCCAAGAGTCTGCATTCAGTTACAGCCCGGAATATGTGATCTCACAGTGTTTGTATTTATGCCTCTCACAAAACCATTTTTACAGCACCAGTATCTATAGGTTACTGTGAGGCACCCAGTGAAGTCATTGCAGGGTCACCTCAGGGTCACCTGCCTCCTACGTGCAGCACATCGCTTTGGCTGCAGGACAGCTACAGCCGAAGGTACTTTCTGTAGCTGTGAACTGAAGAAATACAAGCAGGGGATATTAAACTGATGAAATAACACAATATGAAGGGAAAATACACTATAGGGAAAACACTGTCCTGGCTAGGGTCAGTCACGAGCATTTGATAATGGAAAGAAGCCTTTCCATCACCTGTTCCCAAATGAGGAAAGCATGCAGTTCCCTGAGCAACAAGCTCAGAGGGCTGTGGCTTTCATGATTTCTGTAAACAGCCTCTGATGCCTAATGATGTAAAATCTCCGTAGTGAGATACTTTTGTATCTAGTACAAGATTCCTCAGGTCTCCTGGGAATATTCTCCCCACTACACAGGTGACACTCTTGTCACCTATCGGTGTAACAGGAGGCTGTGAATTGTCATTACACCGTGCAAGAGATTTGGTTCTTGCATGGAGGGCTCTTTTTGCCTCTTTTCAGAGGTTCCTTACTGGAGGAAGGGAAATCAGGGCATAATAGAACAGAAGAGCTGCAGCAAAGGTTTGAATCTCAGCCTTTCACTCCAAACTTGCAACCTTCCTTGGGTCATTGAGAAGGAGGAGGCACAGCCTTGGTGAGCTGAGTGCATGGAACACCCATGATGTGGGAAAAAAGCAGCCCATGGACACTGTGGAACTCCTGGAAATCTACATCTCAAAGGTCATCCTGAAATGAGCTCTGCTGCACACACAGCTGTGTGAGTCTGTGGAGCAGGACTTGGACCTTGTTGTGTCATAGAAATGGGATAAACACAGGCCTTTTGGGTAATTTGGCTCATTTGCCAGATAAGATCTTTGCTCAGAACAGAAATACCAGGCTGCATATTCCCACAACGAACTGGGGTTAAGAAACACCCTCATTTTCACACTGATCCCTCCACTAAGATGGATCCCAGTGCTCAAAATTCCCAGAGCTTTTAAGAAAAACTGTTTCCTTTTTCCCTCATTCAGGACTTTGCTGCTGTTGCTGGGTTTCATCTGTTTTTATGAGAGACCTAAGTGATAACACAGCCATTTCCAGAGCTCACTGCTGCTGATTGTTTTATCCTGTGGAAAACCTAAGCCCTCCTTTACTCATTAAGGCAAACAAATTTATTCTGCCAAATAGCTCAGAGGCATTCCAGCACCCACTGGAAGCGGTGGTAGCTTTCCCACTGACTTCAGTGTGCACAAAATATTCCCAAGACTGGAAATCCCAAATTACCTGCATCTGTTCTGCACATTTCTGAAGCCTTCCAGCTACTAACAAGACCATCGTGTTGGAAGAAAAAGTACAGCTCTATGAAACATTAGTGAGAATGTATCTCAGTCTAAGTCCTGGTCTACTCCAGTTGATTGGAAAACTGCCATAAATAAATCAGGATTTGGCCTCACAAGTGTACTGAAAATCAAGGCCAGCTTCAGCATGCTGCATGTGCAAGGAGCAGCCCTTGGCTTGGGCTTCATGGGAGGCTATTATTCAATGTTATGGTTTCTATGGCTGCCCCAGGAGTTTGGATGTTTGTCCACAGCCCCTTGTCCTCATCTGCTTGGCTAGGATGCGTGCAGGGGGGAGAATGGGGATACAGTGCTCTGTAAACTGGAACAGTGAGAGTGGTTTCCCTTCTCTCCTTGGAATGGGAGGCAGGGCAAAAAGAAGAGTATGGGAGTGTTAAAGTACAGGACTGTACAGGCTCTATTTTGGGAGCTGGAGGGTAGCAAGCAAGCAAGGGGTCTGCATTGCAGAAGAAGTTTGGGATGCAATGAGATGCAGTGAGATTGTGGGGGGCATGTGAGGAGAATGAACCACTGGAAAGAAGTTATGGCCACTCTGATCTTTCTCTAACTCCTACCCCAGCTCCTTGTCTCATTCTGCTGCCCTCCTCCCAGCTCTTCCTTTGGGGCTGGAATGCAGGGAGGATAGCTGAAAACTGAAGCAAGAGCAGAGGAGAGACAAAGCTGGCCAAGAGGAAGATCTGAGGGTCATGCTGGGTGCAGACAAGCCCGAGGAGACAGAAAACCTGCCAGAGATCCACAAGGGAGTCCTCCCTGCTCCTGGGCGTGGGGACACTTGCCCAGGCTCTCATCCTGGGACTGTTAATGCTCTAAAAGATAAAATGGGAAAATATCAGCCCATGGTGGAAGATCTCTCTGTTTCCCTTCCCATGCACTGTCCTGTCCCTGCAGAGGGCTGATAACCTGTCCCAGTGACATGCTGCTCCCCCTCACAGCCCCCTGCTCTCTGGTGTCCCATCCACTCCCACCAAAACACAGCAGTGCCTGAGCCCTCGATTCATTCCCTCTTGGAGGAGGGAGCCCTTGCTACCTGAAAAGCATTTCCCTTTACTAGGGAAAGGTAAAAAGGAAATTTAATTTGGCCGAAGTATGAGGATTGAGTTTGCATAGTTCTTGCTAAGAGAGTGAAGATGTACAAGGCAAAGAAAAGAGAAGTGATAGTACAGGCGAGGCACAGAGCAGTTCTGCCATCCCATTTTGATGTCTGAAGTTATAGCTGGCAGCCTCTTGAAAGGAACACTCAGCATTTCAGGGACAAAGTCGCCTGGCTGTACTGGGAAGGCAGAAAACACGCTTTGGGAACAAAGTCACACATTTTAGTGACAAGTGTGGGCTCCAGGGGATTGGCAGGGCACAATGCCTTCCTTCTGATCCACCCCTCGGCCCTTCATTCCCTGCGAGGCGGGCGAGCAGCCACCCCTGCATTCCAGCGGGGAAGAAAGGGGCAGTGGAAGGAAGGTCAGGACCAGGCGGCTCCTGGGAGCATTCCTGCCTCCATCCTGGGCGCACTCCTTCCTCCATCCTCCGCGCGGCCCCTCGGCCGAGCCCGGCTAACAAAGGCCGGTATCCAGCAGCACAAATGAGCAGCACACGCGGGGCCGGGTGCGATGCGGGGCAGTTTCGGGGCGCTGGGCTCCTGGCAGCCGAAGGCTCGGTGCCTGCGGGGCGCGCTTCGGGGCGAATCCCGGCATCCCGGCACCGGCTCCGCTCCCGCCGCCCGCGGCGCGCCCGGGGCCGCAGCGCCACCTGCCGGCCGCTGCCCGCCACCGCCGCCGGCCGTCCCCGCGGAGCCGCCTCGGCGCGCCCGGGCGGCTCCGCACGGATCCTCCTCGCTGCGCCGCCTTTTCCAGCTCTCTGCAACAGCTTCTTCCTCATTGCCCTCTCCTGGTGCCTTAAGCTTTAGCTTTCATATTGTCCAGACTCTGTATTGCATTATTATTGAATTCTGTATTGCATTCTGTACTGCATTAGTAGACAACTTTGAGCTTCGTATAAAGTGTTAGCAAGTTCTCCTCACAGTTTAATTAGACAAAGCAATCCTTTTCCAGCCTGAGAACCAAGGACGCTGTTGCAGATTCAGGCTCAAGAAGTATAAACAACAGTGAATTGAGGAGAGCAATCTGGGAGGATGGGCCTTTATAACCTGAAACTGTAATTGGACAATTAAGCCCAATATGGAAATGGACCAAAACTTATAAAAGTGTGAAAACTTGTTACTTGAAGTTCATCTTGAGTGGAGCCATGGCCAGGCTCTGGTAGTGCCCAAGGTGTATCCTTTGAAGGCCTTTTTAATAAATACCTACTTTATTCCTTTAACTGTGTTCTAGGTAGCTTCACAAGGCATCACTCCTAGCTCTGAAATGCTCGAGGCACGCTCTGCTCCAGACAGGGCTGCCAGGATTTACCATGTGGGAATGTGTAAATGGATTGATGCTCTTCATGTGCTTCTTGCCAGCTTACTCAGGATGGAGAGCTTGCAGACCTGCAGGTGAAGCCAGTCCAACACCAGCCCAGCTGTGCCAAAGAAGGCACCAGACTTGGTCCAGGAACCTGAAATCCCAGGTGTTGGTCACTGCATCAGACAAGTGAGCTGATGAAAGAACTACACTTGCCTGCTAGAAAAATGAATGGGATCACAACAGCTTATTTCACACAGACTGCTCATGTCAGTACTGACAAGGTCACATACACAAAGAGTTTGCAAAAACTTTTCTGGGAGTCTTAATGAGAGCAATCTGCTTTAAGCTCTCAGATGACGTGAACACTGTGTGCCTGTGTGAAAGGCAGTAATCTAACCATCGCACTTCAGATACCTTCAGCATTTTGCAGGATTAACTAGTTAACCCCCATAATCACTCTAAGCAACTTTTGCTGAGGCATCATTACCCCCCATTTTATATATCACAAGTAGTAGAATTTCTCCAAGCCCAAAATTCAGAGCCAACAGTTCCCAGACTCTAGGCCAGTAGTCAATCTAACTGCCCTTGCTGCCATCTTCTCCAGACAGGAGGATGAGCAAGGCCCATGCATGTAGGCACAAGAGACAGGGTGCAAAGTACTTATCTGGCTGACAGGAGGGACTGTGTTCTTGATTTCTTAGGTTAAAGGAACAACACACATCCCATGAGCAGCCCAGGCTGAACACTTTGCCTTAAACAGAGTTGGAAACCTGATGGACTGACCACCTCCAGCTGATTTTGTTTTCATGTATCAAGGAAAATTGTCAAGTTAAAAGCCTTGTAGGCTGGTGTTCCTCTTTATTTTATAATCTTGTGCAACAGCCTCCTGAAAGCCTCCTGTCTTACTTGACAGTGAGTCAGCCCTGGGCAGAGGATCCTTTTTCTTCCTGGAAAGTAAACCCAGAGTCTGCTCCAATATCTCAATATTCCCACTTGTGTAGAGTTTGCCAAGCTCTGCCCACAGACATCGCAGAGCAGGTCTTTCACAAAGCACAGTCAACAGGACATGAATTGCCTGTGTAAACCCCACACGAGGTTTTGTAGGATTTATGTTATTAGTAATGAGAGACCAAAGGCCCCTCCTCAGTCATGACTGCTCCTGAGGTATCAGTTTGATCTGGAGATGTTTTTTGTGTTTAAGGCCTTCTCAGCCCTCATATTCTCTCCTTGTAGATCCTAACCTGACTGTCCACCACCTGGATTGATGGACAGCTTTCAAAGGTTTGTGAAAGCCTCCATCACAAGTGCTGCAGCCAAAGGCTGCACAAAGCTGGGACAGGCTGCCACAGTCCCCTGGGTGTCCTGAGGAGCACTGAGTGCAGAGGGACACTGGGATGATGAAATGTTGTTACAGGCTCTGCTTTAACTGCTGCTGGACTTTGCACTGAGGCCAAACACACCTTCCTGCCTTGCCCAGGGACAGTTGCCTGTGACACAGGGTAACGTGGGCAGATGGGTACAGGAGCCTTGCACACTGCCTGGACCACCTTCCCAGGACTTGCTGCCGTGGCTTGTGGCTTTGTGATCCTGTTCTCCAAAGACTGTTCTCACCCAGGACTGTTGGGTGTTCTCACTGCTGGACAGTTTGAAAATGTTGTTTTCAGCAAATGGGTCACATCACATCAGGAGCCAATGTCCCAGCAGGGATGGGAGATAAAGATTCCACCCCACACCCTTCCTCTCCTCATAGCTAGACAATTAATTTCTCATTATTGTCCTAGATAAATCCTCTCAGGGAAGATCTGGAGTAGGATAAGAAGGATCTTACAGACTGGTTCAAAGAGTTTGGAGGCAAGGCATGAGAACACACCACGTGGAAAGGCAGCCAGTGGGGCAGCCAGGAGGAGCCGCATCCCGGTGTCACAACCGAGGGCAAGAACCCGATGGAAAGGGACAGACAGCAACAGACTGTGCAAGCCCAGCATGAGCAATGTAGTTTGGTTGGAAATCCACGCTCTGGGGAGCAGCTCAGTGCAGGCACAGCCTGAGTGAGCTCCTGCAGATGGAGCTGCAAGA
This sequence comes from Anomalospiza imberbis, assembly GCF_031753505.1. Taxonomy (NCBI): domain Eukaryota; kingdom Metazoa; phylum Chordata; class Aves; order Passeriformes; family Viduidae; genus Anomalospiza; species Anomalospiza imberbis. The sequence goes on from NC_089690.1 coordinate 11,147,953, forward strand.
GCAGGTCCCGAGGAGGAGCAGCAGCATCCCCTGCCTGCAAAGCCCCGTGCGTGGAGCGGCCAGGCAGGGCTGGAGAGGGACACAGAGACTCTCGTCTGGCCACAGATGTTGTCTCAGGAAGGTGGAAGCTCACCAGGCTGGGAAATAGTCGTGTTTAGAAGAATCTATGGTGCTCTGCAACTGGTTTCCTAACTAGGATGAGAGATAGGGATTGGAAAAAAGTGCCCTGCCAACAGCAGAAGCACCCAAACCTTGTCAGGGCATTTGCTGGGAAAATTAGTTGAAAATGGTGTTCAGCACAGTTTAAGACAGGGAGTGGGACTACCATACCATGAACCTGTGGAGCCAGCCTTCACCTTGCCAGGCTTTTCAATTAGCATAACTATTCAATATTCACTGACCCAGAAAGACTGACCCTGTCCCCAGGGCCTGGCTGTAGGAAATCCTGCTAGACCTTACTCAGATTTCTACCTTTTCCTGCAAGAACTCCTCTCAGAGGAAAAGCCTACATGTCACCTATTGTCACTCAAAACGCTCTGAGACCTCATCCAGTTTTGTGGAAAACTGTTCCTATGAGCCCTCCTTGCACACAGCCTCCCCTGGAGCAGTGGCCAGAACAATGTCGCCCAGCTCCTCACGGCTGTATTGCCCAGCGTGGTCACCCTGCACATCTCCTTGGGTGCCCCCTGGCCCTTCCCTGCGCAAGGCCAGCTGCTCCGGGCTCTGCAGGGTGCTCAGCGCCTCTGCCAAGGCGCGGTGCAGTTCTCCGGCAGCTCGGCTGGCTGCACTCTCCGCTCCGCTTTGGAAGTGGCAGGGCTAGAAGAGGAAACTCATCTCGGAGCCATCCAGGAGCAGCAGGTTCCTGCATTCTTGGTAAAAGATTAAAAAAACCCCCAACAACCCAGCACGTGAGCAGAGCTGGGGGAGTTCAGCTGTAGCCACGTTTGTGTCAGTCCATGCTGGGGGGAACACTGGGGCGCTACAGCCCCTGTGGAACGCTCTGCTGAATGGTAAAGCAGTCTCTCTAAGCCATTGCACTTCGAAAACAACGTCCATCCCTATGCACCCCTCCTGGGTCAGGAATTGACCCCATTTTACCCGGGAAATATCTATTTTTTGCTGTTACTCGGTGTGAGGGCAGCCCGGAAGGGTGGGGGTGTATAAAGAGATGGTCAGCCGGCAAAAGAGGAAAAAAAAAAAAAACAACTCAGCAATACAGAACAATGTCTAACAATGTCTGCAGCCCAGTTCATTTCTCTGCCGAGCTCCCTACAGCCCTCTGAGCCATCTCCTCGTCCCAGCAGCAGGATGCTGCTCCCGGCGGGATGGGAGCCCTACCCATGGCTTCACCTCCCAGGCTCAGCTGCTCCGAAGTGACCCCGTTCCCTGGGAAGGGGCTGCTCGATCCAACTATCTGGGAGGCCAAGCAAGGAAAGACTTTCTTGGCAAAGGAGAAGGACCTGGGAGGCCCCCTCGGCTCAGGTGACCCACCCGACCCCCATCGCAAACAGCTATAAATCCTCCCACTTCCCCGCCGCAGCATTCCCGGGCACTCCCCCTCTCACTGGAGCCGGGCCTGGCTCTGCAGAGCATGTCAGTGCTGGCCAGCCTTGGAAGGTAAATATGCAGCTGGCTGACTTACTACTTATCAGAGGGTTTTTCTGGCTGAGAATGGAGCTGACTTTAACCAGTGCATAGCAGAGCTGGGTACAAGGTGTCAGGTGGGCTTTGCCGGGCTCCCTGCAGGACCAGTTCTCCCAGATCCCTTTATCCAGCTTCATCAAAGGCTCGGTGTGGCCCTGCCGGAGACCCGGGGGTGTGAGGGTGGCACGGGGCACCCTCAGCCCCCAGCCGGGACTCACTCAGGCTCTGCACATACTGTGTTAGTGGTGAGCAGTGCATTTCCATGGGTACAGGAGGATAAGGATCGGGAGCGGCACCGGTATCCCCCACGGATGCACTGCCTGCTCAGCAAGTCTTTAAAGAATGGTTAATTTGATAGAGATTAGCTGAATCTCCCTATCTATCCTCAGAGCCTCTCCCACTTCTGTTCATTTGCAACAGAAAGCTGGAAAACAATCTGCCTCATTGCCCTTCCTCCACTGGTTTTCTCCCAGCTCCATCCCACACTCCAGCAAGGCTGCTCTCAGAGTCCCCACATTCCACTGTCACCTTCTCACCCTACACCTCCACCAGCCTCTCCTCCCCAGCCAGGCCTCCAAGCACTTCCCCCTCTCCAAACCAACCCTCCCTTCCAGGATCACCCCAGCTACCTCCTCCCCACCCCAGCCTCTCTCTTGCTGGCATTTTCTCCCTCCGTGTAAGCCTGCCAGGGAGGTTTGGGTATCTGTTCCCCACGCTGGGGAAAGCCCTCTGGCAGGGCTGTTGCCTTGGCTCCCTGCCACGCAGCATCACAATTTCGGCTAGCCTGGGGCAGGGGGGAGCCCATGGGTGCCCCTGCCAAAGACCAGAAAGGTCCAGAAGCTTCCCAAGCGCTCTGCCTACGACGTAACATAGTTCACAGGTGCTCAGTACCCTGGAACCCGGTTTATATAAGTGATTGCTAATCGCCACCACGGGGTTTACCCATGGTAATGGCACATGAATCACACCCGGGGCAGGTTTCAGCTCCTGCTGCGGCACACACAGAAATGCAATGCACAGCTGAGATCACGCAGATAAGGGTGACACAAACTTGCTCCCGTTCCCAAGTGCCAACAAGGGATCAGCCGTGCAGGAGCAGGGTGCTGGTGTGGGGGTGCTGCTCCGCACCGCGGCTTCTGCCCCGTCCCGGCTCTCAGCACAAGCTGCCAGCAGGGACATGGCAGCGTTCTGCCCGGCCCGGGGCTTCGGGGGACACCGAAGGGGACACCTGGGGGTGCGGGTGACAGGCAGGGCAGTGCGGGCACAGTCTGGCAGAGCACTTTCCAGGCAGGAGGGCTGCGAGCCGCGGGGAGCCGGGGCGGAGCGCCGGGCAGGTGGGATGAATCACGCTTTCCTCCCAGTTTCTCCCCGTCGATTATGGAAGGAGCCGAGATGGCTGCTACAGATACCGGGTGTGGGTCTGTGCCCCTGTCCCTCGGCTGCACAGAGATCGGGACCCAGGCCACTGAGGATTTGTAGCCCCTGACACAGAGACCCAGGATTTCTAAGATGTTTTTAAGATGGTTCTGGTACTTTGGTTAGGCAACGTCACTGCCTGCTCCGCATAGTTTGCAATGCAAACACCACACAGGGACCACTTCCTCTGGAGCTGCTCAGGGGAGCCAGGACCTGCTAAAACTCACCATCGCTTTTTTTCCCCCAGCTCAAGTCCTTAAGGCTTGCCTGCCCATGCCTGATGCCCACTGAGCCTTCTGAGATTCAACAATATTATCCCTGGGAGTTTTAAACTCAAATACATTAAAAAAGTCACATGCAGTTAACCTAAATAACAAGCTTAGGGGTTCCAAGGGACAGCCTTTCACCAGCCCAGACCAGTTACCCAAGGTGTGTGTGCCTCTTGAGTGATCACACCGGGTAGCATCTGGATATTTGCCACCAGCAACAAACCTTTCTATTAAACCATTTTCTGGAGCTGCAATGGTTCATCACGGTCCTCTGTTTTAAATGGATGGAAGGAGTCATGGCTCCTGTACAGGGGAGTATTCCAGCCAGGGACACATCCTTCACCTCTTTACCCTTGTGCAGTGCCTGCACTGGAGCCAGAGAATCCCTGTGTTCAGACATCCTCTCCCTCTGATTTTTTTTCCTGCTTTAAAAACCATCAGTTTCCAGTAGCAGAATATCCCCCTGATTTTAGGCAAGATCTGTGCTGAGAGTTATTGCTTAGAGGGTGCCAGCTCTCAATTGCTCCACACTTCAGTCAGGAATGCCATTCTTTCTTTTTATTTTTTTTCCAGGAATGTTGTAAGTAAATTCACAGCTGAACAACAGTGCGAATAGAAGCTCTCAGAGCTGAGGGCTGCCTACGTTACAGGTATGGTAATTCCAAACTGATCCTCCTTTGTGCTGATAACAGGGCTGGCTATTGTTTTCCTGAAGTCCACATGTCTGAAAACACCGCAGGCGTAGATAATTGCAGTGAGCATGTGCTTTTGAATCTGTTTCTAAAACACGCCTGGGATTTAAGCTTTTTAAAAATCATGACCCTGATTCTGATTTTTTCAAACTCAAAAGCAAAAATTCCCTTGGCTCGAAATGAAGAAGGGTCCAGCTCTTAAATACAATTTACAAAGGAGAAAACGTGCCCCTCTTTCCCTTTTTCTTTTTTGTGATGAAAGAACAAAGCCTGAAAGCTTTCAGCACTTCCCCAGCTTCTTTCTCACTCCCACTCCCTTTAATTTTACTTCCATTTTTACGTGTAGAAGTCAGATCTTATCTGAAGTGACAGGACAATTTGAAACTCTCCTGCTTTCATATTTTTCTCTGTTGATGATGCTCATTAGGTTAAGTTTTGTCTTTGGCTGTAACTGGTTTCTTTCAGCTTCTGGTTGGGCACTTGGTTCCCAAGGGCCACCCTTTCACCCTTTCATATTGTGCCATTGGACAACTGAGACTGGAAACCTCACATAGCTAAAGAAAGAAAACGAGTTAGGGATAGCTGAACGAGCAGGATGTTCCCACAGGCTATTTTCTGGTGATAACCAAGGTACCGTTTGGCTTCTTTATTGTCTAAAAGGGTAGTAGAGTTTTGGAGACCATTTGCTTGGGCTCTGAACTTTCATTGTACTGTTGTTGGATGTGAGCTATTGCTCTGCCGTTCCTCCATCGTTGACACACCAGCAAAACACATGACACACAATAGAAAACGGGGGAAATCCTGAATAAATTGTTCTTCAGTTAAATATTTCTAGGATAGGACACATGAAAGGAAAAAAGAAAATTTGACCTATGTACCTGTGTGCTTCTTCCCTATGTCCTTTTACACCCCAAAAAAATGTGGCCTGGCCAAGGTATAAGATGCTCAGAGTTACATCTTTGTGGGGCTGGCTCAGCCAGGACCAATATGAAGTTGTAAACAAGTCGTTACTCAGGCCCAGTTCCCCCTGGTGTAACAGGGCTGCATGGCTAATGTTTGTGTTCTGGGTCCTTCGGCTCCTCCTAGTGTCCCAGCTCAGAGGGATTATAATTACATCTCACCTTACCGATCTTTTTGGCTTGCCTGAATTGCTTCCACAGACCTGCTCGACTTGTTTGGCTGCTGTTTATTATTCAGCACGAGCCCCCACCCACTGCCCTTTCATGTGCATTCATGTTTGTGTCTAAAAGCCACAGAGGGACATTTTTTGAGAGGGAAGGTGATGATTGTTTGCTGCTGCCTGGACCCCCGACTCCCCAGAATTCTGGGGCCAGTCGTGGGGCAGGGGTGAGTCCTGTGCTTGTCTCAGTGCACAAAGCAAGGACAAAACAGTGGCTGGTTTGGTGAGAGTGAGTCACTCCATTTCAAAATACGGAAAATTTAATGAGACGCTTCCTGAAACCTGAGTTTTGCTCCCACAAGGCACAGGACAAAATGCAAACCAGGATATAGCAAGAAGCTAAGGTGAGGGTGTAAATACAGACTCGATTAGGGACAGAGTGGGTCCCTTCCTGCTCCCCCATTTACAACTTCAAAGTGGGTATCACACAGGTAGATGCAGGCAGTGCTGATGGAAACAGCCTCTCCAGGTAAAACTTTGCTGTCTCTGATGATTCCAGATCCCAAATTTACACTGGCCCTTTGAGCAACACGGCTTGGACACTACCAGTGAGAATTCCTCACTGAACATGGGGCTGCTTTTTCACTCTAGGCTTGATCCTATCTGTTGCAATTATGTATAGAGGAACATGATAAGGGCTAAGGATGACACAGGAGATTTCGGACTGCTCTGATTCTTTGTGAAGAAATATCTGCACAGCTCCATCAGCAGCAATGAAATGGAGGGGGGTTCTTGCAGCAGGCATCTCACTGACTTTGCATTTTGACATTGTCCTGTGGCTGCAGCTCTCTGGCTACAGAGAGTGGCACACAACTTTCCCAGGCATTGTCCTGGGGAAGGCTGTGACAAGATCAGAGAAAAGAATGAGAAACAATTCTTATCTTCACTTGCTGCACCTGTTGTTGTGAACATGTGGAATGTGTTATGGAGATTTGTTTACCAAGGGGTGATTTCTTAATTAGCCAATAGGGATGGTGGTTTGGAATCAAGGACCAATTAAGTAAAACTGTATCAGTCTGTCTGTAAGGGCAATGGGTTTCTTAATAAGTATATTATAGTAAAGTGACTGATCAGCCTTCTGGAATCACAGAGTCAATACTAACTATTACCCAGCCAGGGACACCGTACTACAACATTGCCCTTTAGACAATGACCTCGACATATGGCCACAGGTGAGCTTGCACTCAAATCCATAAATCCTGGAGTGACTCTTGATCAAGTGTCTGATTCTTCTGACTCTGAAGTCACACCATGATTTAGAAGCTGCTCCTCAGTAAGGTTGAATGGGAGAGCTGGGCTCTTCCAGTCAGCCACCAAGACTGGTCTCAGCTGGGAATGGGATGGGCTCCTAGCCTGTAGCTCCTAACTCAAGAGTGTCCTTGTACACATCAGGATCCCAAGCTTTCACCAAGCTGTGCCAAGGTGTCCAAGAGCTGAGTTCCTTAAAGGGAGCAGCTCAGGCTGGACTCCCTGAAGAGCCGATGTGCACTTCTCCATCCTCTGCCCTAGATAGGCTCAAAGCCAAAGCCAGGGCCACCTTGAACTAAGGCAGCCTGTGCTGGTGCTGACCTTTGGCATATCCATGTGAAAGAGGGGAGGTTTAATTCATGTTCTGGTCAGTATGGAGGCTGCAACTCTCCCCCCAAGGCCTAACCTTGAGTTGGTGGCTTCCTGTCCTCCACTCCAGCTGAGGTGTGTCTGGGTGTGAAAACACTCATCAGGGACTCAGGACAAGCCTCACATGCTCCTGGTGAGTCAACCACCACTCTGGACATCTGAGTGACTCAGTATCTGTATCCAAAGGCTGGGCTCCAGCAGGTGCCATCCCTCCATTCCTACTCTTCATGCACTGCTGTTGGGCCAACACTGTTGCAGGAATTGGCTTCCTGGCTTCTATTTGGATGGCTGGACACAGGCATAGAGGGGGAGAAGGGATCATTCAGGTTTCATCAGACTTCTGAGACACTGCTGGCATTGGAGCAAGCCTGAGCATGACTGGAGTGAGGCAGTTGGGACAGCAAATTCCAAGGGAGGAGAAACTGCACCAGAACAAAGGAAGTTTGTTTGGGGACAGAAACACAAAGAAAAGTCCTCATTGTTGCAGCTCTAAGAGAGAGATTAAACTGTTTCTAAAGTTAGGTGACTGCTCCCTGCCCCTAAGCCATTCCTCATTTGTCACCCAAATTATGTTTAGACCTGGGGCAGCACCTACCTGTATTAAACTGAATTATTTGCATACGAAAAGAGTTGTTAAAAAAGAAGGTTCAGACAATGCAACTTACCTTGCTTATCTGACCTCCTCTGACATTACAGTGTTGTATCTGTGGCAGAGGCAGATGCAGAAAAATCTTCCTCCACCTGGACACTGCTGCTGGTGCTGCCAGCTCAGCCTGGAGCTATGATCAGGCACCTACTCCCTGCTAAAGCTTCTGCTGACCTTAATGGAAAAGGGGAGAGCCTTTTTTGGTGACTCACAGCACTGAGTATCACGTTGGGAAAAGAGCAGCTGAGATCAGTAAATTAGCTTGCTTTCATTTACAAGAGTGAGTGTTCTATTGGATGGGGAACAGGGAGGCAAAGGGTGGTTTGTTTATCCAAAACGAGAAAGAACTCAGTTTAAGTTTCGATTGCTGTTGGAAGTCCAGAGTCAATAGCCAAGGATTGCCTCAGGGCACTTCCAGGTTGGAAAAATCTGATGGCATTTTCAAATAGTACAAGTCTGCAGAGATTATGATCATTTCTGGATTAGAACTGATGTGAGCACCCAATTGAAGCAGGGGTTCACCACTGGTTTTGTCAGAGGCTTGTCAATCACATTTAGGATGTTTTATTGTAACTCAAGGGCTTCCTATTCAATCAGCTGCAGTCACAAGCTTCTGTGATCAGAATCAAGGGAGGCCTTTTCCTAGTGGGGTCCAATCCATCCCTTCCTGCTCCAGCAAAAGGAAAGGTGAACCTGTTACATCTTCAATCTGCTGCCTGCTTAATTCAATCTAGATAAAAGCTAGCTGTAGCTCTTTACTGTTTACTGAATGGTAGCTATGGACAAGCTCTGTTGGTTTGAATATGGATCTCAACCAAATGAGAAAAGGGATATGATGCCAAAGGTAGCTGTTCTAGCAGGATAAAAGGAAAACCTCTTCCCTTCCTGTGTTGTTATAACAAACAAATGGACTTAACCTTTTTCCCAGTGGGATTTCCACACATAAATAACAGAAATTGCCCCACAAATGGCAGCAGTTCCAAGCTTTCATTACTCTTATGATACTGCTAGAGGTCTTTTTTCAGATGATGGAATCATGTCCAAGGCCCTGGCACTGGCCTTTGCAAACAGTCCAGTGTGCGTGTGTGTGTGTGTGTGCCACCTACAGATGTGCATGCTTGCATAAATACACTCTTTCTCCTGTTGGTCCTACTCAGAATAGATCCCCATTCTCCTCTCTACTGAGCAGTTAAACATCGCCCTGCTGGAAGGCTCCCTGTGCTGGGCTGGGTTATGTTACACTGACATACACACACACAACTTTTCCAAAAGACAGAATTACCCTGAGAGCCTAACTTCACCAATCAGCTTAAAATTTGACTGCTCATCTGTAACAGAATCTCACTAGTTGATTTTCACAAATGAGAAAGAACAGCTACTGCTGCTTTTTAAATTGCTTCCATCAAACTTAATGGGATGTTGGAGCTGAATGAATGTAAATATAGAGAGGCGGGTGTGGGAATGTGTCCCAGGTTGCACCCACCACATTCTTCTGGTCTTCTCTGCAAGAAGATATCATCACTACAGTAACAATCCTGAGCCATCCCACAGGTTTTGGGACGGATGGAGCCCACATCCTCCCTTCCCCACCTGCCCTAGTCAACCAGAGATAAGTTGTGGGAAGCTGACTCTGCGCCCAGCCCGATCCTCTGATCAGTGCATGCAGCTGCCTCCACAAACAGAATTAAAGCCACATGAGAAACATCCAGCAGGAAAAAATAAATCTCTGACATGGAAGAGATTTCACTGCCAACAGGAGCCCCAAGGATCATGGGGATGAAGAGTTACTGGTGTTAGGAGCAGACCCATGCTTGTGGGGAGGGACATCTGCCATCCTAGGCTGGGTGTTATGGCACATCCAGCAGCAAGTGCACAGGTGGTCTCCACAAATGTGTGCAGCCACCTATACTGGGAAGAAAAACACTGCTACTGGCACTGGGCAGAAACAGGCTTTCATAGGAAATCGCCTCAATTGCTCTTGAGAGGAAAAGCTATGACTCTGAGAGGAAACTTTCCATTTTTTATTAGCTACATTGTAAGTTGTTTTGCAGTTCAATTCCATGGAAAGAAGGAAGAGTGTGTGTTTAGGTTTTATCAGCATTTTTTTCCTGAACTTCTATTAATTTTGCAAAAAGATAAAACCTCAAATGTCCTGAAAGAATCTCCTGTGGGAAGTAATGGATGTTGTAATCACTGCTTTTAGCTTCCATTTGTCCAAGAGATGTGAATCAAAATTACCCATGTCACAGGGGAGTCTCAGACAAGCCTTTATCTAAATCTCATCATGGAAGAGATTAGCAGATCCACTGCTTTACTTGCACATCTGTGCTGTAGCAGGAAGGGAGCAGAGCTTGCCCTGCACTTAATGTGCCATCTGCAGCTGTTCTGTAAGAAATGCTTAAGTGAACTAAACAGGGACAAGACTATGGTCAGTTCCAAGACCCTCTGTGCTGTATTTGTCCTATCATTTCCATAGGTATGCCTTCTTTAAAATTAATAGGAACAGCCGAGTTATGCCCCAGAGGGAGTCCAAGTGCTGCAGGCTCAGGAACACTGAGCTCAACACTGGCTGCTTCACTGGAGCTGTTACTGCACTCCAGTCATGCATGAACAAGTTGATTTAAGTGTATATATTTTGTTCTGTCCCACCCTTAATATATTATGTATTTTTACAAGCTCTGAGCTGTTTGTATGGCACCTGGCACAGCTTAGCTGAAGCCACTGCTCAGAGGGGCTGAGGGCTGACACCATTTATGTAACACTGAAATAATTTGGGTAGAAGTGCACCAATGGAAACCTCTGCAAGTTCGTGTGCACTCTGCAAGTTCTGTGTCACTGCCCCTTTTGCACAGCAGATTCCATTACCCAGGTGAATAATAGGAGGAAAGGGAGGGCTAAGTTCTGAACACCAGGACACAGATAAGCAAGTTTGTCCATATTAGAAGGGGGTAAGCTGGCTTAGAGTAGATACTTTACAAAACAGTTTGAATCCCCTCCAAAGCCCTTGTATTTTTGGGTCCAAGCAGATAAAGCAATGCAATCCTTCAAGTGTTCTTGGTGTTGACACACACTGCTGAGCTCTGTGTATGCCAAGATAACGAGGCAGCCTCCAGTAGTCCATTATTCAGTGCTAGACAACTTGATTATGATAGAAACAAACCACTCTTTTGCAATATTGACATTGTGATCTATGGCAACAAGTTCTAAAAGGCCTGCCACATTTTGAACTACTGCTACGGCTGTAATTAATGTTTTTAACTTGTTTCAAAACACCTGATATGTCTTCTTTGGAAAAAGGTTCATGCCGAGTGCAATTCTGTAAGAGCAATTTTCATCTGCTCTGAACTTTGGTCATCATCTTTCAAAGCTGGCCTGAGCCTGGTTCTGGGAACAAATTGTAAGGAAATTCCTATTAAAACATTGTCTTGCAGTGATAAGAGCTGCTCTGAATCAGGACTGACTCTTGCCTTCAGTAGAAATAGGTGTGTGCAGGAAAATTTCATCATTCCTCTGAAACATTGGACTCCAGGCAGTCTCTTACTTAATCTTCCAGTTTCTGAGGAATTCTGTGGAAAGCCTGGGATCTTTGTTGATCTGCCTTACCCAGGGAGTCATTGATGCCAGAAGTGTGGTCCTACCCCACTACTCTGCTTTTCTCCCTTGCCTCTGAGCTGCAGGGTCTCAGCCCAGCTCCCTGCTGGCCTGACCACACACTGGCAAACCCAGCAGAGAGCTCTTCACTCAGCTCAGTGTGAGTGAAGAGTCCAGAGATGGCAAAAAGAAGGACTCAAGAACATATGGCTGGCAAGGATGGAGAAAGGGAGACTTCTCCTTTTCCAGGGCAGCTTGAGGATTGAGTGGTCCATCTGTAGTCTGTGCCTGCAGACAGAGTTAATAAACCTTCACATCTGGGTAGCCCCACACCAACACACACAGAGCTCCCTGAGTGTGTGGTGAATTTGTGGAGGAGGAGAAGCACCAGCACAGATGACAGAAGACACAAGTCCAAAGCCTTCTGGATCTGTAGGCACTTCACTTGGTTTCAGACATTTAGGGTTCAGGCCTGCTGCCCATCTGTAAGCAGAGTGAAGACACCGTCCTACCTCACTTGGCTGCTCTGAAGATGATGAAGAATTTAGATGGAAAGAGCCACGTAAGTCTTGTGGAGAGAAGTACTTGCTCTGGAGTTAGCTTGAATTTCAAACAAGTGTTTTCTGTATCTTCAGGGCTTAGTCCTGCAGTCTTACCCTGAAAGATGCAGCAGACAGCCTGGAGCAGTCCTAGGAGCTCAAGCACTGCACAGGTATAAGCAATTACTGCTAACAACTCTACCAGGCAAACAGAGAGGTGTGTTTGAGCCAGGATAATGTTGTATCCCAAAGCAGGACCTGATCACAGAGCAGTAATTATTTGCTGTCTGTCTGTCCAGTATCACCCTGGCACCCCAGTCTGTGTGTTGAGATAAATTTGTAGTGTTTCTGCTATCACTGTTGGTACTGACAACAATATTCTCACCTTCATTGCCTGGACTCAAAACCAGCACCAGCTAGAGAAAAAGTCATAGATAGGGGGATGGAGCTATGTTTTCTGACAGTGCAATCAGTGATTTGGGGTCAGCTCAAAAGCATTAGGGAAATCCTGCTTGGTCCTGTGCTGGCACTTGACGTCTAATTAACCTTGGCAGTAGTTCTTAATGAAGAGTGAGTGTCACTGCAGCAGATGCTGGGCTGTCACGTCCTACTGGGTCTGGAGGGTTCAGGGGGCTGCTCCACCCATGAAAGCCCCAAAGCTCAGCCCCAGCTGAGCTACTGCCCGTTATTTTCATGGGGATGGCCCAGCCCCAGCCCTGTGTGGAGCTGTTTTCCATGTGGATGGAACACACCACAGCTCCAGTGTGGGTGAACACGTTAACATCAACACAGCCTTCTCCCCAAGCTAAACACATTACAGCATCAGCAAATTACAGGGCATTGTAAATTAGACTCCCTCTTGTGCAGACTCTGCTTGCTGGGCCAAGGCCACATCCCTCCCTGAAGGAAGGCAGCGGCCGAGGGTTTCATTCCTCCTCATCTCCCCTGCTCTGTGCACAGGGCTGCCTGGGCATGGTCCCATTTCTGCTCATGTTCCCAGAGCACCCATCCCACGCATACTTCCCAAAGGATGTTTTTGTCATGTTACAATATGACAGTGACCAGTAAATCTCAACAAAAGCAACTACCTGTAGGTCTGGGTCAGTTCTGAGGCATTTTTTACTCACTGAGGGGGGAAAAGCACATAGGAAGGGACTAGCTTCCCCTTTCTGTCCCGAGTTTCTGAGGACCTGAAGTCAGGAAAGGTTCAGAGAAAACTTCAGATCACCTGTGTTGAAATCCTGGAGTCAGGTAAACAAGCAGACCTGGCTCTCTGACAGGTGTGTTTTGGCCAATGTGTTTTTACCAGACCTTTTCTAGGAAAATGCAGTTTGGAGAAATGTTATTGTGGGTCTGGGAAAACAATAATTAACAGGAACCGTTGAGCTCTTTTTCCCTGAAAAAACAACAAATGCAGCCCACACTCTCCCATCCCCCTTGGCGCAGCTGCCAGCCTTGCTCGCAGGAGCAGCCCGGGGCTCCCAGCTCCGGCTGCTGGGACACAGCTCTGCCAGCCCCGGCACTGAGGCTGTGCCGTGCACACCTCCGGGAGCTGCACTGAACGAGAAAAGCCGCGAAAGAGGAGCAGACACAGGTAAATGATTATTTACAGCTGCTGCCTGGGGAGTGTTACACAAGGGGAGGGTGGAGCGCGTTCCACCGCCCTTCCACGGCTTGTGGGCAGAAAAGCCGATCACCGCCGTGAGGCTTCTACTCCCCCAAGACGGAGTTAATTCTGTTTACCTTGTAATAAGAATGCTATTTCTTGCTTTTTTTCCCTTGGCTGGGCTTGTTTTCAGACTCCTCGGCTGCTGTCCTGCTGGGGCAGCTGGCTCCAAGGGCAGCCAGGAGTGCTGGGCTGGGAGCAGCAGCATCCCATGCCTCCCACCTGCTGAACCTTGCTGTGTGGTTCGAAACTAAAAGTCAAAGCCCTTGGCTGCAGTGGGAGGTGAATCCATGGCAGGGGAGAACACTGGAACTAGCACTGAGCAGCTTTCACATAGCTGGGACTTTTCCAGGAGCTTAGGAAGTAAGAAAGCTTGGCACTAGCTAGTTCATGTTGTTCTTCCCTCACTTTCTCCTTTTTTTTTTCTCATTAAAACCCACCTGCAAGTTATAGGACATTAGCAAAGGCTGTCTTTGTACCCCTCAGTCCTGGGGATCCTCTGCCCTGATGCGAAAACGCAGGTTTTTATGTCAGTCACATCCTTCACCTTCCTGGACAAGAGGCAAGTGTGGAATTTTATGATGTGGTAGGTGAAGTACAAAAACACCATGGTAAGAATGCAGACTTGTGCAATGTCCCAGAATGTGCCACCCAGCTTGGCTGTACCAGCCAGCAACAGCCTGGAATGGTCAGATGGACCTGCCTGGTGATGAAAACACTTTTCCCAATAGTCCTCCTTCTAGCAGAGGGAGGACCTCTACAACTACAGTGAATCAGGACACAATGGAAGCAGAGCCATTCTAGAGCAAGGCAAAAATATGGGAAACTTAACATCAAAATTCACGTTTCTGACATGAAACCTGTTCCCGGGCCTGGCTGATGAACCAGATCAGAGTGGAGGGCAGCTTCTGTGCCTCAAAGCAAACCCAGCAGATGTGTTATCCAGGTGGGTTGCCCAGGGCTTGGTCCCCAGCCCAGGCAGGACCCACCAGCTGAAGGCTCCCTGTGGCCCCTGTGGCAGCAAAGCAGGAGCACCCACAGGCTCCATAGCTCAGGGGGCTCCTGGTATCCACAGCAGGTCCCTGCAGGAAATGTAGACCCTAGGAACACAAAGTCCCTGATGCAGTATGCTAGGAATCCAGGCAGGGCTTTTCTGGAAAAGCTGTAGGAGTTGGGATGTTTTCCAATCAAGCACATGAGGCTCAACAAAGGAGTGATTTTCTCTTTCTGCTCAGTGATGCAGATGCCCTAGCACAGGACTTCAGGAGCTGCAGAAAGGGTCAAAAGCAATATGCTGTAGAAGAACAAGCTCCTTGTCGTAGGCTGGACTTCTAGAAGCAGAGAAACAGCTACAAGGCAAATTGAAGAACCAGTGGGAGTGGAGGAATGAAGAGCCTAATGAAGGGGGACGGGGAGGACACCCTTGCAATACTGTCTGTGCTGCAATCCAAAGGCCAGTTTGGAAAGCTCAGCTCAGCTGGATGCAAAGCCCTGGCTGAAACACGTGGTTATTGTGAGCCGGTGGCTCCTCTGCCCTGCCTGACACCAGCCATCTCCTCTGCCAGCTGGTAGGTGCTAAGGTGGTGGGCGAGTAATCCTGATAGGATGCACACTAGCTGCCAGGGCTTTGGCCACTTGTGAGGTCTGACACTGCAGGATTTATTCAAGATGTCCCCACCCATTGCAGGGGCATGGACAAGGTGACAAGTAAAGGTCCCTTCCAACCCAGGCTGTTCTGTGATTTGACTGCAGTGCTGACACTGTGCAAAGAGCTGACCACAAAATAACTTTTCGGGTAGACTTAGGTGTAAGACCCTGGAAGATGCTGCTACCATTGGCAGCTTTTAGCTGTCCTTTGTGAAAGGATTGAGACAATTTCACATCACTGTCAGTTCACTGGCTGCCCCAAAGTTACACCAAATGTCTCCATGTTCAGGGACAATGGCTCAAGCTCTGTCTGGTTACTCATCTACATTTGTAAAGCTGCTGCTTTTGAGCAGCTTCAGGTTAATAACATTTCTGGGATTTTCTCTTAAGAAGAAGTCCTTCATTAACTTCATTCCCTCAGTAATGCCATTATTTCTGCTTCTGCCTTGTATTAAAAAGATTCTGAGCTTGTATAAGTGTTTCACTAACAGCTGTCAACAGCTGTCACCAGGTCTCTTAGCTGTTTCTGTGATCTTAAATGTCAGTTTTCAGTGCTTTAACACTCTTTAGCTATGTGTTCAGAGCAATACAGAAAACAAAGCCAGATTTATTACAAGAAGCTCATGTGCAAATCAGAAACTGAATCTGAAAAAGGCATTGGGCATGGATGATTTCTTGAAATTATTGAGTTGGAGAAGCCAAGAAATCCAACAGGCTGATGCTATTCCAAAAATATCTTGAGGTCTCTTACTCCTTCAAAATATCTAAGCAATATAAATGAGCATATAATTCCCACTGACAGTGAAGTTCCCTGCATAGTATACAGAGCTCTGGCACCATGTGAATGATAAATATGATATGGAAGAAGGTGCCAAAAAGCAGTCAAAGTTCCCATTGTCTGCAGAGACAAATGCCATCATTTCATTGCAAGATGGGTTTAGCAGCAGGAATGTCAGTCACGTGCAAAGACTGAAATCCAGTGAGAAACTCCCCCAACTTTCAACCCATGCCATTTCCCACTCATTTTCTATGCAAACTACAGCAGAGACGGCCAAAGGGTTGTAGGAAACGTGGCCGAGTAGAATTGCATGATCATGGCAGAAAGGGAGAGGAAATGAAAGTCTGGCTTTGAATTTTAAAGCCAAGTTAAAACATAGCAAACAAACAAGGTAGCCTCTGGCTCCTGCCTCTGTGCCAGCCTCACACACAGATCTGCACCTCCTGCAGTGGTCTATTTTTGCCAGCTGCTGAGAAGTCTTACTGGCCATTTTGTAGGTGGGATTGCTTTCCTCTTTTCTTCTGCCCAGGAAGCCTCAGAGTAGAAGTTGCAAGAGTCCTTGGAGAGGGAGAAAGCATGAAAACATGGGAAAAAATTAATCTCAATGGAAATCCTTGACTAATTGACAGGTTGGAATAAGAATGACCATAGACCCCAAACTATGCCAGGCAACCAGCCTGCTCCAGGCACTGCAAGCTCACTCAGCCAGCCACATGCCTGGCTGTTTTGCTCTGCCAGCTTTACAAGGCCTAATTAGCTTTGCTTCTATTGTTCGTAATTACAAAAGCAAACAGCCCTTGGAGAGTGAGGGACTAGAGGAGGCAGCTCCTTGACTGAGCTTAAGAAGATGTTTTAAATACAGTTTGCCTCTCACCACAAGTACTTAAAAATATGAAAGGGATGAACTCAAAACCCCGATGAACAGAAAAAGGTTTCCAGGGCAGGTAGAAGCAGGGGGATAGAGCCTTGTTGTCCTGGCCAGGTATCAGTGCAGGTTTGTAAGACCCCATGCCCAACAGGAACCATTCTCTACCTGGCCTGCAAAAAAGGCTGTGCTGTCATAATAGAAGCACAGCACACTCCCTGATGGGCCTTAAGAGTGAGATGAAGAAGTCACACTTGGATCAGCAGGACTCTCCCTGCTCTGAACCCAGAGCACCTCTCCTACACCTTGGCCCAGTGCCCCATCCCTTCCCCATTCCTGCAGCTCCCACTCCCCTGCCAGGGACAGTGTGCCTTGCCCCTGCCCCTTCCTGCTCCACCCAGGGTGCAGCCTGCCTTGCCGAGGAGCAGAGCAGACCTTCTGGTTCCTGGGCCGCAATCGGAGCAATTACTGGGTGAGTTTCTGCCAGAGGCCACAACTGCCTGACTCACTGCAGAAGATCTGTCCCCACCTAGGTCTGCTGTCGATACACACAGCTAAACAAGCTCCATCCTGGCAGGCAGGCTCCCAAAAACCCAAGTCCCACTCTTCACTTCCATGTGCACTGTTCCAAGTTCTTCTCAAAAACAAGAAATGAAGTAATAGTCTGATTTTCCTTAAAAAAGTCCATTTATTGAAATTGTTTAAACACTTTGTACAAGTTCCCAGTACAAGCATCTGCTCCCTGGCTCAGGGTTAATGCAAATACAAAAGCAGACTTCAGCAGCTCTTTAATGTGACCTGAGCTGCCACCTCCCAAGACAAGAGGTCTCCCGAGGCAGCTGCTGTGCACAGGCAATTCCCCATGGAGAAGGGGAAGTCCACATGGCCCAGCTCCGAGTACAGGCCAACATCAACTCGAGCCTCAAGCAAATGCTCTGGTTGGTTTCTTTTAGTAACTTTATGCTGCAGGAGTCAGGTACAACAGAGGTACAAGGCTTGTACAGACCACCAATGTGGTACACAGCTCAGCCAGAGGCTCTCCCTGTCTACAGAAGGAAATCAAAGATCTGATGCCTCTGAACATAAACACAATCATAAAGCCTGGTCAGAAGCACCAGTTTCCTTCTATACAAAAAGGCTGAGCTTTGGAAAAGTGGCACCATCCCTCTAGGAATCACAAGACTTAACTCCCAATGTCAGCCAACACCAAGTGACTGAGTGGGTGTTTCAGGGAAGGGGTGGGACCCTTTGATGAACAGCATTATTATTTTTTTAGGTAAGATTTAATATGTAAGGATGGCTATATCTTTAAAATGTTTGTTTCTTCCTCTTTGGTGAGCTTGGATTACAAGCAAATGCCATAACCTTTGGGTCAGTTTTCTTGGAATTTGCCTTCATATCATCACTGTAAGTGTTTACAAGAAATAGACAGGATGGAATGGCAGTGTGTGAGGTATCCTTGGGGAAACATCAGGGAGTGGCAGTGCATTCAGTTTGGTTTAACACAGCTAGCTGCATCAGGCAAACAGAGATTGGGAAACTAAGCCCCAATGAGAAAGCCTCAAGGAAAGAGGAGAGTGTAAAAGGTGACCAGCAACACACACAGGGATAAAGCTTCATGCTCAGCTGCCAGGATGGGAACATGGAGAATCAATCACTGGCAGCACTTGGTGTCTAAGGAACAGCCACAGCCTCACCAGAGACACACAGTGAAAACAGAAGGCAATCCTTTTTCCTTGAGCTCTTCCCTGGCACCAGGGAAACCTGCAGATGCTTTGGGAGTCTGGTAACTTCTGTGGTCTCTACCTTACACTGCATCTTCCATTAGCCAACAGCATGTGCACAGACAGAGTGGATTTCCACTTAAGCCACAGCAATTTGTTTCTGACCCTTTGTCTGCATGGAAAGGAGGGTGCTGAAGATGATGCCAATAAGACAGTACAAGAGCATTTTACATCTCTTCAAACATTCTTACATGTAAAGTCTTTTCCCCAAAATTATGTTTCCCCTTAAGCTATTGGTTTCATGATTTTGTATATAATATATGTCCCTTTAATTTCTACACACACCACACTGGGCTCTAACTTAATGGGATATGGGACTGAATTGTTACCATCTATTTAAAAAAAAATAAAAACAACCAACTAAAAAAAGCACCAACATCCGTCTATAAAAACAGTATCATTTTCCCTTTTACTCCCAAATACTAAACTTAACCCAAGCTTGGAGGTTTCATCTTTCCAGTGGCAATACCTATGAATCTAGGCTAGCCTTCCTCCATGGGCTGGGAGAGAAAGGAGAAGTTACGTCCAGTAGCAAAGAGGATTACAAAAATATACACATTTTTGGGCGAAGAGGAAGGCAGAACCTAGAGCCTGGACTCTGCTCAGGACAGTGGCATTGTAGTGTCCTCTCCAAAATGCTTTCACTACCAGTGCTGGTGGCTCCTCTTCTTTGTTTCATTATACATAATCCTTCCCTGTGGAGGAGGCATTTTTTGGGTAGCCTCGGGTGGGTGGATATGAAGTTTCTCTCCGTGGACAGGAGCAGCAGAGGAAGGATCCTCCCAGTATGGCCAGAGATGAAGCTGCCCAGCCAATAAAGAGAGCTGACCCAAACTCAAATCTGGAGAAGAAAGAAGGGGAAAAGTGGGAATCACTGTAATCCAGAGGTATTAATTGTATTTATACATTCACACAAAGCAGAAGGAAGCAGAAACTGGGATGGATGTGGCTTCCTACAAGGCAACAGCTTGGAGCAGTCAGGCTTTGTTGACCCTCAGAGCTCAGAGCTGGGTTTCTCCAGTATTTTGGGTTACCCCCAACAGCTGCAGGCCAAGCTCTGTGAAAACCAGCCCTTTAGCATGTAGTGGGGTAAAAATCAAAGAACTCACACCAGTGAGGTCTTCTGGCAGTGACGTTACCTTAAAGCCAAGACCCAAGAGCCACATGGATAATGAGATCCAGTCCCAGCTCTTTCTGCACAGCCTGAAGGCAACCCAGCTAGTTCAGAAAATTCCCTTCTTAGTTTTGAGTGACTGCTACCCCCAAACCTAAGCCCTGTGACTTTTGTCATGCTAACTACAGTGTGTTATACCAAACGGGTCAGTACCTGGTGTTGACAGGGGTGAAAGGGTCATAAAAGGCCCGAGCCACTCTGTTGCCATACCATGATGTGGCCACCAGCGCTGCCAGACCTGCACACAAAGAGAACAAAATGTCATGGCTTAAGAAAAAACAATCAGCAAAATCACTGCAAAAATAAGGATGCAGCAGAATCAGCATCTGGAGTAAAGTTGAGCTGCTGCTACCCTGGAAGTTCTGAGCTGTTCCATTTAGTGCTGGTTGGGAGTGAAGTTAAGAACAGATTTGAGGCTTCCCACAGTTACACTGCAGCAAAGGCAGGACTGCTCTGCTGATGGCCTTTTCTCACTGAAGCAGGGTCAAACTCAGCTCTGCCAACAGATATGGAAAGCGTGAAGTCCATATAGAGATTGTAATGCCAGTGCCAAGGTGCCTCATGTAGCCTGAACCAAAGCCCTCTAAGGATTTCCCAGACCAAAATGCTCTTGGAGAAACACATCAAGCCCTCCCACATCCTGTACAGGATATATGCCACCTAGGAAACAGCACATTTAACACAACATATCTGTATGTTACCAACCTGAAATGATGAAGATCACCCCACCGAAGACAGCCATCCTCATTTTCTTCACCTGGTCATCTTCCATGCACTTCATGCATTTCATGCCTGTCACAGCAACAAACATTCCAACGAGCCCCAGGAGTATTGAAGCCACCATCAAAGCTCTTGTGGCCTGCAGACTGCCTGGAAGACAATAAGATTCGAGTTACCCACAAAGTAAACTCGAGATATAAATCAAAAATCAAATTACTGGGCTCAGCAATCTTTTATCTAAATATTCCTGCTCCCTAATACACAGGATACAGCCAAGCAAGAAATTCCTTCTCAGCTTTAGTCTCAAGGCTAAAGGATCATGCATCAGGATCAGAGGACTCTCTGCCTCTTCTAAAATGCCTGGCAAACAAGGGCATGCAGTGGCCTTTTGCAGGAAATGACCTGGGAATTGCCCTCAGACATCTTTTGTTCCTTGATCATTTGAATTCCAATTGGAAGGACACATCTGTTTATCAAAAGAAGTATTCAGATTTAGGCTCTACCTTAACAAAGTACTTAAGCACATGTTTTAATATGAATAGTGACATACATATGAATAGTGCCACAGCAGACAGCAAGGCCCATTTACTGCTCAACACTTCCAAAACTGTCTTTTATACAAATAACTCAGTGCTGATTTAATGTTTTTTGTGCTACATTCTCAGTTTGAGTCTCAGAGGGTACAAAAATACAATTGCAAAAGAAATAGGACTTTCCCAGACAATTGAAAAACACCTTTTCTTTTTTATATAAAATATTTAGCTTAATTGACTTAAAGATACTCAAATGTGTCAGGAGCTTCTTGTGCTTTTGAAGAGTTGGAGCATGGGGTGATGCCTCCCATAGTGAGTTCTCAGCAGACAGACTTGATGTACCTCGGGATTTGGTTTTTATATGGAGACATCTGAAGGCACAAGGACACACTAACCCTATCAATGTGAGCTACTAAACTTATATTTTCTTGATACCAAAGAAAAGTATTAATGTAAATTAAATCATTACTAAAAAAAAACCCTCAGGTGACAAAACACCTGACTAGCAGCGAAATAAGAGCCTGAGCTTTATTGTCTGGCAAATCAGGTTTGTTTGAACACAATGAATTTTCATATACAGCCCTGTAAAGCCCTGAGAACAAACAGGGCTGGTTAATAAAATGAATAAGCTCCAAGGAGCATGCTGTAACCAAGGCACAGGTGTCCCCTGACACAGAATCTCAGGTCTGGAGCTCACCCTTCAAAACACCCTGACTGCATCCTCATAGAGCTCTGCAAAGCATTTCAGGCTTGAACAGCAAGATTTAAGCCTTTAACAGAGCACCTGCACATCCACTCAGGGCTGGAACCCATCTGAGTCCCTGCCACAATGGGCTCTGTGGCCCAGTCTGAAACTCAGAGCTCAGACCTGGCACTGGCCAGAAGGAGAGCAAAGCCACACAGCCATCCTCTGCAGCTTCTTTACTACACTTTGTCCCACAGAACTGCTTGTGCAGGAAAACTCCTGTGACCCACCAGCACCAGGCTCTAATTCTGCTCTAAAACAGATCTGGATCTGCCCCTTCACGCACATCTGTTCTGCAAACACATTATAAAACCAGTTACAAAAAACAAAACAAAAAGACAATCACAGCAACAGGAAGGAACACACTTTCATAAGATGAGTGTTGGCTTTCTTGGGAAAAATTCCTCAATCAGCTCGGCTAATATCAGCTCTTGCTTCCTTCAAAAGGGGAAGGTGACACACCTCGGCACCACCCATGTGTTAATCAAGACCCATCTGCTGCATGTACAGAAACCCATTAACAAAGCCAGCTGTCACTTTAGCATAAATCACCACTGCAGTATCCAAACTGGTTTTTGATTGATCTCCAGTGTCAGAGATTACACTCCAAAAGTAATTTCTACCTTACAAAAGTGATGCCAGTGTTCAGAAAGGCTTCAGCTGACAGGTTGCCACCCAGGCAACCAATTCAGCTGCCATACATTTAAGGCTAAATTGTGCCCTACAGCAGAAGCTCTGGAGAGGCCCATGGCTGAATACCAGTTTGTACTAGGCATGGGAAACAGGATATTCTGCAGACGTACCGAACTTGTTTTATCAAGACTACAGTAAGTTTGGCTCAGTCTTGCTGCAGAAGAAATTACTTTATAGGAGAGGGTTTTGAAAGTTCTTTCATGAAGCTCAAAATAGGCAATGCTATCTCTAAAAACTAGAAAAACAGTTATAAGGGTGGGAAGAAACATTTCACCTTCACACACAGTACCAAGGGACAAACACAGGAAAATGCTGGAAAAAGTTTCTATGACCTCTAAAAACCCAACTATGAAACGCACCAAAAATCTCAAGATGTGTAAGTATTAATTGGATGCATGCCACGACAGCTTTGCAGAAGCAGCTGAACAAAATACAGCATTGTGAGCACACCCCAGGGCTGCCCACTCTCAGCAGATGCTGGTGGGACAAGTCCTCGCCCCTCCTCATGCATGGCTCCATGGCACAAAGGGACAGAAACACGTAGGAAACTTGCAGTGGGACAGCAGAACAGGTTGCAGCCTTTGCAGAACATGCTGTTCCTTTGTCCCAAGAAGCTGTAATGTGACATGACTGTGTTCGCCACCATCCTCCACCTGCACAGCCTGAGAGGCAGTGCTTTTGCAATGTGTGCAGTGCACCGGCCACAGTTAATCATCATACAAGCTACCAGTTAGTAACTACACATTAACAGACACGCTGTCAATGGAAGCTCCACATCCAGGGGCTGGGAAAGCTGCTTTAATAATAGTGCTGTTGTTCACATGGGCCTTTCCAGATGCTTTAAAAATCCAAAATTATACAATATTGTCTCAACCTGCTAAACAGGACAGGCTACTGACAGCAAGTAGAAATAATCCACAGCAATTTAACTTTACAACTTCTACCATATTAGAGGTAAAACAGGATTTCCCCCACAGTCCTTGCTGCTGCAACTGTCTCGCCAACAGGAACAGGAAAACCCAGGCAGTCTTGGGAGCCCTTGGGGAAAAAACAGTCCTACACAAGGTGAGACAAACTGTCCTGGCACCAAACATGGGCTATCAGATGGCAACAGTATTTTGTCAATACAAACCAGTATTCACTCTGAAGCCAAGCCTTTTGATTGCTGGTTAGCAATGAGAGACATGGTCTGAAAACCCTATAGCAACAAAACAGCAAGAACTGAAGAACAGAGGCTTAAAATGCCTGATGACAATAACAAATATGCATTCTACAGGGCGTAAAAAACCCCAAAGTCCACAAACATGCAGCTGCAGCTCACACCTGTTCACCCCACATCTTAAAAAAAAAATACTAACAAACCATTCAGAATTATTGCTAGTGGTTTTGGACACAAACAACCCTATCCAGTTTATCTGAGGCCTAAGTAATATGCTTTCCTTCCCACAACTATCATTAACTGAGACAGAATTAATTGCTGGTAACTGCTTAGTTATATTAAAAAATACTTCAGTACTTCATCTGCAAATGTTTGAAGGTTTTCTCTATCATCCCATTTCCTTATTCAATCTGTTTATGTCATTTATATTACAGAAAAGCTGTTGGGAAAGTGCCATGGGATTTTTGTAATGCCTGTTCGTAAAGCAAAATTGCTGTAATGGCTTCGTGTGCAGATTATTCTCTGATAGGAATGCTCATCAACTGCCTTAATTTAAAATAAGGACTTTTCCTTCCCTTCCCATGGGCCTTCAGCCAACTAACTGATGACAAAATACAGGTGAAACAGATGCTGTGCAGTTCCCTCTAATCCTTATGAGGGAAGTTCCCCAGGAGTTACAAGCACCCCTGCAGTACAGGAAACATGTTCCACTGTCCACCTCCCAGAGAAGCCAGCAGCCTTCAAAGCCTTCCTGCCAGGGTTTCATGAAAGCTGGACACCCTGAGAGGAGTGAGAGCCGAGACCCTGCCGGTCTGCCCTGCCAGCATGTGAAAGTTATGAAAGTTACTTTAGTGCAGTAGACGGGACTGAAGATCTGAGCAAGCAGTAACTGCTTCAGAGGTGGCCAGCAAACATCTCTCACACTTTGCAGTTGTTCTCACTGTACACAAAGCTACTAATGGCTTGGAGGCTTTCAACCCCCTTACCAGACCCTGCAAAAGCCCACCTTGCATACCCATCAGCATCAGACTCCAGTCTGCAGACTTTCAAAGCACCTCCCTACAAGTCTAAAAGATAGTACCAAGCTATCCAGGCAGGACAAGGGACTCTGGGGCCTGTTTGGTTGTTTTTACTAAATGGAAGGTTGGGAACTCCCTACTGCATGTCCAGTGCACAAGAGGAAAGTTCAGTAGGAAAGTGACCTTGTACTCTGCATATCTGAAAGCAAGTAAGGTTCTATGCCCTCCTACCCTACTGACAAATAAAGATTGGTAGTAAGACAAGCATGATACCACCATTTCCAGATTCCTGGTCAGAGGAGACCTGGACAGCCTGTTTTCCCACAAAGCCTGGAAATTCCCTTACCAAGAGATTTAGTAACACATAGTAACACCAGCTACTAAAAGCTGCTTAGAAGCTGCTTGTAGAGCAATAAAGCCAGTGTATTGCAACAGACTCCCATGCATCCCCTCTTGCAGACACACCAGGGCACTGCACAGGAACAGCCTCGGTGGCATTCCAAGTAACCCTCTACCTTCTCATAGCCAGCACAAGTGAGACTGTTTTATCACTCAATCACAATTTTTCATCAGGAAGGAACAGGATTGAGCAACACAACACGGTAGCAAATTAACCCTTAACCCACATGAAAGCACAGATACCAGCAGGTTCTACCTGCTTAATCAAGATCTAAAGATGGAGAATTGGACACATGTCCCTCATGCTTTGTCCTTCCCTGGGCCACCATCCCAACTCCCCTACCACCAGAACTGAGCAGTAGTAACCTGAGCATGAACTGTTCCTTTTCCCCACCCATTCTCTTCCCCAGCTCCTGGAACAGGCTCAGCCAGGGTGGTGAAGGTGTAGGAGGGAAGATTTCACATTTCAGCCATGTTGCTTGACCCAGAGGGCATTCAAAACCTTGTTTATTTTCTGGGCTAGGACACAAAGGCTCATTGTGGATGTACTAGGTTTGGTGATGAAGTGATAGATGAGTCTCAGCTTGTCTCAAGCACAGAGCCTCTCCCAGCAAAATCAAACAGGTCGATGAGTATCTTTAGCTAAAACAGCCTAGACAGGATCCAGAACAACATCTGTCCTGAACAGGAGAATGCGGTTAGGTGGGGCTGGAAGCTTTCAGAGACAGGTACCAGGAGCCGTACTCCCTCCTGTCTGAGACCATCCCCCTGAGACCCTGAGGAGCACAAAGCTGGGCTAAGCTCCATGGACCATGCTGGAGGGCCACAAGAACAATGCTGAGGCTGTGCAACAAAGCCCCGTTGCAAGGGTGGCATTTGTTGCCTCTATGTCTGCGTGTGGCCACGCACTGCTTTTCACGTAAGCCAGCAAAACGCAGCCTTTCTGTTGCCTGAATAGGAGCAGTGACATAAGCCCTCAGCTGAACACAGCTGCGGGAGGAGTGCCAGCACGGGTGCACTCCAGCAGTGTGCCCACACGGGAAGCTGGAGGCCCCTCAGTTGGCTAATGGTGCTCATCAGCTTGTGCCAACCCCATCTCTGCCTTGCAGCCAAATACTGACACATCCAGAGGAATGGCAACAGCTACCAGATGTTCCAAAACTTGCTGGCAAAGCCTTCAAGCATTCCCACAAACACGAGTTACTGCAGGTGTAAGAAGGTTCAGTCCTTTCTACAGGGACAAAGTAATTACAGATCTGAGCCTCTCCCATCAGTGCATGTGGCTCTGACATGTGGCCCAGAGCACCTGGGGCATATGAAGCCCTGGCGTGCATGGCCATGGAAAGCATGGCCAGGCAGAAGTTCTGCCCACACAGCTGTGCCACCTTCACCAGGACACAGATGAATGCAGTAAGGGAGCTCTCCACTGCACCTGTCCCAGGGTGTGCCCGTTGAATTGGGTATAAGCGGTTTGGGGGTTTTGTTTGTTTTTTGTTTGTTTTTTTTTTTTGTTTGTTTTTTTTTTTTTTTTTTTTGTTTTTTTTTTTTTTTTTTTTTTGGCACCTCCACCCAAACCAGTACTGCTGCTCCCTACCCAGGTCTATGTGACTGCAAGACCTTGAGGGGTCATCAGGAGGGAAAACGAAAGATAAGGTGTATGTCCCCAGGTATGATCTGCCTAAAAGCAGGCAAGGCAGAGCCTAAGCAAGCTGAGGGAACACAAGAACGAGGAGCCCTTTTGCCAGCCCTCACTGATTTTCCCTGTGAGGATAAACATACCCTATGATCTCCCTGTTATTTGAGAATTCTCAGGCATACTGTTCTGCAGAGCTCGGCGAGAACAGAAAAGGCCACCACAAGCTCAGCCTCGGTCCCGGTCACCTCCCTCCCCTGTAGCCCTGGAAGAGAAGAGCCCAGCCTGTATTGTTCGCTGGACAAAGGTGAGGGAGCAGCTCGGCCATGAATGGCCAGGTCAGGAGGGCCTGGGGCAGGTTTTGGGGGAGCCTGTTCAAGGCGGGCTCCATTTACAGCACAATGGGCTGCACACAACCCCCGAGGCAAGGATACCTTTTGCAAGCCATCCAGGGGGTGGATGGAGATTCCTCAGCCACTGCTGGCATCTTAGCCCCCCACCCCCAGTGGGAGATAAGAGGATTGAAGCTGAGCTGACGCATAATTAGCACCCCAAGCACTTCGGACTGCGCGCTCAGCCCTGCCCCGAAGAGCGCAGCCCCGCACCCTGCGAGTGCCAAGTGGGTGCGCAGCACTCCCCAAGGGCGCAACCCGCACCTCCGCCAGCTGCGGGGCACACGGGGGCTCGGGGCAGGGGAACGGGAGGCACAGACGTGGGCTGGCCGCGAAGGTGGCTCCGGCTCCACCGCGTGACACACGGGGCGGCTGGTGGCAATCGGACTCGGGGACACTCCCCGCGGACCTCGGTTTACGTGAAACTGCCGGCTCATTCTTTTGGGAAAGAGAAGGTGACCAAGGTGGCAATTATTATTTTATTAATTAGGGAGGGACGAGGGTGTTCCAGGACTCGAGATGAGACAAGGGGTATTGAGAAAGTACATTTGTTGTAACCCCTTTGGGTGTCAGCCTAAGCTATCTGCCCCACCGCTCTAGAAACAGCCCTTTCTGAGGCTCCAGCTCGGCTTGAGCACCCGAATGACACCCCAGCCGGCCAGGCTGATGCCCCAGTGCCACCCCAGCCAGCCAGGCTGATGCCCCAGTGCCACCCCAGCCGGCCAGGCTGATGCCCCAGTGCCACCCCAGCCGGCCAGGCTGATGCCCCAGTGCCACCCCAGCCGGCCAGGCTGATGCCCCAGTGCCACCCCAGCCGGCCAGGCTGCAGCTCCTGCCTGCACGACACGGCTTCGCCGTCCTAGGACAAGATAGAAGACCCAAATATTATCTTGGCATACTGGCCTGCCTAAAAACTCCAGACAGCGCTACCTGGGCAGGACGCCAGCTCACCTGCCAGCCCTCAGTTTAAAAGCCCCACGGGAGCAGCAGCGACTTTCCCAGAGAACAAAAGACCAAAACAGTCAAAGGCAAACAGGACCCGTGCTCCAAAAGCCCATGCCGGCCACGCTGCTGAGCTCTGCTGCCGCTCAGCCGTGCCCAGCGAGGGCAGCCCAGTCCCTGGCTGGACCTCCACAGCCAAAAGCTCTTGTTCGCAAACACGGCTCTTTCCAGAACCACGTAGAGAATCTCACCCTTCCTCCCCACGGGGCACTTCTTGGGGGGCGGGCAGAGGGCAGGGGGATGCGGGGCAGCACCGGCTCCTGCCCGAGCACTGCCCCTGGAGCGCCCCCGCTCCCCTCCCGGGGAGGCGGCACCGCCGAGGGTGTCCAAAGGACACCGGCGAGTGACCCTCAGGTCCGGCGGGGAGAGCTAGCGGGGAACCCCAAGAGACACGCATCCGACCCCCGACAGGATGAGGAGTCATGAAAGAGATGGGGGACCCCGAGCCCTGCACCTTCAACCCTCAAGGGACAGGCTGACTAAATTCAACGGGACAGAGACCGTGAGCCCCGACAGCAGCGGCATCCCCAACGCGACAGGCAGCCGGGCAAGGGTGAGGGGTGTGGGGACGACACGGACGACGAAGTCGGAGATAGGATACTGGACGTGCAATAGGACTGGCAAACCCAGTCCAAATATTTCAGCCTGAACTTCGACAGGACCGACTCTGACGCGGGGCAATGACCCTGCGGGACCGGTACCCCCCGCCCCGACCGAAGCAAGAGGCGCTGGGGCGGAGGGGACGGCCCCGACGGGACGGACACCCCGACATCCCCACCACCTCCCAGCCCCCACTTACCCTCCAGCTTGAGCAGCGAGTCGTACACCTTGCACTGGATCTGCCCCGTGCTCTGCATGGCGCACGACATCCACAGCCCCTCGTAGAGCGCCTGGGCCGTGACGATGTTGTCCCCCGCGTAGGATGCCATCTTCCACTGGGGCATGGCGGTGCTGATGATGATGCCGATCCAGCCGAGGAAGGCCATGACGAAGCCCAGGAGCTGCAGCCCTCCGCTGGCCATGTCTGCGGGCGGGGGGACGGAGGGCGCGCGCCGCTCTGCCCCGCGCGCTGCTCTGCCGCCCGCGCGCCGCCCCGCGCGCCTCTTGAGCCCGCGCGGAGCGCGCCCCCTGCCGGCCGCGCCCCGGCCCCGCCCCGCGGGGGCCGCGCAGCGCCGGACGCGGCCGGCAGCGACCGCTCCCAGCCTGCCTCCCTCAGCGCCCCGCAACGCCCCTCCCTGCGGAGGAGCGATCCCTTCTGCCCCCCACGGGGGGCTGCGTTGGCACCCCCGGGTGTTTTGGCACGTCGAAAGGGTGCCCCGGTTGCCGCCTCGTCGAGCTGGGGGTGCTGAGAACGTGAACCCCCACTCGCCTGCCTTGGGACCGGCAGCCCGCTGCTGTCCTTCACCGGCTGGAGCTGCAAACTTGGCTCTCCGGCTCTCCCTCCGTCCCTCCCGGGGCCAGCACAGTGGGCAGGGGAGTGGGGACAGGGCTGTGCCAGTTGCACCTGTCCAGCTGCTGTGTGTGTGACCCCGTTCCGCAGCCCCCTCAGTGCCGCCGGGCAAGGCAGGGGGCATTTCCCCCGGCAGGTTCGCTGCCTGCCTCCTGGACATGCAGCACACGTGGGATAACCAGCTACAGAGGAGGCGGCAGAGCAGCCAGGGGAAATACGAGTGCTCTGATTTTGAAGGGCTTTCAGAGAGGCAGCTGTGCAAACACTCATCATCCACGAACAAATCCAAACTTTTGAACCTACCGTTTTCATAAGGACAGTACACCTCTGCATTACTGGGAGAAATTTAACTTCAGTGACTTGCTAATGTTTTTTGAACCAGGGGATTACAGACCAGGAAGGAGTGCCCTCTGTCTTGGGTGTGTGTTTGTCCAGTTACTGTAGTTCCCCTTTCTCCTGCACGAATATTTGAATATTGACGCATCCGGACTCAAAGCAGGTTAAGTGAGGAAATGATGTCTCCTTCAGAGGGCACAGCATGGGCTGGGTGGTGCTGCCCGCCCTCACCACAGGCTGGATGGAGGGGTCCTTCAGCCTAGACCTGCTGTAATCCCAAACTCTGAGATAAACAGGTGATAATTCCCGATAAAGGTCCTGCTAGAGGTAGGGATGGGGTTGCATTGTTTTGACACCGTGTTTTGCTGCATTCTGATGACTTAGGAGATTTTGCTGGAGCTGCTTCCTGAGATTTGCAAACGGACAAACAGACCCGTGATTACCTGACCTGTCCTGTGCAATGCCAGGGGGGTCAAAGGGGAGAAAAGCCACTGCAATCTTGCTCCACCGGCCAGAGACAAAGCAAGGCTGGTTTGCTCTGAAAACACTTGTGGCTGCAGGTCTCCAGTGTCCAGGCTGCAGCACTGGTGTGATGAAATCCAGCCCAGTTGCCTGGTAGCAAACTTTTCCAATTATGTCTTTTTTCACTTTTGAAGGATTAGGGAACTGTGATTCTGCACGTGAATAAATGGTGTTTTCCTGTGTCTCTGCGGACCACAGTTTTATACTTCTGGGAGTGAAGAAGAAGAAAGCAGCAAAGGTTTTTTTTGGCAATGCAGTGATAACAAAGTAGCTTCGTTTATCGGTGTATTCATGAAGAACTCTGATACAGGGAGCAGGGAAACCAGCATGGTGCTGGCTGCTGGAGCTGATTCCTGTGAGGAACCATTCCTTGCCTGGTAAAGAGGCAGGGCAGAAACTCATGTGGACCTGAGGAGAGCGGAGTTAGGAGTGTCTGGATTTGATCATTGACATCTACGTAGTCATTTCAGTCCAACAGTGTCCATCTCCAAAGGAATGTGCAGTGTTCCTGGTGCTTCAGAGCACTGAACTGACTCACCCCTTTCCTGGCCCTCCTGCCAGCCTCTACCCCGACAGATTGGGCAGCTCCTCACTGACTCCTGCAAGGTCAGCTCTGGACAGGGTTAAAAGTTACCAAGACACTTTTAGAAGGCTTAGATCCTTTGTCTACAGGTTCTGAGCAGCCAGGAGGGGGAACAGAACCATTCTGTATAGGAAGGTCTTGGACTTCATACTGAACCTTCTAGGAAAGCACAGGGAGGAGTCCTGGGTACCAGTGATCTGATTGCACTGGTACTGGGAGGCACATCAAGACTGATCTTGGGGAAATGCATGCAACCAGCATGTGATGCATGTTGCAGCACCCTGACCATGCTGCTAGCTCTTGGATGGACTGAAATTCGTGGCCACTGTGTCCTTGGGAAAATTTGACTTGGGATTTATCTTAGAATTTATCCTGGTGGCACTCTGGGGACAGTTTGTGCCAAAGCTGTCTGTATTGTGAGTCTGACTGCTTGCTCATACCATAGGACAGCATTTGTGCTCAGTGTCTTCCCCTTCCAGAAGGACATGGAACTAAGACTGGAGGCAGCAATATTCTGTGAGGATTACTGTGGGATTGCAGCCTACACCTGCCTGGAGATGGATGCTGTGCTCCTGGGGGTCTGTGCAGCCATCCCGTTACTCTGTCCCTGATGGTGCTGCACTGGGCAGTGCTACTGGGTGACAGAGTGGCCTTGGGTCAAACAAAGCCAATGAAAGGCAATAAGGACACATATCCATGTGCTCTCAGACCTCCTGCAGCCCTCATAGGCTGCAGCACAAGTTGCCAGTGCTTCTTTGACCACTGAACATCTGTACACAGAGTTTACACAGTCCCCTCATGCACAATGCCAGCCTCATGAACACCCAATTTGTATTTTGCTTTCTAGGGACAATTTGAGGTTGATACTTTTTATTCATGTTTCATGAAAGGTTTCAAAACCCAGAAGTTATTTCTGTGGAATCATCACAAGGAATTTACATAGCAAGATAAACACTGAAACTCCACTTTTCCCCTTCATCACTCATCAATGTTCTCAGTGCTCTGGAATTTGCAGTGGATTTTACAGTATCCCTAAAAGCACCTAGTCTCCTCTTCTGAACTTCCTTCCTTTCTTTGAGTCATGAAATATCTGATTTCTTTTCTTGGATGATTTTCTGCTCTGCCTCAATGGGCAAAATAAAACTTCTTTTTACTCATAATCACTGTCTTTCCTCCTCTGCCTGAGGTTCTTTTTTTTTTTTCTTTCCATTGGAAGTCCCAAAGAGTTTTCACTCTATTTTCAACTAGTTTTTATACCTGACTTTTGGGAAATGCCATTCCTTCAGACCATTAATCTCGGCTGAAAGACCTGGGTTTATCCAAGATGTTGCAATCTCCTCTCTATTCTTTAGGCTAAAGGTACTCCCCTAGTGACAGTCCTTAGTGATTGGCCTGCTCTTAAAGTAAACATGCAAGTTGAATTTTTGTCCTTTATAATAGCATGACCAAGTGAGAAGAGGCATGTGCACAGACTGTCCCTGAAATCAAACTGGGATGTTTCTGTCTGCTGGTAGAGAGACTCCTCTAATTGTTCAGGGAGATTGCCCTCGTGTGCCACAGCCCTGGCTGCACCGGCTAAATGCTCAACACCTTGGTCATGTCGCTCCCTTGGGGGGTGTGAGTCAGAGAGCAGCCTCAGCGCTGTACTCAGCAGAGATCTCAGCTCTGTGGGTAGTAAACGATACCTGTTTCCTTTTCTGGCAAAAACAAGCTTTAACACTTGCCAGGACTTGCAGCTTGAGCAGCTTGGTTTCCTCTTCTCAGACATTTCTCGGGGAAGGTCTCACTGTGCATGCCTGTGTTTGTGAAGCACGGGCTCACCTGTGGTTATCTGTCCTTGCATACACTAAAGCTTGCCCCCAGACTCTCCTGAATTCATCCTTGAGCCAAAACTCATGTATGAGGGTAAACATCTGATTGTAAGTTATTATGAGTATGGTGTGCAGGTGCGCAGAGCAGCAGGTGTGCAGAGCAGGCACAGCTGCATTACTCTGGTTTCAGAGTGAAGGCACAAGCTTCACAATTGGACCAGAAAATGGGAATGGCCAGACAGCAGCACGCCAGCCCATGTTTCTGGTGGCAGCTGGTTGTAGAGCCAGGAAATAATGCAAGAACAATGACCCTTCCCCAAAATGTGTTATAGCCCATCCTGATCCATGTCTGAATACATCTTGAGCCGATGCCAGTACTTTTAACTTAGATTTTGTTCACTCGTTTTTCCTTTCATAAATTCAGCTGTTTGGTTTTTTAAACTTCTGGCACTTGCAGCATTCTGCAGGAAGGAGTTTTACAGATTTACTCTGTACTTCACAGGAAAGTGCAACATCTTGTTTCTTTTGAACCCTGTGACTTTCTGTTTTATTTGAAGTCGCCAAGGTTCTGGAGGAAAAGGGCAGACTGGTAGGACCACATGTGCTTGGCTCAGATTTACATTGTCTAGAAAAACCTTAAAAAGACTTTGTTGTTTATCTGCAGGCTGCTTTTTCTTCTCTCTCTCCCACTTACTCCTCCATCCATCCAGGAGAAACACCCCTGCTGAACATTAGCTCCAAGCTCTGTTTTGCAGGCAGCGCCCAGATGTCTTTGCCCAGATGTCAGGAGGATCCAAGACCTCTGCAAATCTTCCCTGGGATTAGTCAGGATTGTGTCCAGCCTGGTCTGCAGTGAGAAGCAGACTGTGTTTGACCATGGTGGCAGCTGAAGCAGCCAAAGATCACAGCTTTCAGAGCTGGAGAGGGCAACAGCACATGGAAAGCTTAACCCTTCATCTGCTGCTCACTCCTGCAGGACTGCTGTTCAGTACAAAGTTTTACAAAAAACTTGGAGAAGACTTCCTTCAAATGACTCCCATTGCAAGCACAGGGCAGTGAACAGCACCAAAACCAGAGCTTTTACCCACACAGATTAATTGAAACCATCATTTCCAGGAGCAAAACTCAGATTTCCTACTTGGTACTGAAATTTGTGATCAATGGAGGCAGCATCCATTGGAGGCACTGATGGGACTTATTTGATACTGATTACACACAGGGAATATATTCTGAAAATATGATTTAAAATAGGCTGTAGTAATTATTCATTCTCAAATAATTGGGACAGAAAAAGCATAAACCTATCTATGTTTGGTCAGCAGACATGACCTGGAATTCCTAATCAGCTGGAGATAAACCAAGCTAATAATCAACCCTCTTCTTGCCCTATTCTTGCAGTCATTCAAACATTCATATTTTCCCACCAGTTGTAATAAGGTTACAGTTTTGGGAGTAGTTTAATTCCATTCTTCACATGATGGATTTCATCTGGCTTTAGCTAAAATATGTTTATATGTATCACACTGAAGTTGTGTGAGGCTGGCTGAACTCCTGACTTCTCCTCCAAACCTCTCTCTAGTGAGGGCTCTGAAAGGAATCATGTCTCCTCCCTGGCTTCTCAGTTTTCACCTGTTACCTTTGTTTTTTCTTCTCTTCTGAATCAGCAACCAAAAAATGACTACAGGACCTGACACTGTGGCTCAGAATGTCCCCAAAACACTGGAATCTTTCTCGTCTGTAAGTAAGTGGTTTTGGCATGTGTAAAGCTGTACTTTGTGTGTCATTACCCACATCTCTCAGATCTCAGGGCTTGCCTGTGCAAGGCAGTGAGTTGCCAAGGAATAAAGGTGGTCCTGCACTTGGCTGCTCATGTGTTGTTTCCCAAAGCAATACTGGAAGCTCTGATGGAGATTCCATGGCACGAAAATCAACCCTTGGAGACCAAGAGATTGACCCGTATGGTAGGATTTATTTTGTTTTCAATTTTTCTATTTTAGTATTGTTCTTTCACTGGACATTCTGTACCAGAAGCCAGATAGAAAACAAAAGCAGACACAATCAAATTCCTGGAAACAATGAGTTTCATAGTACTAGAGAGGTAATGGTGGGAAAAGCAGGGAGTTAAATGTTATAGATAGAGGGTAGCTTTACATCATATCAACAACAAATGTAATTTTCAAAATGCATGAAACTAATTAGGGTGTCATCTTGGGACAGCTGTGGTGAGGCACCTGGGGAAGAGGTTCAGCAGTGATGTGGCAATTGGAAAGTGTGCCCTGTCAGAAGGGTCAGCCACAAAGTGTGGCCACTTTCCCCCTCATGTGCCACAAGGAACACATGGAGGACAGCACACTGTTCCTGGTGTCACAGTTCCAGGGCAAGAGCGGGGAAACAAGGAGAATAAGTGAGACCCAGGCTGCAGTGAGAGTGAGGCAGATCCATGTGTGTGTGTGAGTGTCATGTTCAATCCATGAGCCATGAGAGAAGTGCACCAAGGTCCTGACAAGATAGAAATCGTCCCTGGTACCATCCATGGAAGAGTTTTCTAAGTGCATTTCCAGGAGATGGGCTCTGTAAAGACCTAGTCCTTTCCATCTACCCATCCTGTTTGCTCTCATCATGTTCCTGATGCTTCCAAGGTCTTGGTCATGATCCTCCAAGACCAGTTATAGCAAGAATCACTTTTCTACCCAAATCTTACCAAGTGTCCACCAGGAACTCAGTGATAGATGGTGCACATGCTCATTTATGAACTTGATACCCTAGTTATGAAATGAACTTCCTGGGACTGGCAATAATCTGATCACCTTCAGAATCACCACTGAAAAATTTTCCTCTTTGGAATAACCTTAGGTTGTTCTTGTTGAAATCAGATGAAGGGAGGAAGAAGGCATTGGAATGATATTACAAAGAGATGGGGAGGAGAAAAGATGCCTAATGACTACATCTGAGGTACTCTACCACAGGAACTGCTGTTCAGACAGTCCTGAAGACAGAGTTACCTCTGTGAAGTCAGAGTTGCCACCATTTACGTTGCCCAACCACTGACCAAGTGAGCCATCAAGTACCTGTGAGTCTGGTTTTGGGGGCAACCTTCACACCAAGGAAAAGCCCAAGCTGTACTCAGCACTTTAGAAATTACTCAAAGATTCTCATCTCAGGGTACGGCTATGTCTCACCTTTTTGTGCCGGGACCACAACCTCTGCCTTTTTCCTAAGCCCTTATTACATGTCAGATAATTTGTGCTGGGAAGATAAAGTGATCCAGTGTCCTTCCTAGAAAGGCTCTGCCATAAATGCTTGCCAGATTTCTAGATCAGACTGTTAGGGCAATGCAAAGATTAGGAGATGAAGTTTCACATCTTTTTCAGGTTGCTGAACTTAGTCCCTTTCACATCTTGCTAGGAATTCCTCTGGGATAAGACCAAACCTATTTGTGCTGTCCTTGGACATTAGAAACATTCAAGATACACAGATTACTGCACTGTAGGAAATCTCATGACATGCCAGAAACAGTTAACAACTGCTCAGCATCCTCAGAGGTACCCTGGCCTTGTACAACCATTTTCCAACCAGTAGTTGTCTCTGGAAACTGAGAGGAGCAGAAGGATGGGATTTGTAAGTATTGACACTTAGTGTGGTCATTCCTCTTTAAGACACCCAAATCAGAGGCAGGTATTTCTGAAGCACTCAGTAGCCCCTGCCATGATACACGTGGCTGGATTTTTCAGTGGGGTTTTCAGTGGGGAGCAGAGTTAAACACTTAGAGAGTATTTAAATGTGGCCGGTTATTCTAATGCCTGTAAGGAAATGAAACTCTTGAAAAGCCTTGGCTAAGTGCAAGACCCATCTGCACTGAAAGCAGAGCTGTGTGTTGGCAGAGGAGGAGGGAAGGAGTTTCTTCCCTGGACTTTCCAACACACCCTTTATCGCTAGGACTGGGAGAGCACATTGGAAACCCAAGGTCATATTTCAATGCCTGGAGGGAGTTTAAAACCCAGTTATCTGGCTGGAGGTCAGAGGCTGGGGGTTTTTCTCTCACAGCTGTGTCCCTGCTGGTGAAACTCTCCCTTAAGCCCGATGTACACAGAGGCTTTGCCGATGGGTGTTTCGGAGCGCTCGGTGAGCCCACGCCCTGCGCTGTTGACAAAGAAGGTGCAAATGAAGCTTTAAACCTGAGAAGAGGGAAGGGATGATCTCCTTTGGGAGAGCATGGGTGAGGAACAACACATCTTCATAAAGAACAGAAACTGGGCCCTGCATGAACCAGGACCACCAGGGCAGAAGAGGGGCAGGTAAAAGAAAGAGGGAAAGGACGTGCTGTGCTTTCTTTTCTTTGTGCACAGAGAGGCTCCAATGCGGAGGAGAGACAGGACAGTGAGTGTGTCGGTAGGGACAGATGCCAGGCAAGCGGGCAGACACTGATTTTAAGAAAGTCACAAACCCAGAGCTCTGCAGGGAAAGTCCTTGCAGATCCTGCACCCAAACCTGGCCCCCACTCATCTAACCAGATCTCAAAACTCTCTTGTGTTCATGGTCTGTGAATCACAGTAGCAACTGTTCTCTCTGAGCCTCAGCTCTTGTCCTCCTGGGCTTTTTATAGCAGACCAAACATCCTGTTACCAAACGGTGCATGTCTAACCCCCTAGTTACTTTCATCCCTTTCTCGATGAGTCTTCTCGAGGGTCTTTCGTCACTCTGATAAGCAGGTTGGGGAGTATCAGCGAGAGGCACAGAGGACTGAAGCGGATGTTTCTCGTGAAGTGAGTCACAGGAGGGCTGGATTCCAGCCAGGAGAGCGCTGCAGGGCCAAGCGCACCTACGGCCCCTCCCCTGCGCTAAGGTGTCCCTGAGGCGCAGCCGCCCGAGCACGGACACCACACAGACCCCTTCCACCGCGACACCTTCCTCCTGTGCTTCTCTCTGGTGCTCTGGAGAGTGCCAAATGCCCACGCTGCTCTCCCTTCCCTTCCCTTCCCTTCCCTTCCCTTCCCTTCCCTTCCCTTCCCTTCCCTTCCCTTCCCTTCCCTTCCCTTCCCTTCCCTTCCCTTCCCTTCCCTTCCCTTCCCTTCCCTTCCCTTCCCTTCCCTTCCCTTCCCTTCCCTTCCCTTCCCTTCCCTTCCCTTCCCTTCCCTTCCCTTCCCTTCCCTTCCCTTCCCTTCCCTTCCCTTCCCTTCCCTTCCCTTCCCTTCCCTTCCCTTCCCTTCCCTTCCCTTCCCTTCCCGCACGATTGCTAGTAGTGGCACAGAGGTTGTGCTTCCCTTGCGTTTAATCACCCTGGTATCAGCGCACGGGAAAGTTCAGGCTCATGCTGGGAAAGACACGCTTGGATGAGGATGACGCCGCAGGGACGTGGCAGGGCATCAACAGCCCCCGGCGTGCCTGGGGACGAGGGCTGTGGACTGGAACTTGTGACATGCCGAGAAAAGGTGTGTCTGATCCACTACCCAGCTCCTCTGCCAAAACACACCTGCGTGGAGCTGGTATGCAGTGACGGGCACCGCGCATTCTCTGGCGGCTCTCGGGAAAGCCGAGTGGTCACACACGTTTTCACTGATAGGCATCTCACCACGCCCGGGCTGGGAGTCCTGCCCCGGTGCTAAAGAGGAGCGGGACTCCTCGCTCTCCATCTAAAGGCACTTAGTCAGGGCCTCGTTTTCCCCAGCTCTAAAACGGGGTTAGTAATACATCATTGAGATTATGTGTTTCTCAGGTGTGGGATTTCATAGGCAGCTATAAAACGAAATTTATTGTACTGAGGAGAACATGGTACTTTGAGAACCTGAAAAGACTGTAATGAAATGCTTGTTTAACATTTATTGATTTGTACTGACTAAAAAAGCTGTTTTAAAGCAGTGTGTGCAAGCGTCATGCCTGTGTATATAATATACAGACACACACATGTACAAACACGGTTTTTACTTAGCAATCCTTTAAGCTCTCATCTACCAGGACATGCCTTTGCTTTCCTATTTTCCTTTAATCTTATACATTGCCTGCTTGAAAAATCATAGGCTGCTCAGAAGTCTTACTATTTTCCTTGGGGTTACTGAGTTAAAGCCAAGCTAAATCCCAAGGTTTTGTGACTGTATGAGCATGGCTGAAGGGGTGCATTACACACTGCTCTGTAATTTATTTGTGTACACATCTCACATCCAAGGAGCACTGCTCTGGAGCTGAACACACTTAGAGGCCATGGATGGTAGTGTGTGAAGCAAGAAAATGGAGGTGGTACAACCAGGAGGGAGGAGTGGGAAGGGTTGGGCAGACAAGTCCATGGAGCAGAAGAGCTCTTGGGGAAACCCCTTCCAAAGTTCTCCATCACCTCTGACTCCTGAGCCCTTCCTGCTGGACAAGCCCCTGGCCCTGAACACAAGTCACCTCATGGGCTGCTTGCTGTTTGCAGAGAGGTCTGTATTTCATGCATGAACACACAGCATCACCACTTCCTTCTTGCTCCAGGCCCTCTGCTACACTACATATTAGACACTGAGGAAGTAAAGGCAGAACACCACCCTTCTATGCTCATGGGACTGCAACCTCAGTGGGGTGTTGCTGCAAAAATGATTTTGTCAGTAGACTGGTGACAACCACCTCCCAAGACTGGCAGTAGTTTCTCTAACATAAATAGCTTGGCTTTAACAGAGAGCACAGACCCCCTTGTGTTAATGAGTAATAAAAGCAATCGACCCGTGGTGCATTTGTCCCTGAGCTGGGGCTGAGTGTAGTCAAGGTGATAAAACTCTTACATTAGCAAAGTTTTGCTGCATTGATCCCACACTGAGTAAGAGCCTGACAAGGCCAAGCTCTGACAATCAAATATTAGGATACCCTAATGCTTTTGTTAGTGTCAAAGCATAGTTAGCATATGTAGTACAGCCTACAAATTCACTGGAAAGCTACCCTGCGTCATGCCAGCCAAGTTTTGGGTTATACGAAGGCATCTTGGGAGGTTATTTTGGGAGAGCTGTTTTCTGAGGCTGAGGGGACATCTGTCATGCAAGTTAGGAAAGCAGACCATGATGAGAAACTGCTACAGACTTTGCTTCAAGAAGATGCTGACTTTTTCTAAATAAAGAGTATTAAACATGTACCTTGCCATTTTCTACTAAATAAAGAGTATTGTATTCTTTCTAGTAACTACAGCAGATTCTATGGGTGTGTTTGAAGACACAGACCTAAAGAAGGACCAGATATTGGATTGGTCTCTCCACCAGGTGAAAAGCCACGAACCATCTTCATTATGCTGCACACTCTGGAGCAGCCTTACACCAGGGAAAACTGGAGGATCCTGATCTGCTCTGCTGTCCAGGCCAGGATGCTCCAGAGCCCCAAGCTAGATGCAAATGGCTGAAGCCACTTCCTGCCCCCAGTGACTCACGGCCGGGGAAGCACTGGCATCCTGCTCTAGGAAGGGTCACTCACCTGCCCTGCCCCAGAGGGAAGGTGAACACAGGGAGGTGGAAGGAGCTGGGGCAGCAGCACATTGCTGGGCATGCGCAAAATAAACAAGGCATCACCAGGATTACAATAACAGCCGTGGAGAGATGGAGTGAAGCACAGGCAGCACTGGTGCCTCCACTCCTTAGTGGAGTTTGCCTCTTGGTCTGACATCCATGGACATTTCATGGGCTGGGCTGGAAGAACAGAGTATGGTGTGCCCAGCACAAAAGCTTAGAAACACCTCTCTGGCTATTATCATGGGAGATTTTCACTTTCTACCTCTGTCATGCTCGTATTGAGACACTTTCACCATGCACCAAATAAGAGAAAATGTCCCCTTTCTTTCCACTGGGCTTATCCTCTCTGAAAGTGGCTTGCATTTGGGTACAGGACAGAAGGAAAAGGCAATGGCTATAATACATTTCATATGGCTATAATACATTTCCTGGTTAATCCAGGCTCTGTTGCTGTTAAACTCTGATCTTGACACTGCTAAGGACTTAATGCTGATTGTGGGAAGGATGTCTCAGATTTTTCAGGCCTTTTCTAGCTCACCACACTGCTTTTTCTGGGTTGCCAGTAATAACAACTTACTAGGATGCTTTTCAAAAATGAGTGCAGACAGAGGTTAATGAACTCAGAACAAGACAAGTATAGGAAGATTATGTGTGTTTTCATACCTGTCTCAGACAAATGCAATCTATATACATGTTTGTGCTAATGAAAGTCATGATCCTTTATGGGACCTGTGTGGCCACTGCCATGTCCCCATGGGTCAGAACTGTTGAAAACATAAAGCTACCCTTGTCACAGGGAGCCGTGAAGTGAAGATCATGAAGGTTTCTTTGACTTACCTGGACATTTGGATATCATATCCACATAACCACATCAAGACCTGCATCTGGGAAAGATGGAAGAAGAAAAGTTCCTCACTTGTCAGCTTCTACAAATGGAATTAGGAAACAGAAATCAGAAAGCAGAAAGCTGTAGCAGTAGAGCCTCCTGCATACCGTGGCTTTATGACCTGGGACTTTTGTTCTCCACTTAAGCCTCCCAAAGCATGTTCTGAGGACCTTTTCCACAGGGTGACCGCTGAGGAGTGGAGTGAGGTGAGCCTGGCATCGAGGGTAAAAGTTGTGATGTCTGTCAGCAAAACCGCCTCGTGAGGTTATGATTGGAATTATACGGGTTATCTATTGTGAGGATAAACTTCTCATTGCTGTGGTATTTGAAGGGGAATCCCCGAGAAGCAGAAGCTTTGAGCAGTGCTGTAAAGGTGCCGCTTGGCTCCATCTGGAGGTGACAGCTCAGATGACAGACACCGCCAGCTTGGGCAAGCAGCTGGAA
The DNA here is from genome assembly GCF_031753505.1 of Anomalospiza imberbis. Lineage (NCBI taxonomy): Eukaryota > Metazoa > Chordata > Aves > Passeriformes > Viduidae > Anomalospiza > Anomalospiza imberbis. The sequence goes on from NC_089690.1 coordinate 11,189,248, forward strand.
GCAAAGCTGAACGCAGAGCAAGAGTCTGCTCCTCTGCCCTGTGTTAAATATTTGCCCATTCAAGGCAGGTCTTCAGCCTGTTACTGCTTCTCTTTATATTCAAAAATAATGATCATTGAGGATGCGATGGTTTCTGTGCCTTTGTACCTTTGGGGCGGGAGGAATTTCTAGTCCCACTCCCCTTTGGTTTTCCTGAAAGGTGCTCTGGAGCCCTGATGGCTTTCTCAGCACTGCACGAGAGGAGACACTGAGAAGCCTCTTACAGAGAGAGGCCCCAGCCTTCTGCCCCTGGCAGCCTGTGTGACCCCCTGCTCACCTGCAGAATCTGGCAGGAAAACAGAAGTTTGCAATCAGAGTAAGCAAGCAGGGAAATTCCAACCAACTGAAATCCTTCAGACTGGCACTAGTCTGAAAACTTCAAGATTTGCACATGGGACTTGTACTCATGCCGTGAACAAATTGAGGCCTAGGGCATGAGAGGTATTGAGGTTTGACTTAAATTCAGAATATAGAGTTCTGTATCTGGGATAGGAGTGGATGTTGTCTCTGAAAGCTCATGACTGCTGCCTTTTCCTTTTCCTCTCTGGTGACATTTCTGCATTGAACTAGATCATCACTGCACCAGAGACCAACAGGGTAACAACCAAGGGGTCTGGGATCTACACCAAGACACTTAATAATTGCTCCCTCCTAAGGCATAAACCACTGAACAGGAATAAATGTGTGTGTGTACACACGAGCGTTCCTCTCTGTGTCCCTCAGCAAGGCTCAAGACTTCTGCCCTGGAGAACAACTTTTGATTCTTTTTTCTAATCCCTATTTTGACAAAACCAGCCATGATACCTGCCTCCCCTGGCAGTCCAGGGCTGCAGTTACCTGCATGTCACTTGTGCACAGCCCCATTTCTCTTCAGTCAGGCATGACAAGAGCTGTAGCGGTGCAGGGCGGATTGGCTGCAGCAGCTCCCGTGGGTGCTCTCTCCCTCCTCCTGACCCCTGGCAGGTGAGCACTGCCCCTGCAGCCATCACTACCAGATGGCATCTGCACCAGAGAGGAGGTCCTGCTCTTCATGGTCACTGCTGGGCATCTGGGACACTGACACTCTGTCTCTACCCTGGCTTTAGGAACAAGGCTGGGCACTGTCGTTCGCACTCCCCTGGATGTGCTGAGCACCTGCTGGCATGAAGTTTTTCCTCCAATATGTGGGCTTCTTTTTTGCTTTTTTCTCTGCTGCATTTTTGGTAATATCTACCTGGACAGACTGCTGGATGGTGAATGCTGATGACTCCCTGGAGGTAAGACTGGGGTGAGGAGAGCCTGATCACCAAAACCAATGTGTCCTAGAGAGAGTTTGCTCCTGGTATCATTGCTCCACTCCACTCTCATGTTCTTTCTCCCTGTTGTGCTGGATGAAAGTGGATGAGAATGAAAATAACTACTGTGGCAAGAGCAGGAGAAAAGTGGTATTTTGTGAAATTCTCTTTGCCAGACTTTTTTATCCAGACTGGGCTCTTACTTAGTAAGTTAAGGAAAGATCTACAGGCTCTAGTTTTAAATGTGCATGAACTTGAGAAGAGTTATCCTGTACCTCCAGCCTTCATGGATATTTTGAAGATGTTTCTAGTTCTATAGTTCAGACTTCTTGGTGGAGACATCCAGCATGTACAACAATGCTCTTCAAGTCTTTTTCTGACCAGCCATTGAGCTACAGGGCTACCAGAAATTTAAGGGGAGCATGGGGACTCAATATCTCCTGGAACTCCTGTGGACAGTAGCACTCTCATATTAGAGAAAGGTATTGGCAAAATATAATTGCAATCAAGGGAGCAGATTGCTGCTTACAGGCAAGGTGTGCCCCAAAGCCTCCAGGCCCAAAATCATCACTGTTTCTCCAGCACTGAATGCTGCAAATTTGTAATTTTCTTCCCAGCACAGCCATTCATTTCTGTACATTTAAGCTGCAGGTCCACAGTGTAGGAATCTGCTCTCTAGCAAGTTGGATTGGTTAGGCAGTGAAGGTGAAACACCTTCCTGGACAGAAAGTTTGACTGAAGGTATCAGGAGGAAACTTTCCATCTGCTATCTGGCATATGAAACCATGAGCTCCTCTGCACTCAGTGATTGCAGTATTTCACAAGCTAGCCCATAACTTTTGTGCTTAAGACCTCTGTTTTGCTTGGAGGGTGACAAAGCCTGGAATCCTGCTAGTCTCCTTATAAATAATTTAGATGTAGATGCTGCTTGTAAGATTTAAAAAACAGTAATAATATAATACAGCATTTAGCTGCAGCACATGAAGGGGTGAATTATCCAAGAAGGATAAAACTAATAACAAGAAAAACTTTTTTTTTTTTCTGTATGTCACAAGAAATCGTGACAATCTGACTGTCAGAAACCCTGAAAGGTGGATGTAAGTGCCAAGATGATGATCCAATGCAGTGCAGTTCCTGGTGGTCAGCATGTCTGCTCAGTGAGCCTCTTTTCAGGACAAATAGAGTGCACCCAGTGATGCTGGATGGGATGTGACTTCGTTTGGGAGATATTTCAGATTCCTTTCAGGAAGTACTCAGATGAAGGTATCAGTGTACTCAGAAGAGCCAAGGGAGTCCAGTTGTGGGGAAAACCAGATGAGAGAAGCCCAGCTTCTGAGCAAAGTGAGTCTCGTAAAGAGCTGGTCCATTACCCTGAGGCTGTGTAACCTTGTCTTCCTGGCGCAAAGGCACCTGCGATGGGCTGTCCGAAGTGCTCCATTAACACCCAGTTTGGTCATTAGCAACCACTATTCTCACATTCCGGCTCTGAGTGTGAATACTAAATAATGGAGCAAAACGCCCCCAGCCTTAATACCTGACCACTGATCTTAATGACCCTAATGACTCACTGCCTCTCTAAACAGGGGAATGTCCACGGCCAGAAAGGCTAGAGTCCGCAATGACTCCTGTTTTCAGCTGGAAAAATGGTAAGTTAGGCAACTTTGACTCCAGGAGAAGGGAACTCCATCCTTCAGCAGCTGCTGGATCTTGGCTGGTTGCTTGGCTTTGACCCTGGCCCCCCGCAGCTGGGGAGGATGAAGCCCTCACTGTGGTCCCACTGGAAAGGAGCATCCCAGGAAGAAGAGGCCGATGAGTGCCAGGAGCAGTCACCCCCAGAGAGGCTGCAGGGGCCCTGACTCAGCTTTCACAGCCCCTCACCTCCCTTGAGAAACAACAGGTTACAGAAAGTTGTTTAAGTTAGTGACTCTCTGTGAAGCATCAAGACAGGGCTGGGTCAATTTTTGCGGTCGTTTGTAGTGGAAAAAGCCCATAATCTGCTTCTCAACGAGTGCTGTATTGTGTAGACAGTCCCTCCCTGTTGCAGGTGGATTATAAATACCACCACTACTGTTAAATGCTGCCTGTTTTACTCTCAAGCTGGGCTTGTAATCATTGTCTGCTGGCACCTTCTCGGAGTGCGGTAAAACACTGTGACTAACATCGCTTATATGTTTGTCTTCTCCGCTTTCCCCAGAAGGAGAAGCGTGTGCTTGTTCTGTAATTTTCCTTTTTTTCTGTATGAGAATCATTTTAATATTAATTATACATTATGAATAGGGTATCATTATATGTATTACAGTCATTATGCAGTTCATGTTTTACATGCATTCTTGTGTTAGGGAAAGCAGGTCGTGGCAATGTGTTTCGTAATCGGAGTGGGGGATGAGGAGCATGGCTGTGGTGTTTGGCTGCTCAGGGAGTCCTCAGCTGGGCCCTGGGAAGCTGGAGCAGATCTGCTACGGGGGGAGAGAGGTGATGGGGAGTTAGTGCTACCAACATGGAGCAGGAGTCCAGCCATGGGATGGGGAAATCCCCACATGATGCCCTGACCCCTGTCCCCTTTCCAGCAGTGAGTTCCCGTGTGCCTGAAGGTCTGTGCTGTCAGCGCAAGGGAAGATGCTCAAGGGTGGCTTGGGAGCAGATTAACAACCAGAAGGATCAACAGTGCACAAAGCAGAGGGGAGCAAGTGTTGGACCCTGGCAGCAGAACCCAGAATAGCTCAGCAGCAGCTCAGGGCAGCCAGAGGTCCCCACGGTGACACCTGTTCCTATCCCTCCTGCACCAGGCAATAGGACAATTAGCCCTGGCTGCACACAGGCCGTGTGGAGATGGGCTGGCTCCTGCTTTGCCTGTGCGGCTGTAGCAGGAGTAGTGACAACTGAAACATCCCAAGAAGCGAAAAACATTAAACAAGTTTTTGTTAGTCTGGGAAGGGGGTTATTTCACAAGCTAGACCATAACTGTTGTGCTTAAGACCTCTGTTTTGCTTGGAGGGTGACAAAGCCTGGAATCCTGCTAGTCTCCTTATAAATAATTTAGATGTAGCTGCTGCTTGTAAGGTTTAAAAAACAGTAATGATACCAGCAAGTGAGGAAGTAAGTGACATTATTAGCTGAATGCAGAGTAGTATAAATAAGCCTATGGTGGTTTGGGAGGAAAGAGAAATTATATAAACACAAGTGGAACAAAATGTAATTTAATAAAAATATGCTAATTTCAAGCACAGTCTGAACAATGGTGAGTTAAGACAGAAGAGGACCTGCAACTGCATTAAGAGGGCCATGGTGAAAATACATTGAATGTAAACACAGCAAATTATTTTACGATACTCTTTTTTTGAAAAGCACAGAATCAATGAAATTATTTTTTTCCATCACTGCTTCTCATTTTTCATCACATTTTTCATTAAATATGCCATGAAATTCTCAGAAATGTTAAGCACTTCTCATCTTCATGAAACAAAACATGTAGATTATTTTCATTCAAATATAAATAGTATCTCTTCTGCCAGTCTGAAGTAGCAAGTCATTTTTCCTCACCTTTGATCCAGACAGCAGTATCAGAGAGGAGGTGCACAGCTTGGCTCAGACATTGTGTAGTGGAGAAAATATTACATTTGGCTACAGACCTCAGTACATCCTGAATAAAACTTTATTATGTGTCCAAGATATGTTATTATCTGCTTTGTGATTTACACAGTGCAAGAAAAATGAATTTATTGCATCATCCAAGCAAGCCTGGTCCCCTTCCCCTGTGTGAAACTCATTTACTGGAAGAGTTTCTCTTTCCATTAACTGCAGCGGGTGTCGCTGGCAGAAGTGGGCGGGCTGGCGTCCAAAGCTGCACCGACATTAACTCTACTCCTCGTATGAGCAATTCCAGGAATATTTTAAAGGTGCTTGTTGCCATATTTGCATTGGTAATGGAAACGCCTCCCGTATTAAAGTGATTTATGGAAGGCTGGGCTGGGAATGGTATCTACGGCTCGAGGACAGCAGAGACGATTAACCACGATGCTGCTGCCTCGTCTGCCCCAGTCTGGATGTCTCAGTGATGACTGTGGCTTGGGCACACGTGGTCCCACGGCTGGCAGCACACCGGGAGCCCCAGGGCCGGGATCAGCACCGGCTGCCTCTGGTTTTCCAGCCAGTGTTTACAGCTGAGTCATTTGGGGGCAGCCCTCCCCAGGTGTCTGCAGAGGGGCTCACATCCAGACTCCTCTGCACTCCTCTCCCATTCTCTGAGCTGCTCCTCCTCCATCGGGAGGATGGTGTAAAGAAGGGGAGCACAGGCAGCAAAATCTCGGGTTGTTTGGTCCATGGCCCTGCCCAGCTCAGCCTAGACAAGAGTTTGGCAATGAGTGAGCAAACCTGCTCTTAGATCTTTCTGGTCAGCCACCCCCAGCTCCTCCCAGAAATTTCCTTAAAAATTTTTATCCTTACTAGTAGGCAAGGGTTTTTTCCTAATGCCTAGTCTGAATTTTTTTGCTCTAATGTAAAAACATTGTCTTTTTCCTCCATGCTTATGCTTTTTCTCTTCAAGCTAAACACTCGGGTTTGCCATCATTGTAGCTGGATCGGGATTTCTGTTGAAGGGCTAAGAAGACCACCTGCTGCGTTGGTGGATATTTTAACCTACGGTCTTTTTTGTCTTCTCAATCCACAGGTGAGTACAAAATGCCGTGGCCTGTGGTGGGAATGTGTCACAAACGTTTTTGATGGGATCCAAACTTGTGATGAGTATGACTCCATCTACGCTGAGCATTCTGGTATGTAAGAGTCAAAGATGTTTCTACAAGTGGTGGGGACACTTGAGTGCAGACTAAGAGTATCTGTTCTACTCAGTGACAGATAATTAGAGGCATGCTTATTTTCTCAGTCAGGTATTACTCCCAAGGGAAGCTGAAAAAAGCTGAACATCAGAAAAATAAATGTTCCTCTGGGATCTGACCCCATTACCTGCCCACTTTTCCATTCCTCGTGCACTGGAATGATCTTCTTTTGTCCTGCAGTGAAACTGGTGCTGACCCGAGCCATGATGATAACAGCAGACCTCCTGTCAGGATTTGGATTTCTCTTCCTGGTCCTGGGACTGGACTGTGTGAAATTCCTTCCCGATGAGCCGCTCATCAAGCTGCGCATCTGCCTGGTGTCTGGGGTTATGTTGCTCCTTGCAGGTATTTCCCCACTGTGTCCCCATTCTGTAGGATGCCCTTTAGCAAAGTGGGGAAGCGTTAAAAGCCTTTTATTTTGGCTGGTGATTTTCTGTAGGGGGAAGGATCTTTATTTGCTTTATTTGTGTAATGCAGCTTCTTCTGTTCACCACCTGCCTCAAACAGCATGTGGTTGAGTTTATCTGCTTTCAGTTCATGTTTTGACCAAGTGAGTTGGCTTTGAGTTGACTGACTTCCATTGATTGCTAGGTCACTGTGGAGCAGTTTAGGTTGTTGATACAGCAAAGAGACCTTGCTGTAGGTCTCTAGACCAATTGCTGAAAGACTAGAAAATCCTGGCATCCTGGTTTGGTTCCTGGCTCTGACACAGATTGTGTGACCTTGGGCAAGTCACTTAGCCCAAAATCTCTGCAGCTGATCTCTAATAAAATAATAATAACACGTCTGTCCCTTCTAGGTGATAAATACTCAACTGGATGAGGTGCTTTGCTGTTACAGCCAGTGGGAGAATTTTAAACACAAAAATAAATAGCCAGCTAGGTACCAAATAATATAATTTGACTTTATGCCAATATCAAGCAGCTACCTCTTCTTCAGTCTAAGCGGATTTAATAACTCACCCCAGCCACTGAGAGCACATGTAAAACACGTCAAGAGGCTCTTTTAAACATCTTCTAATTCACTTATCAAAGTTTGTCTGAAAAGCATCATCAACGTTCTTAAAATCACAACAGATCAGAAAACTGAATTCTGGAGACAACTTTACAAACAGCTGAGAGGGGAGGAGCTTCCTGCCTTTTGCTGCAGAAACCTGAGTGCTGCCAGTGTGCTGGAAGTGTGTGTGAGTGCCAAGCCATGAGGTGCAGCCTCTGCCTGGCAGCACAGGATATCAGCAGGAGCCAGGGTGAATCCACCAAAGATGGAGCATGGACGGTGGCCAAAACCTGCTGCCCCAGGAAGGTGTTCCCACCCTGAAGTCTGACCCAGCAGGCAGCAGCTAGAGCTTTAGATCTGATCCCCCATGGTTCTGAGTGTGGCACCTCTCTCCTGCCCTGCAGGTCTCCCTGGCATCACGGGCTCCGTGTGGTACGCCGTGGATGTCTACGTGGAGCGCTCCTCTCTGCTCTTCCACAACGTGTTCCTGGGCATCCAGTACAAGTTTGGTTGGTCCTGCTGGCTTGGCATGGCGGGCTCACTTGGCTGCTTCTTGTCCGGGTCCCTGCTCACCTGCTGCATGTATCTCTTCAGAGGTGAGGAAGCACAGCTGAAGCACAGCTCAGGGATAGAGCCATTGCTCAGGGTGTGCTACAGGTGCACAGGGTGGGGAAAGTCCTTTGGCATGGCTGCTCATCTCCAGTGGCGATATTTTCAGCTGTAAAATTGGAATAGTCTTAGGCAGCTCTAGAAAGCACATCAAGGTCTTCATGTGGGAGCTGAGGTGTAAGGATGACATAAAGTGTGGTGTTACTATGTCACATCTTGGAGTGCTGCTTTCCCTGAATAACAAAACTTTGCAGCTGAAAGCCACCAAGCACTCATTAGCAGTTCCTATGTCTCTCCCTGTGCCTCACAGAGACCAGTTCTGGAAGATTCCATTCTGCCTACTCCTTGAGGAAAGGCTATTCCTCAGCTGCGACCGTCGTGACAAACGTGCATTTGCCATCCTCGCAAACAGCCACCTCCAAAATGTACGCGGTGGACACAAGGGTGTGAGGAGGAGGTAAGTGCCCCAGAAAGAGCTCTGCTTTAATTTGTAGTGGATTGCACAGAGACTCAAGCTCTTGTGGTTGTGATACAGATGCAGGTGAATTTCAAGGATCTACCGTGTGCTACAATGTTTGCATTATGAGAGCTTCAAAATACTTTTCCTTCAAGAAAGTAAACTCTGAGAAGATCCTGCTTTCTGGAATCCTCTTGACTTGAGTACTGAGACCACTTGTATAAGCACAGACTGAAATAACCAACGCAAACTCTTTTCATCATGTGTCTCAACACCATTGGTGGAAGTGAGATAAATCAGCCATTCCTGAATCAGACCGCAGTGTTCTGCATGAAGACCCCCAAACTGCAAGATGGATCTGTTCCATGTCTGGCAATGTGTCAACAGAGTGTACAAAGGAGAAAATCCTGGCAAAGGGAGGGACTGACTGCCTGACCAACATCTGGACCCTGTGCACTCAGTAAGGGGGGTCTGCCCCTCTTACAGGCAGCTGGGGAGCTTTTCAAGAGATAAGAGCTGTGTTAAATGTCTGACCCTCTCTTTGGTCCATGAATCTGCCCTGAGAAATGATTGTAAATGTAGGTGCATTCTTCCCTGAAAAATACATCAGTCAGTGTTAAAAGGTACACTAATAAACTCAGTGAAATCTGGAAATTGCCAGCTTCATTCTGCTTAATAAAAACATTTATTGGACAAAGTGAACGAGGATCCAAAATCTGAACTTGTGCATTACAATATATCTACATTAACTGGAAGCTAGGATAAATGATACTAAAATCTATTGTCCCTTTCCATCAAAAGGTATTTAAACCTATTTCAGGACTGCTGTCCCCAGCTGCAATCCAGGCTGCCATAGGCTGGATGAAGTTAGGGCATCAGCCAGGTCTTCACTAGGGTGGGGGAGGAAAATCCCTGCATGGCTTAACATGTTCCCTAAGGATGGATGTGAACATTTTTTCATGCCTTTAACTGAGAGGGAAGCTGAGACAGTGTTTTCTTAGGGTTGGTAGGAACTGTCCAAATTCAGTCTTTTCTGACCATGGGCACCACACCATATCATGGCCACTGAAGGCTGAGAAAAGTCTCTCAGCACAGAGATTTATCTGCTTAGGAGCAGTGGAGAAACAAAGCTGGAGTCTCAGCTGGGAGTGCACAGCTGTGGGTGCTGAAGCACTACCAGAGGTAGGCTTCCTCCGTGGACTGCTTGATGGGGAGGCTGGATTTCCTTCTCCCAGACAGTATGAAGTGAAACTTTATGTTAAGTGGGCCAGAGGGAGATGGGCTGGCTGAGGTTGGAGTGAGCTGTATCCCAAGCAGCACTTCTGATAACTCCTGTGATGGAAAATGAAGGGCTGAGTCCTCTGATGGGTTACCCTGGAAGCAGCACCTTTGCTGCAGCACAGAACTGACCAGTAAGGCCAAAATATAACCCAGCCCTGGGGTTATGACCACCTATGACCACCTGGGGCCCTGGCCAAAACATAACCCAGCCCATAACCAACCCCTCCACATCGAGAAGCACCCAGGGCCTGGAACAGACAGGACAACAGCAGGTCCACATGGATCTGCTGCAGGCCCAGGCACCTGCACAGGGCTCAGAGCACAGCACAACCATCTCAGCAAGAGCCCTGGTGGCAGCTCTGCTGCCCAGGCCAGGGAGGCTCGTGCCTGCAGAGTTTGTGCTGCTTGGGCTGGCAGACGTTTATGTCAGCCAAACTGAGAGCAGGTTACTGCCAACAGATGAGCTATATCAAACAGATGTAAACACAGTAGGAGGGGTGATGGAGGCTTTTTTACAAGGTCCTGAGAGACAACGAGTACAAGAGTTATGAGCGATGTGATGAATTCACAGATTGTACCAAGAATGCACAAAGAGATCAGGAGGTGACAGGAATTTTTGTCTGTTATTGCAGGAAACTGAATTCAGAGCTTGGCAGTTGTTTGTTTTGTTTTAAAAACTTTTTAAAAGCCCCATCAGAAATGTGTTTTCTGTGGGTCTTTGGGGCAGGAGAGCTGACACTGCTGATGCTCTCTGCCAGGGCAGGGAAACTTGGGAAAATTTTTTGGTCTGCTTCCTGGGCTGTGTCCCTACTCCCCTGCTCCTTCAGAGACACAGTGGGAAGGAGATGGAGGGTGAACACACCCCAGAGCTCTGCCCAGAGGCAGAGCTGTGTTCAGTGACTGCTCCACTGCCCACATCCCCGCTCCTGCCCAGAGAGGCAAATGCTCCCTCAGCCTCCCCGAGGGAGGAGGGATGCTGCAGGCAGCCTCAGCCCTGCTCACCCAGCTCAGAGATGCTCCTGGGGAGGAGGTACCCAGCAAAGACATCAACTCTGAATCAAAAACTCCCCAGCCTATGCAGCCAGCACATCATCCCTGCCCACAAACTCTCAGGGATGCCTGCAAGCCTCTTGCTGCTGTTTTCCATAGCTTTTTCTGAGCACAAATGTTATTTCTTGCTGTGAAGATTTATTTCTTGTTTAGCAGAGAAGAAACGAAGGTGTAATTACAAATCTCAGCTCACTGATTTCTCCTGCTCAGTGATTGAGGAGAATTCTGGGCCTTTGTCCTAAATGGTCTTCAGTTTGTTTTAAGGTGGTGGGAGCTGTTTTGTGACTTGCTTTGTGACCTTGTGGGTCACACCAAGCAGTGGCTCAGTGGGCACTGAATGTCTATACCCTGATCAGGGGTGAATATCAAGGATTCATTTCTTTGGTACCTCCAGGCCTGTGTTCCTCCTTGGGGTACACAAATAGAACACAAATACTGCCTTAACTCATCCTCTTCAAATACACTTCACATGCAAAGAGTTTATGTACAGATATTCTTTGTATATCAAGAATATTGCATCAACACTTGTGAGCCTTTCTTCTTCAGTATCTGTATAGAATAAGAGTTAATGCCTTAATCATACTTCTATTCTAGCCAAACTCTATGGTAGGTTTTGAGGACCTATCTCCTGCACAAGAGGACCAGGAAAAGGTCACAGCAACTTTTAGTTTTGCTAGGTTAATGTTTTGTAACCAGTCCAGTACTACATTGCTTCATTATTCAAATTCTGCTGACAGCCTAGCTGATGTTTTGATCGGCTGTTAATATTTAATTGTTAATTCCTGTTTGATTGAATACTGACACTGGTTTCATGACTGCAGGATTCACTCCTCATTAGTTCATTATCAGGTCACAATGCAGATCTATTCTAGTTTAATTGTATATTCATTTGCAAGAAACCTCCCAGAAAGTAAACAGGACTTATTTTTTCTTTCAAGATCACAACCAGTCCCTAAGGCTAAAGATGTATCTGGTGAGCTCAGTTATTAAGTATTTCCTTAATACCTACCTGCATTCCATTCAGTAGCAGCTCACTAGGAATGACAATAGACTGATTTTCCCCTCTTGATATCCATTGTTGGCTTACCAAGGCTTTTTGCTCAATTGCAATTTCCAGCTGAGCTGAGGCTGAACATTTAATCCATCACTTCCGACAGCTTTTTAGGTTTCTCCATATTTTCACTAGCTTACAAGGGGCATTTTTCTATGTTTGGGCACCTCTGTCCTCATTTCCCAGGGCATAGGGAGAGTCAGGGATTTAGCTCAGAGCTGGGAGTAGCACCTTTCCTGCCTGTGTGCCTGCCCCAGGGTGCTTCCTTGAACTGAGGCTCCCCGTTGTCCTCTCCCCTGACATCTCGGTGCCCTCTGCCAGGGATGTGGCTGGTTGCAGGTTATGGAAAACAGTAAAATGTTTAGGTAAGATCTTTGCTAAGTCGATTCCATGCCTTACAGATAACTATTGATTTCCCATTTTGATACAGGCAAGTGAGGGAGATAAAATAATGACACCTGCAATGGCTGTCCTTTTCTGCCTGCAGCATCTTGTCCTCTCCCTGACTCGATCAGCCTTGCTCATGAGGGCTTTTAACATCTCCAGCTGTAATTAGTGCTCACTCTTACTGTGACCTTGTGAACTAGGCTGCCTCCTGCTGCAGCTGCATCAATGTTTCCCAGGATATGGATTTCCTGCCTTTTCACAGATATTGTCATGTGATTTTGGTGTGACTTCAGTGGATGTGAACAACTATTTCCAGTAGACAGGAGCAGCAGTGCAGAACTGTGCTTTTCTTACCCGGTGTAACATCAGTGGGATATAATAAACACAATTGCCTTTGAGTGTCGTGTCTCTAACCCGCATCCAGGTTCTGCACAGAAGGTGTTTTGCCTAGTGACCTGCTTTGGCTCCTGTGAAGGGAACCACTGCTCGCCTGCAAGGACACACAAAAGGCAGCAGCACAAATAGGACCAGCCCTTGGGCATGGGGGATTGATTTTGGAGGATGCCTAGACCTTTGCTGGTAGCTACAAAGCTCAGACCCCAGTGTACACCTGCAGCAATGCATCTTCAGCAGCTGAAGACTTTGTCTCAGCTTAGACACATCTACTTAGAGTAATTTTCTAAACTTTCCAGGCGAAAAAAAGTAAAATCCACCAAGAATGCAAGGTTTTCTCTCTCAGCTGGGGCCGGACTCCTACAGTTTGCTCTTCTGTATCTGTTAAATATTGTGGGCAAGTGATTAATGACTGAAATACTCTGTCCAACCGCTGTTACGGCAGCGAGAACTATTTTCTCCCTGTAGCTGCTGGGTTCCTGCTGTAAAATGCCTTTGAGCAAGGAAGAAAAGAGCCAGAATTGTGCCATCTAGTGACCCAAAGAGAGCGGGCATCTGTCCCCAGCTCTGTCCTCACCCTCCCTGCGCAGAAGTCTTCAGCCCATAACGCAGAATTTTGGATGACAATTAAAAAAAGAAAATTAATGAGCATATAGATTGTTTTCCCATCTTTCATGTCCAACCCTCCTGGCATTCCAAACTGATGCCCTGTTGTGGCTCAGCTACCTCTGGTTTTGCTTTATTTTGCCTGAGAGCCACTTTATGCCTTTATTATTCAGCCCTTAATCTGCAGACGTGAAAGTCCAGCCGTGTGCCTCACCACGCTCCCTTTGTATTTTGCTTGGTCACCAAGCAATTGTCTCCTCTGCACCACTCCCATTTTCCCCCTCAAGTCTTGCTGATGCGAAGTTCCCCCAGAAACACATCTGCCTTCTAGTGTTTTCTGCTTTTTTCTAGAGCTGTTTACCATTTCTTCTCAAAGTCAGCAGGAAGCGTAAATCAGAGGATGAGTGGCAGCCAGAGAGTCACAGCAGGACAAGTGCTTTTCCAAGGTGAACCTTATTCCTAAGGTGACGAATTATAAGGAAATGGTTCTTCTTTCCTTGCAATTCTGGAAACATCAGCCAAACTGCTTTACCTGCCCTCATTAAGAGCTGAGTACTTATAAAAATATCAATTACCTAGCAAAATCTCTGCTTGTGTAAGAATGGGAACACAGGTCTGGAGAAACCTTGTCCGTTCTGCTGGAGAACACAGGAGTGAGGTGGCAAGCTGGGAGAAGCAGCTTCCATAGGGAATAATAGGTTGGTGGGGCCACCCAAAATGCTTTTGTAGAAGAAAGAAACCCATCCTCTTCTCCATTCCAGTGATCAGGAAGCCAAGGGCCAGGGCCCTGAGCCCCTTCTCAGGGTACTTCCCTTCCTTACCCCAAGCCAGCAGCAATATTATTTTATGTCCTCCCCACAGCAGCTCTACATGAGCTCTTTCTTGCAGATACCTCCTGGCTTTCAGCAGTTTTTGGAAGCTCCTGTGGCTCCTGTCATGTCGCACAGGTACCACAGCACACAGGTTCTCCCACGCTGGTGACTCCAGATGGAGCCTGATCTTGTGACAGCCACTAGCTTACTTTACTGTGAGCCACTTGTCACAGTTCTGATGGAAAAAATTGATTCCTTTTGTGCATAATTAAAGCACCTCAAACATGAAGCTGAACGCACTTGAATGCACACAAGCAGCAGGGGAACAAACCCCTTCCCTCGAATGTTTTGCGTGCTAGAAGTCTTGCTTGCCCTCTGTTGGGTGGCTGGGGAAGGATTTAGCACCTCGGGAATCACTGGTCCTCCAGAAAGAGGGATGCAGAGGGAGTGGAGGCATTGAAACCTGAGCAGTCCTTGCTTGTTAGCCTCTCCAGCCATCTGATTAGAAGGTGACATTCAGTGAAATTAAAGGCAGCAATTTATTTAGAGCCAAGCCATTAATAAACAGGAGGCAGTAATGTTTTATGCAGCACATAATGCAGACAACCTGTGGAGTTCTTTGCCATGAAGGGGTCACTGAAGCTAACAGTGTGTAGGTGGGAATCAAGTGACAGCTGATTTAATGCCCACTAACAGGCTATGCAAGCTGCAGTGACAAACATAATCAAATCTCATGCTTCAGGGCATAAATTGAAGGGGTTGAGTGGTGGAAGCAGTTATGTACATGAAAGATCTCATCCTGAGAGGTGCTGATTACCTGCAATTCTTACCAAGATCAGCCAGCAAAAGGACACTCGGAAGTTGCTCGATTTCTCCCCTGGCTGAGTCTGTACTTGTTAATTTTCCTTATTAATAAACCCAGTAATATTTTAGCCTGCTGGCACAAACATTCATTTGGCTACAAGTGCCATTTATTTCCTTTCACACAAGAGTCAAACATTAAAGCTTCTTCTAAAATAAGATTTTAGGGAGATAATTTGCAGTGGTTTTGGCAAATATTTTTTTTTTCTCAAAATATGTTGTAATGCTTTATCTAACAAATGTACTTACATAGAATCATTATAAGAATATGATAACCTTTAGTGCATTTATCTTCCCAGTTCCCTTCCTGAGCACGGGAACTGGTGCTAACCTCACTCTACAGGTGGGGAGGTGCTCCATGAGGCAGCCTGTGGTCTCCCATTAGTCTTTTGGGATTTTAATCCCAGATGGACCCAGCTGCCCAAATTGGGCTCATGGCTCCATGGGAGTACAGAGCGTGGGACCAGGGCTGACATTACCTTCTGCAGCAGGAGAGGTCTGACTGCACCCCCAGCCCTTGCCACTGAGAGAGCAGAGGCAGAGAGGTCAGACAGGCTGAATTCAGCCTTCAGTGACCTGCCCACGACAAAGGACAATCTTTGCTTTCATCTGGAACCCAGCTAAGGGAAAAATTCAGCTTCTTTCTTCAGTAATTTGAGAACTAGTTGGCTAATATTTCCAAGGAATGACTTTGGTTGAGCTGATCCTGCTTGGGCACAAGGCAGTCTGGATGGCTCCTTAAAGTATTTTCCATCCTGTCTGCAGTGATCACCTCAAAGAAAATGGCATTCTTTATCCTAACAGATTTCTCCAGCTAAGTACTAAAGTACCTAAGCCCCTAATTCACGTCTCTGTGGAACTTCCACGTGGGTTCTGGGCCATTCAATGCCTTCTGGTCTGCAATGCTAGGGCAAGAGTAGCTGAGAACAGTCATAATGAAATTAAGAACAGCTCAAATGAGCAAACTCACTTTTTTTTTAAGGCTCTGTAACCAGCTCCTGCCACTGTTACTTCTACTTAATCCCTGTCTCTTGTTTTGTCTTCCCTGGCCATAAATTTGCTGCCTTTTGCACTAGACAAATCTGATATGCTGTGCTAAATATTTTAAAAGTGGCAAATGATCTTTCATCACAGAGTGCCATGATTGCATTGCAATGTATTAGAACAACATGACTTTGCCAGAGGGTGTTTCTTGGCACAGTGCCGAGTGAAGGAGGCAGCCCAAGCTTGAGAAGTAACTACCAAGTCATTTATCAACATTTGGTCCTAAAATACATGGGGTTGCACCAGCTCAGCCTTAGAGAGATAAATCTAGAGGCTGAGCCAGAAACCCCAAATGCCGACAGGCCTTTGAAGAAGCTTCTTGAAATCCAGAGATATCAAAATGTCAAGCTGAACTCCTGTGACAGATTCAACACATACTTTTGGCATTTATTCTGTTGCATTTAGTCTCGTCTTTCAGGTTCAGATGAAATATGTGCTGCTTTTCAGTCTCTCGGCCAACCTGTGGAAACGGCTGATTTGATCTCACACCCCTTTGGCACGATGGAAGATCTCTGATGAACCAAGTAGGATCACTGAAAGCCAACATGTGGTGTCTAGAGCTTGTTTTCCTTCATAACATCCTCGTAAGATGGAGGCAATTCAGTTTCCCCAAGGCTGAAGCATGGGACAGGAGAAGAGGAAACCTCTGAAGTCATGCAGGGGCTCAGGGATCCGGAGAATGGGCACGGAGGTGCTTCAGTAGCTGGGGAAAAAGCAAAGTCACAACTGTACAGCAGACAGGCGTGAAGGGCAAGTGTGGGAGTGAGAGGGGTGAGCCCAGGAGGAGCTGCCAAACCACTTGGAAACAAGAAAGGCACGGACGTAATTTTTGAAGGATGGCATCACAAAGTCTTTCACCACAAACTCCAGATACAAGAAGTTGGGACAGAGGAATTTGGGTTGGTTTGGGCGGGTCCTTCCTGTGGAGACACTGTCTATGACCACCCAGAAAGCAGGTAATATGTCCTCTGGGAAGGGCTTAGCCTAATGACAGGATTAGCTTTATTTTTCTTGGAGGGATGTTGTCTGGCTCAGCCTGCTGATGCTGCTGGCCATACTCCAGATAATTTCTGTTTGCTACACAGTCATTATAGTCCAGTCCTCAAAATCTGGGTGCTCCTGGGGGAATGTTGAGGGTGGCTGCCACAATGAAGAGCACCCACCAGGACAATCTTTTGACAGACCAGGGTGTGTTAGCCAGTCGAGCTGTACTGGGGTGGCTCAAGTTAGACCAGTACAGTTTTGCCTGTGAGAAATGAAGGACACATGCTGGAAAGGGCTGCCTGGCCCCAGAGCCTGTGGCTGCATGTCTTGGGCCACTGAGTGGCCTGGCACCAAGGAGAAAGTCCCACACACCTCCAGTGTTTGCCTGGCCAAGTCCCAGCTAGGCACCTTTAGGACACATGGACACACAGGGACAGCACCAAGGTACGGCTCAGTGAAAAGTGGATGTGGCTTCAGCCCCCCAGTCCATGGTCTGGACATGTCCCCAAGATGCCAGAGCTGGGCACCCCACCATTCACCAGCAATACAGCCCCTGGCTGTATCCCAGCTCCCAAGCCTGACTGCCTTTTACTGGGCCACAGGAAAGCCACCAGGGCCAGCAGGACCTTGCAGCAGGGACAGGACTAACCACAAAAGGCATCCGAGCTGCTGAGGGCAAAGACAGCCATGGTGCGTCGCGGGAGGCAGCTCCGCCACTTCAGCCAGCACTGCAGGCAGCAGCAGATCCCGCAGGACAGGAGCACGGCCAGGAAAAACAACACCAGGAACCTAAGGCAGAGGCAGCAGGGGAGGAACAGTACTGTCACCATCTGCAGGCAGCACCGACAGATGGCTGCATGTCTTCAAATTAACATATTCATTAACATCTTTTGCAAATAGCCGTTAAATGTTGTGGTTTCCCCACCAGCACACTGGACATGATCAAAGTCCCCAGAAACCAATGTCTCACTCCTGAGTGCTCAGCAGTGACTGCTGGCTGGAAATTCAAACATTTCTC
This sequence comes from Anomalospiza imberbis, assembly GCF_031753505.1. Taxonomy (NCBI): domain Eukaryota; kingdom Metazoa; phylum Chordata; class Aves; order Passeriformes; family Viduidae; genus Anomalospiza; species Anomalospiza imberbis. The sequence goes on from NC_089690.1 coordinate 11,206,942, forward strand.
CCTGACACAATCCATCGTTTTTTCCCAGCTCAGTTGTCAGCGTACAGTGAGGAGGATATGGATAAATGATTTCCATTAGTTTGTAAAGACAGAACATACGGACAGCCCAGGAGCAATGCTCTTTAGCTATCAGTCCCTCTTAATGCCTTTCCCTCCATATATCCATCAAAGAATATTATTTGCCAGTTTTTCCCCTTAAAGCGGATCTGAAACTTACCACACATACCAGCTGCTAAAGTTTTCATTGCTCTGTCCAACACACCTAAAAAGGAAAGAATAAAAGGACTTCCAGTCCAGCGTGAGGGGGCGGCTGTACCCACCCCAGCACACCTACCAACACAAAGACAAGCACCATCAGTAAACAGGAGATTGAGAAGTTTTCTTCCATGAAGGGAGCCATTAAAAATTTCTCTATGTGGATGGGAGCAATGCAGATGATGCAAGAAGCAGAGTGCCACTTGTTTTCTTTTCAACACTGGCACCCGCCACCAGCATTCTTGCTGAAAACCCAAAGGGTTGCCAGCCTCTATTTCCTCTTTTGGAAAAAAACCCAACCCTAAATGGCCTTGTTCTGGAATTCCTCATTCCTCTGCTGTGCTGGTGTGCCAGGCAGGAGCAGAGCACCCCTGAAAGAGCCTGGGGTGGGGGCAGCCGTGGGTGAGAGAATGAAGCCACACTCACCTCTCGCCAAGCTCACAGTCCGACCCAGAGTCTGCTGACTGAAAACACACATGTAAATGAGAGAGGGCAGGTTTTTTTTTTTTTTTTTTACAATTTACCAGTATAATTACTGTTCTTAGAGTGGGAAGTTGGAGGGGAAGAGCAAAACGAGTGCTGATCCTGCAGGGTTGAAAGCAGACCTCTCCTTAGGGATCTGGCTCTGTGGGTCTCTGCTTTGAGCTAGCCCAAATTGAAACAAGCAGAGAACCTCACCAAGAGCTCAATAAATTCAATAGCTTGCAGATGAAAGCTAGGCCAAGGAGAAAGCATTCCTTTTGATATGAAAGAGGGAAAGACAAGAGCAGGGAAACACCAGCTGGAGTCTGAGACCTGCTTGATGCACTGGGCTTTGCTATTCAGAAATACCTGATGAAAATGCTCATAACCAAATTCTTGTTCTGTGGCTCTTTTTTTTTTTTTTTTTGGGAGCTAATTGTGAATGCAGCAGTGAGAAGTTGCAGGTATTGCAAATATGCAAACCTGAAACTTGTTTTTCAGGTATATTTTCTATTCTCAGCTTAAGCCAGTTTATTTTTGCAAGTCTTGTTGATCTTAGCCTCAGTTTCACATTATCTGTGCAAAAAGTAACCAGAGCAGTTCATCAGTATAATTGAATCCAATTCAATAGATTCTTTTGGCTGACTGGTGTTAGGTGTGTTATTACAGTTGCCCAATGTTGCTACAAAAAAATTCAGATCGGGTATAGAATTGTGATAACACTGGAAAGCAGAATGAACCAGATAGAGGAATTTAGATTTGTTTCTCAGAAAAAAACCTATTAGAATGTAATTTGTAAATAATTACTTTGGATTTCCTTCTGCATATATACAAAATACTTAGAGATTTTTGACTTTGAATCAAACTGGAAGGCTCTGTTCTGAACTAGAAATTCGTATCAAATATGCATAACTGAAAAATCTCTTTTAAAATCTCTAATTAACAGGTTATTTTTGTTATGCAAAGCTCAAGCCACTGTAAACAGCAAGAAATCCCCCCTGAGATCTCTATAATGTGTCTGATCCTGTGCACACACTGCCTTCCAGTCCCTAGTTTCACCAGAGGTCTTTGGGTATAGTAAGTCTTTCATATAAAGCATTATCTGTGAAATTTCACAAGTGACTGAAACTCAAATGAGGAATAGAGAAAAAGACAGAAGCTTCAACTCTTCCAGATGTGTCCTTTTAAAACTGAGATAATTTGCCATGTCACACATGCACCCTGATGCATAATATTTTAATTATTTTGGGTTTTTTTTTTTGCATTTCAACTGATTATTAAATAACAAGTCAAAAGCAGATAGCTGATTGCTGTGATTACATGTACCCTGAGTATTCTTCATGGCTGAATGACAACCTCTGGCCTCTCTTTTATCATCCTTCAAACCAGCTCAACAGAGCCACCTTAGCGTAGTTAAACTGCAGCAAAGTGCATCTGCTCTGAGGCAGGAATCTATCACAGCAGCCAAACACCCACCCGTGCTGCTGAAGCCCCAGGCTCTTCCATTTCAATAGCCACAGACAGAATAAAGGACAAAGGCAGTAGTGTTTTCTCTGCATTAACTGGAATTTTTGTGAGCATTAAATCTTCCCCAAATTCATTAGGTCCTCAAAAAAAATCCTTCACAAAATAATAATAAAAAAAGAAAGATGATGACTAAATTATATAAAAGTTGGAACCTTCCCCCTCCCAAAATCCCTAAAATCAGCCTGGCCCCAGTGAAGGGTTTGGTTACCTGGAAGAAGGTTAAACACAGAACTCCAGTTCCTGCTGTGATCCATGAAGTTAAACACAAAGCTCCACGTCTCCGCATCATTAGTGTGAGAAACATTGGAAGAGCTTTGTTTGCAGCAGTGTTTTATCCTCTGTAATTTGGTGCTTTTAAAACTTCTCTGCACATCGTGCCTGCAGCCAGAGAACACGTTACCCAATGGCTTCCTGCGCCTCAGAAATTACCGCTAGCCAGGGAGGGAATCTGGGTTTGCAGGGACACAAACAGCTACCAGAAGTTAAAGGAACACTGGTTTAAGGTCAGCACCTTGCAGTTGTTTCGGTATTTTCCTAGCTGTTCACAAATTCCTGCTGCTGAGGCTTAGTTCCATATTAACCCACGGCTGCATTTAACAGGACCTGCTACAAATAGAGAGTCACTGGTGTCCATGCAGTGGGGCCACACTTTCATGGCATGCTGCCTTCAGATGGAATATTGGCGTTACAGAAAAAGCAGAGTTAGTTCTAAGCATGTCCTGTGCACTGAGCCTACCACCTCAAACCTGCACCAAGGATGAAGGAAACCCTTCCCAGCCAGAAACCTACCACCAGTACCAGTACTGCTGTTATGCAGCTGTCAGGCTTTGCCAGGAAAATGCAGCTTTAAAAAACCCATACATCCCCAATGCTTCTTACAAGCGACACAACATTTCACTGCACATTCAATTCCTATAGAGCCATGCAGGTGATGTGGTTAAACAGGGGTAGAAGATGGTTTGCACCATAGCTCTGATCCCCTTGGAAGGGACAATCCCAGTTTGTTCAGCAGCCAGTAATAGGTTGTCACTGAAGTTTACAGCCCGTGGCTGAAATGCACCATTAACTGTGGTTCTTCCAGATTTTAACACAAACGGTGTTGCCATGAATATGTTTAGCTGTCACTCCAGAGTTAAGTATTATGTTGGGATGCCATTACTTCTGTAATGATTGACAAAGCCAAGCTGCTCTTGAGATGTACCTCTGTGGCTTTGCTTCAGCTGAAAGGTCAAGAATCTAACCAGCTGTGATATACATGCACAACACGGTTTGTTATTTAATGTTCAAGTTTTGCATAAACCCAGGCCAAGCCCTGGTGTTCTCTAATGTTTACTTTCAGCTCAGCACTAATGAAAGGCGAGCTCCTGAAATGATGCTCGCTGAGAAAGCATCTCTCATGATGGTGCTAAGTGCATGTGCTACACAAAATAAATGGTCTGAACATGCTGTCCTGCTTCAGACCAATCCTTTTCAGTGCTGTTCAACAGTAAATTACCAAACCAATTTTTTAGCTGTTTTCTTAAAGAAAAAGCTCCTGCAGTATAAAAATGTGCACAGCCTTGCTGGGAACTATGTGACTCTTACAATTTCAGGCTTCAATGAGGTCATCCATCATTGAACTAATTTCAGTTTTCTTCCTCTCACAATTGCTTCCCTCATGTCAGCACCCAGGGTACTTTCAATTTAGAGCCACCAAATGGATCAAACCCAGTATTTCAGAGGGCAGGTACCTCGATGAGCTCCTGGTACTGAAAAATAACACGTGGCACCTGTTCTGGATCTATTTCCAGAGGAAAAGGGAAAGAATTGAATTCTATCACTGCTCAGCTCCTGGTCTTGAGGCAAACTTTGATGTTTTCTGCTGGTTGGACCCATACAGGATTCCAAGGGATGATGGCAATTTCTGAAGCCTGTCCTGCACTCTCTGTAATGATGTCAAGAGGAGAGAGAGTTGGCTAAAAGGGGTCTGTGGCAGCAGCTCTCTGGCCACAGAGAGAAACACACAACTTTCCCAAGCATCACCTGAGAAACTTGTGTGTTTCTCTCTGTGGCCAGAGAGCTGCTGCCACAGGGGTCCATGAATAGCCCAGTCTTTTGCTTCAGGAGTGATTCCAATGCTGAAAAGAGCTGCTGCTTCAGCAGGAAAACTCTCTGTGTCCATGATCAGCTGAGCAGCTTGAATACATGAGCCTCAGCACTTGCTCTAAGACAGTCAGGACTCGACACCAAAAACCCAGAGGGGTTTTGCACTGAAATTCACAGTGGGCTGGCACCCTCCTGCTGCTCCCTGCCTGCTGGGGCACTGCTGCCTTTGGGCTTTGCAAAACTGAGACCCATCTTCTGCACAGCTCTGTGTCCGAGGGCTAGCTCCAGTCTGAGGGATTTCTCCAGGCTTTTTGTCACCCCCCCATGAGGAGATACATGCGCACACACTTGCACACACACACGAAGACTCCTCCTCTACTTACTGGATGAAAAGTTTGGTATCTCTTTCCTCCTCAATTATATTCAGCTCATGGGTGGACTTGGGAGGCTGCTCCCTGATAGATGTTAACTCGTGGCCATTAGATTAACATGCTGTTATTTCCTCATCACCTTATGTCGTTGCTAGGTGACAAATGCATCTCCCGGGAAGCAACGGGAGCTACCGAAACATTCGGCAATTTATGACTGTCCATTATGGCTTTCCTTAAAGTGCCTAGTCCTTTCAGTGGGAAGATGTACAGTTCTAGGATCACTCTGAGGGTGACTTCTAAAGTTGCCACAAAAACCACCTCCGCTGGGGGCTGGCTTTTGCTGGGTTTCATGAAAGGCATGAAAGGGTGAGCAAGATGGGAGACAGGAGGAATTTGGGAGGAACTGATTTAATTTGTCAAGTCTGAGAGGGCCAGGGTTGCATCAGGGTTCTGAATTTCAGGAAACGGGCTCCAAACTGTATTTGTGTGCACTAGAACTGATGGCCTATGTTTCATTGGGTGTCATACAATTAATTTCAGACATGCTGTTAGATTAAGCCAAAATTTCAGGAAACATCCTGGGGATTTCTGGATCTTGGTAAGAGTGGGAGGCAATTAACTGGCAAACAGAAGCCCACATAAAACACCTTGCAGCCTGTAAGCACAGCTAGCAGCTTAAACTTGTTTCAAGCTCTTCCCAGGCTGCCTTCAGAGTGTTTGATGGTTGCTGGGGATGACTTCTGGGAAAGCAATCACCTTGCTAGGTTCCGATCAGCCTCCCAGAACAGTCCAGAATTAGACTGTCAAAGACTCAGAAAGAAAAGGAGACTGGCAGCAGGAGAGGTGGGACATGGTACAGAATGGAGAATACACAGAGATGTGGAAGAGAGACAAGGAACATCAGGGCAGTCCCACTCTCTACATTACGGTCAACTGACAAGTGTTAAGCATGTGTTCACTTTTTTATGCTGCAGTGTTTTCCCATCACCGCCACAATCAATTCTTGCTCCAGTTCAAGGCCACTGGGATCTCTCCTCTCCCTACTTGACTGCACCACCACGACCATCTCAGTCTTTGCTTCTGCAGCTACATCCTTGGCATCAAGGCTCCTTGAGGCTGCCACCTGGCCTGGCCTGGGATGGCCCAGCAGGCAAAGTCAGTTTAGCCCAGGAGAAGACCAGAGCAATGGGGAGGACTGAGCATTTCCTCTCTGCAACGGGAGAACTAAAGCAGCTTTGGTCTCATCTTCTGTAAATGGAAGCCACAAGGAGCTGCTCGTTCCCTACACACACACTGAGATGACTAAATCCAGCGCTGGGGAGAGCTTTTTAAGCTAATGGCCAGTGCTGGCACGGGAACAAATGAGAGCAAACCAACCATGAATAAATTGAGACTGGAAATGCAAAGAAGGTTCACCCCATCCAGAGCAGCAAGGTTGAGCAGCAGCTTGGCCGTGGGAGGAGTGTGGGCATGAAACCAAACAGCTCCCGGGACATAAGTCAGCGAGCTCCCACACGAGATGTAACCACTCCAGCTTGCTGACCCTGGGAGCCCTTTCCCCATCCCATGGAACCATCTCAGTGGGTTCTTAGACCCTCAAACCCCTCCACGTGCACAAGAGTCAGCCAAGGTGGCCCTGGGCTGGAGTAAAAGAGGAAGGATGAACATTTTAAACCAAGGCCTCGTAGAGCTGGCACGGCCTGTTGTCTTTCAAAAGGATTATACCCAGTTGCTGGTCCCTGATGAATGCAGCCCTTTGTGAGCCTGTGCGGGGGGATGAGCTGCACAGGGGAAGGAGAGCCTCGCGCACGGATTGAAATGAATGCCAACAAGGATGGCATTGTCCTGCTGCATCCTCCCCAGGAACGAGGCTTCGGAGGTCACCCCTCAGATCTGAGGCAACTGCAGCTACCTCGTCTTGTTGGACGGTCCAGAGAGTGTTTTTGTTTGCCTTGGTGTATCAGTAGGGAAAATCCAGCAGAGAATGGGGTCAGTGAAGGCTTCTGCCTGGCAGGAAGATAAAGAAAAAGGCATCTCCTCTAGGTTACGCATACAAGATTTCTCCTATATATGCATGCATATCCCTTGCTGAGAACTACAGAAAACTGAACTCAATAAACAGGTGTTCATATATTCAGGGAAGTCAAAACTTTACAACTCTCTGAAGTCCCAATATTGAAGTTTTGTGAGAAAGCGTTGTGATTTGTCCAAAAACTGCTGTTCCAAGCTTATAATGAACACCTGTAATAAATACTGTAATAACTGAAATATTAAGCTTATCTAAAAGGACTGAGGCAGGAGCTTTCTTACTCTGGAATTCTTGCACTTTGTGAATGTATATTTCCAGCAAATATTTTGTGTGTGCAGATGACTTTGGTGCTGACTCTGCTCTCACCATTAAATACAGAAATCAGTGTGCAGTGATTTCCTGTGAGCTGTGTTGTGGTGGGGCGGGGTGAAGCTGAAAGAATATAGAGAGGTGGCTATTTCCTTTTCTCTTCCAAGTTGAGTTTTATCTTTAAAACTCCAGTTGGAGCCTAAAAAAATAAAAGGTGCCAAAATAACAGGATTTGGGTAAGCCTAGCAGTTGTTTTGTTGTATGAGAATTCAGAGCTCAGAATTACATTTTAAGATCTATTGCACCTGAATGATAGTTGGGCTTCTCTTATTTCCAGCTTGGACATTAGGATGTGAGATAATTCTGAGTTTTATCACTGACTTCCCAAAAACCCATGAAATTCTGTGTGTTACAGCCCACCTGGAAAAAGAGTTTAAGAGATCTTTCATCTCAGTCTCTCCAGATACCACTGTACCTCACACAGAGCATATCAGAAATCAGTTCAAAGGGCTGGATAATCCTCAAGAGTTAAGAAACACAAAAGCAGAATTAAGGTTAAAGCTGATATAATTAAAAGCAGCTTGAAAAAAGAGAAAGATGAAGTATACCAGAAATACAAAGTTTTCACCAGCAGAAATTTTTTTCTTTTCATTTTCTACTATGAAATTGAAGCTGATCACAGCTACTTGAACTCTGAAGCCTGCTGCTGTTCCTTTGTACTCGAACAGGTCCTCTTACTTTTAATCAGTTAAAATTGTACGTTGATTTAATCATTAAAAATTATAGTTAGGCTTTTGTACTTTTTCATAATATGGTTTTTTTTTTTTTTTTTGGTTATTATTCGGTTGCTAGGGGCTAAGAAATTACAGTGAAAAAATTAAAATCCTTTAGTATTTTCATCCCTGTAATTTACTTAGCTGCTGGATGTAAAAAGACAACAAGAGAATAAATTGCTTGAAAGCAAATAGAGGCTTCATTTACCCCTGCCTTTGAGTTACTGATATCACATTGGACACCACATGGGAGGTTTTGGCTGAGAAATTAGCATGAGACTCTCTGGCACATCCTGAAACACATTTTCAAGGCAATTTTCCAGGCAGAACCGTTTAGCAATGAATGCTGAAATACAAATGAATGCTGGTCATTATCAGCTGGCACATGTGCTTCTTCAGCAGGAAACCCCGTGGTCCAGGGGCTTGCTCTGCAAGAGGGGTCATGTGGGCACAGGGATAGGGACAGGGACATGCCTCCTGTGCCCCCTGCAACAGCTGGGCTCCAGGCTCCACAGGAGCACTCTGTGCTTGTCCTTAAGTGTAGGCACCTGCTAACATTTCAGCCTAAGATGACAAGCCTTCCTCAGATGATCCAAATACCTTTACCACACTTGATTGCTTACCAGCCTCCCCTGCATCTTGAATTCCTTCCAGGTACCCTTTCTGGGTTCATTTTGAATTGTTGGGTCCTCAGGTGCAGCCTGTCCTCTGCCAAGCACCCCCAGCCCACCTGGGTCCATGCAGGGAAGGGCAGTGATTTCAGACCCTTGTTCCTTGCAGGCAGACTCAGTTCAGAACAGGCTATAGCCATGCTCCTGTGTGCCCAGAATTAGTGAGGGCTGACACCAGCACTTATGGATTCAAGAAACATGGAATCAGCAGGCTGCTCTCCAGCTTCCTATTGAGACAGATAAAATTTCAAATGCTCTGCCTAGGAACAGTGAGCTGATGCTTGGGGTGAGATGCTGTGTACATACCCACCTTGCGCTCCCCAAGGATGTTGGAGGAACATCTCTGGGATCAGGGTAAGGATGAGACAATGAGGCTCCTCTGGGTTTGCTTCCCCTCCCCATGAGCCTCCAAAGCCCTGTACCATGGCCAGGCTGCCCTCTGGCCACCCAATTCAGAGCTCACCTCCTCTCCAGGCTGGTACCAGGATGAGAAACAACGTCTGGAAGACCAGATGGAGAGCTTGCATCTTCCTCCCCACTCTGAAGAAGTTTTCTGCATGTATAAACACAGAGAGATATGGGGGAAGCTTCCAGGGCAGACAGGGACTGCAAATAAGACCACGCAATAGGAAGGCTTAGCTTAGCCCTTTCTCCCCCTCAACAGCTTTACTGTTTTACTTAATCTCCCACTTTTACATCTTCCCCAAGAATATATCTGAAAAACACACTCCTGTTTATAATTTCAACACAAACAGCCAGGCTCTTCACACTCCTTTCTTTTAACTCACCCTTTGATTTCCCCACTGGCTCCTGCTTCTGCTCTCTCGATTTCCCTCTGGCCAAGAAAAATTGTCCTAGCAACATGAATCTTCCCAAGCTCATTTCCCCTCCTTAGAGACCTGCTCAAATATACCAAAACCCCTTATCTTACTCTAAAGCAGATTTTTATAACCCCTCCATCTCCCACAGGTCTTTGCAGCTCTGGGAGCAAAAGATGCACAGTCAGAGCTGCCCTTGGAACAGGTGAGGTTAATCCTGTAGGACCTGTTCAATAGGAAGGGAAAATGAATTTCCCCTCCTCACTTGCTCTAATGATAATCTGTCTTCTAGGGCAAACTCCAACTGGCCAACTCCTTCCTTGTATTTGTGGGGGTCCTTTTTGTGCTGCAACAGCACTTAGATGTGCAGGGTGCCATGGGCTGCATAAATGTAGGGATCCTGGTACATATGAGTGCAGATGTCAGAGAGGGACACTTGCCAACTTCCACCTGGATGGCAATCAGAATAGATGCAGATCTATTTTGTAAATCTCCCCATTCTTACAAGGTATTACTCCTGCATCACCTCTTCTCTGTGCTACAGATATCAATGAGCTCTAATCCTATGAGAGGGGAAGAAAACACTTAGCTTCATTCCCAGCTGTGGTCCATGGACACACGGTTTGTGTGACAGAACGGAATTCCAGGGTCTCAGTGGGAGTGCTGAGGCTGGAACCCAGCAGTGCTGAGGTTCAGCTGTGTTGTGTGAAGTATAGCAGCTTCTACTCCTAAAAGGTATCCCTGAGGAAGGTTTTCTAGGGGAACAGCCTTACAGCAACACCAGTACAAACACTGAAAATGGCAGCTCAGACACTCACCTCATCTCCTGTGCACAGACCTCTTCTTCCTTGATGTTCTCATCCACACTCCTATGCTCTCCTTACTCTGGCAAGCCCTGATGTCAGGGACAGAGAGATTGAGCCTAATCCCATGAGATGCAGAGTTCCCAGAGCCTGCAGGCAGGGTGGATGGTGCTGGGTCATCCTTGGGATGAAACGTGGGCAGTCCAGTCCTGCCAGGCAGGATGTTGCACCAAGGGCCCAACACCGTGCACAGTGGGCCCTGAGTGGAGCATGACCATCTGTGAATTTACTATTCCTTCTCAAATGCTAATTAGTTATTTACATAAAACTTTGGAACATTTTAATTAGTTGTGTTAATTTAGAATTCACAGAAGAGAGCTATATAAGTCTATTATATGGGACGCTTATTCAAATGAAGCTTGAAATGGCACATGGTGATGTACTCACAAATCTCCTGCCAACACAGTGAGAAAAATGAGAGGGTGGCCAGGCTTTGAGTGAGACAGCAGGAGATTGGCATTTCTGATGCACTGGGTAAAGCTGAGAAGCTGGTCCTGGTTAGGGAGATGGTCCTTTCCCACTTGAGGTCTCAGTCTGACAGTTCCAGGTTCATATTGTCCCAATGTTGTTGCATTTGATGTGTCCTCCTCCTCCTCCTCAGGGGAGGATTAACAGTTCTCTCTTTTCTATCTTTTCTATCTGTCAACTACTTTTTTTTTTTTTTTTTTAACTTGTAGGAAGTCATGATTAGGTTTGAGTTGGTTTGGGATTATTCAAATCAGGCTACAAATGGCCGACAGTTTATGGAGCCAGAGGAATCAGACAGATGGACATCAGTTCATCAGTCATGTGTCCAAACCACCTCTTCCTTTAGGAGACTAGGTGATGCAAACAAAAGCACCTCAAATACAGAGTTGCCAGGTCTAGAAGCACCCCTTGCTCTGCTTCAGCTCAAACTCTGGTGCAGGCACCACAAGGGAGCAAACCTCCCTCCTGCTCTGCACAGGCTGTGAGCACTCCCAGACAGCATCACTCTGCCATCCCACCTGTGGGTCCTGCACTGGCAGTGAAGGCTGGTCCTGCCTCATCTGGGCCTTTATTCTCAAGGCAAGTGCAAAAGGCTTTCCTTCATCAAGTTCATCATTTTCACAGCACTAAACCCAGTTAAAGCAAAGATGCCTGTAAGTGGCTGGATTGATAACCGTAAATCCAGCTGTCTCAGGTTGCTACAGCATCTAAATTACCCCATCACCATTAATCCCAAGATAGAAGAAATATCCAAGAAGCTATATAAAATTAGACACTCTGCCTTAAGATTTCATCTTGCAGGGAAAACCATTTTCTGTATAAAATACAACCCACTTTACCTCTTGAGGTTTAAGACTTGATTCAATAAATCTGGAATTACAGTATGGAAAATCATCTTCCTTGATGGAAGGTAAGTGCCAGTATCACATCCAATTGTGACAGAGCTGCTGCCTGCCTGAAGAGCTTGAGGACAGCATGGAGCAAGGGAAACACAGTGGTCTATCTAAAACCTTATAAACAGAATTCTTGGGTGGTGACATTAAAAGTGAGAGGAAACAACAAGCTCTCGTGTAGTCCATGACAAAACACCTGTTTTCTTGGTGCTCACAAGATGTCTAGGAATATTTTTATGTCATTTTCTGAAAACAACAGAACAGTAGGAGCATTGCACTGAAACAGACCCACTCCACCGAAATCAGTGTGTTAGCTGGGCTTCCTGTACTCCTCTGGGGGCCCATAGTCTGGTGTTGTGCAGACTGTTGGGCACGTGATGCTAGAAAGGCCATGTTTGCCAGACAGAAAGAAGGTTTGGGCTGCATAGATTCCATGGATGGCTATTATTCTACACAAACACTGGAAAATGTGATTGTGCATAGCAGGGAGAGATCACAGAGGACTGCCATGAAAGGCAAGAGGAGACTGCCAGGAGCAAGTGACTGGTTTGTTGGTATGAGGGTGACGCTCGCAGAATAAGAAGCAGAGATAAGTCCTGCTGTAAAAGCTGTTCAGAAGGGGAGTGGAGAACACGTGGTGAAGTTCAGCTTTATGTTGTCTGGGAAAGCAGATGGAGCAACCTAAGGATGAACTAGTTCACCTGGAGATGAAATAATTAACCTGGAGGGGTGTGCTTCCATCTCTAATGGCTTCAGAGGAAAGGATCTGGTCACACCTCAAGACTGTGCAATCCTATGAGAGTAATTTGTTGATTTGATGGAGGCCAGCCTGGGATTGTTCAGTCTTTATCAAAGAAGATACTTTGAGAATCATTGCCATGATCAAGGCAAATTGGAAATAATCTCTAGGCAAGAATTTGCTTGATAACAACAACAGAAGGGAGTGAAGCTGGAAGGCATGGTCAGCCAACTGGCAGGTAGTTCATGGGTGTCAAATCCTTTAATCCATCCTTTTAAAACTCATCAGAAGATTTTACAGCAAGTGTATAAATGCCCTGTGAAATCCAAGGCTGCTGGAAATTGTTTAGGACAAGAGCCAAACATAATTCAGAAGAAAAATTGGACATCACTATGGAAAATTTGCAGAACAATATTTTTTGGAAAGCTTTTCTGTTATGATGCATAAACTAGATTCACACTAACAGAGGTGCAGAAGAAACATAACTCATAATTACTCTCTTACTTTCCTCTGGCTGTAGTGGGAGCCAGGACACCAGAATTGTGCTCAGCAAAGCAATCCCTGTTTCCAGTTTTGAGCTCTTACTGTTTATTCAGAGCTCACCCATTGACCCATCTTCCTGTCACAAGCTGATTAAGTGCACATGTCAGAAGGATTGCCAGCAATCAACAGCAATCACTGGAAAAGGAAAGGGAGCTGGAGGGTATAAAACAAGCAGCTTTTCACTAGTGACTTCATTGTGAAGGAGCTGGAAGTCATGGCAGGCCAGTGGCACATGTCAGGATAGTCCAGAGGAAAGATGAAATTGTTGGGGAGCTCAGTCAAGAAAAAGTGCCTGCAGCCTTTCCTTGACCTGAGCATTGGTCCTTATCTCCAGGTTCCTAAGGGCAGGCTCCCAGGCTGGGCTTGGGATCACAGGCACAGCATCACCTCTCTGTGCATGAGATGCTCCCCAAACCTCGCTCCTGCTGCCTGCACCCCAGAAGTCTGCCTCACACTACCCAGCATGAAACATGGAAGAGCAGCTTGTAGGAGTGACATGCTGCCTGTCCCCCTGAGTGGATGGAACAGGACCTGTCTCATCACCAAGAAATGAATAGGCTTAGTCTCAAAGTCTTCCATCTGCTGGATTAAAACTCTGGTTTTACTTAAACCAAGGAGGAAAAGACAGAGGAGGAATGGTAAAAGAGAGTTTGGGGTGTGGAGGTTGTACTTTTCTTTTGTTTGTAAGTTCAGTATTTTGTGCATGAGAAGAAGTGGCCCAGCATGGTAGAAACAGGTGCTGGAGCAAGTTTGTCATAGCATCAGAGCTGGGACACAATCTCCTGATGTCCCAGCCCTGAGGGCTGATCTGTGCCTCGAGTGACAGCTTTGACATCTCCCAGCCTGGCCAGGACTTCCCAGGACTGCAGGCAGGGTGAAAAAAAAAAACTTTCACAAAGGGGTAGATCTTTCCTCATCAGCTGGAAGGGTGAGTAGATCTACTCTACACTTCATCAGAAAACAGTTTTTCAAAGCTTGTGTACCCAGTTGATGAAGAACTGCACTTGGCAGATAGAAAATGCACAACACATCCTGTAAACCTTTCCTAAAAGGTCATCACAAATTAATCACTCTGATTAAGTTCTTATTTTTTTTTAGAGCATCATTTATCAGTTTCATTTAACATTACTTCAGTTGCTAGGGAACAATGATTGCAAACCTCCACCAAACAGGAATTTTGAACACTAATGTCTGGTCATCTAATTGGAAAATATTACAAAACTCAAGCTGAGGTCTACCCTCTCCAGCCATACTGCACAGTGAGACATGGAAATGTTCTGTATTATATATAATAACACTGTTTATTAGTCAAGACTAGTAAATGTAGGAGAGAACAGCAAAATCACAAAAGGCTCAGTAGAAGAGACTTGCAAATTAGTCTCATTACTCTTGAAATTGAACTGCTTTCCATGCTCCTGGCAGAGATACCTCAAGGATACTGAGATTGCCTGTGTATTGCATTTCAGATCATGATCATTCTGCTTTACACAGTAATGTACTAAGTCTCCATCAGGCCAGTGATGGGAAGGGGGATGTTTACTTAGTGATGTGTGAAATGATGAATAAATCTTCAGGAATTATTTTGGGGGAGAGGGCAGTGAGGGAAGAGCTTTATTACATTCCTGGATCACCACCAACTGCAGAAATCCAGAAATTTTGCACATCTTTCAAATACTGAGCATCAAATGGGAAAAAAAAAAAAAAAAAAAAAAAGAAGGTTCAACTCTGGTTGAAATTTCTGCACTACCAAAAATGTTCCTTCATTTCAATTAGTTCTTGACCTATTTTTAATCAAAAGAGCCTGCTGTGTCTTTCTGCCTCAGAAGACTGATATTGCCAGCAGGATGCTGCAGTCTCTGGTCCCAGCTCCCTGGGCAGTGGTGGAGGCTTTCCTCAGGGCCACAGGGTGTGGGGAGGCTCTGCTCCATGGGGCCATGGACTGCATCCCACATTGTCCAGAGCCCCTCTCCCCACTGCCATCCCTGCAGGGGACTTACCTGGTGTCACACAGGAGGTCTCAGATGAACCAGCAACTGGAACCCTAAGAATGAATCAGGCCCTTCAGCTCCCAGCCCAGGCCTGGCACAGGCTGGGTCATTGCACTGGACCCACTGTGGGGTCACAAAAGGGGACCTGAGCTGGCACTGAGGCACATGGCAGAGAGACAGGTCAGTAATTTTCCTAGATGAATATTTTCAAAGAAAAAAGATAGAGTAATGTTTTGAATAAGCTCCTGTGACATAAATAATAAATATGCAACATAAACTGTATATACAGACATATACACATACATGCATGCATTATGGAGAGCTCTTCTTTACTCATGAATTCCCTCGGGAGTTAGAAAATCACAGCTAAAAACAATCATTTGTATGCAGAGATAGACTGCACAGAGAGACAGAATTTTCTGTTCTTACCAAGACAATACTTTTTGGAAAAACCTCAACAAATTAATGTGAGCCATACTCAATAATTTTGTCTAAACAAACAGCAGAAGAGATATTTTCAAAAAGTAAGGAAATAAAACTCCTGATTTTTATATTTGTAATTTCATAATCTTTGATTTTATAACACTGTTCTCAATACCTGAGCAATTCAACCCTTGTATGACACTTCTAAAAATCTGAGTGTTTATTTCACTAGCATGAAACAGGGACAAGTGCTCACCAGATAAACAGGTAGAACTCTGTATATTTGATTTCAAAAGTGTTTAGAGCAATCGTTCCACTTTTTTGATTCATTACTGAAGCCAAAAGGTTCCCAGTTCTCCCAGGGAAACTCGTGTGTCTGACAAGTGGGCAGGTGAGCCCTGAGCCAGCAGCTCTGCCTGTCCCTGCCACTCCCTGCTCTCACCACCAGCCATGGTGGGCACAGCCAGTCCCACTTCTGTCCCAGCACTTCCACTTCGGGTTGCATCTTTTAACCACAAGGCACGAATCCTTGAGCAATGATATTCGATCTGATATTGCATAATCTACAGAGCATGAAAATTGGGAAGATTAGAACAGTGTCTACCACCAGAATGAGTTTGGTGATGCTGACTGATTTTTAAAAAAAAGCTATTATAAAAATAAATGTTTTCTCTGGACATTGGGAG
Organism: Anomalospiza imberbis; assembly: GCF_031753505.1. Lineage (NCBI taxonomy): Eukaryota > Metazoa > Chordata > Aves > Passeriformes > Viduidae > Anomalospiza > Anomalospiza imberbis. Next base: position 11,222,845 of record NC_089690.1, read on the forward strand.
GATGAGATGCTCCCTTTACGCTTGGTGGGACTTTCAATCAGTTTTTCTTGCTTTTTCCTGGCTTTTTGCAGCATCCCCCTGACTTTATTTCTGATCTTGAACATTGAAGGTTTAATCAATTATTGCTCCTCCTGCTACTGGAATCTAAGTGGTCCAATTGTATTTACTGAATATCATTAGACCAGGGTGATGAAGTAGCTCTGCTTGGATCTTTAATCCACTCCTCGTTATAAAAAACTCCATAAGATAGAGCTGGTTTTACCTGGAAGCACTGGTATCAGTTGAAGCCCTGTACACTGCTTGGAGGGGAAAAGGACTGATCTTCCACATTTCTCTTGGCTAATCTTAAGGTTACTAGAAAGAGGACAACTGATGTTTTGTGAATTACGGCTTTGCAAATCAAACCTTCTTTCTTTGTTGAAGAGAAGGCTGGGCTGTTCCTTATTTTGTTACAGAAACCAGAAGTAGTTGATTTGATCCACAGTACCACCAAACTTCATCTGCTGCACGCCTGAAGAGTTGTTTCAGGAGGAGATGACAGATGATACCAGCAATAACAAAAGCACAAGCCCTTCGGATATGTAACTGAAATGCAAAAACTTGCTTAGCTACTTCCAGAGGTACAAGCACACCTGGCTACAGCAGGAGAGGAAAACTGGAGAGCTGCTCCCTGGAGACTAGAACAGCTCCCTCTTCTGCAGGCAGGCAGGCAGGCAGGCAGGAGGCCTGTGGGATTCACAAGCTCTGCTGCTGGGTGTCCATGCTCTGCTGTAGGCAAGTCTCTAGCAATCGCCTCAGCTTGGTTTTTCACTGTACAGAACAAACCCCAGTGAAGACTTGTGCCATGGTTTTTCAGAAACCCAGTTCCACAGAGCCACAAAACTTCACGGTGCCAAACACTCCCATGTTAGGGCTCATCAGGAGTTAACTAATGATAATATCTGTCATAAATACTTTTGGGAATGGCAAACCATCAGACTGCATTGCAGTTGTGCCTCATTCTTTGTAAATACATGCTGAATATTTTTAACAAATAATTATTACACTTCAGAGTCTCCCCTTCAAGATATTCCCCAGAGACAAATTTTGCTTCACATCGAAAGAAACTGCTTCTTCATTCAACAAATTAAATGTTTGCCAGAATGGCATATTAAGAATCATAGAATGGTTTGGGTTGGAAAAGACATTAAAGATCATCCAGTTCCAACACCTCTGCCATGGGCAGGGACACCCTTCATTAGACCAGGTTGCTCAGAGCCCCATCAAACCTGGCCTTGAATCCTTCCAGGTATGGAGCATCCAAAACTTCTCTGGGCAACCTGTGCCAGCTTCTCACCACCCTCACAGTAAAGAATTTCTTCTAACATTTAATCTAAAAGAAACCAAACTCTCTGCCCCTCTACTGCCAGGCAGGGTGTGGAAGGGACCCAACAGTACATCAGGCAGGAACTGCCCTGAGCCTTCCTTGAATCCCCAGCAAATAATCCCACAGCTGTTTAGCCTTGAACATCTGGAACACTTATCCCATTTGGGCAAGTCATTAGTAAGTGTTACCTTACCTATATGTAAAAGAGCACTTAAACTTTTCCTTAATTTGCAGATTCCTATTTAAGGTTTAACTCATGATTAAACAACAAGCAATTCTTCTTTTAATTAAGATTTATACAGGTTCCCATGTGTAGATGAAGCAATGAACTCCTAATGAGCAGAGAGTCTAATTATGATCATTCTGTAATTGAAATAGTGGTGTGCCTCAGAATAAGACTGTTATTTTGCCAGATAATGGACTAATGAGCACCAAAGAAGCAGTAAAAAAGATCTGTAAAAGACTCTTCCAGTTCTTATGAGGACAGGCCAGGGTGTGAACACCTCCATGTAGAATTCAAACATGTATAATGGAATATATAATGCAATGCATCCAAAGATTTATATCAAAGTGTTGGAAGTGGCTGAAGGTCAAGGGCATACCAAAAGCAATGGAATTAATTATTAATGCCAGACAGAAGAAAATAAGCCAGAGACAGCTGCATGAAGTGATTTAGGAGACAGATTAAAAATATAAAAAGGGAAGTCAGTGCGAGGCAACATTGGGAAAATTATCACCATCCACCACAATATTGGTCCCATCGGCTGAAACCAGCTTCCTCCACGTTCTGATTGATGAACGCCAGAGTCCGATATTTTTTCTTGCCTAAATGACCAGCTCTAATCATGAGCTCCACACATTGCTGCTTTCTTCATCGTTCAGCTGGTCGGGAAAGAAAAGATAATTACAGAATGTTTGTTTAGTAATTGTCTGCTTCTATTTTGGAGTTTTCTTCTGGTGCTAACGAATGTGACTCCATTATGTCATTTATCATGTGAACAGTCAGGTTGAGGAACACTTTAAATCAGGAACTATTTTGGTTTGCATGAGAAATAACCTCACAGAACAACTGACAGCATGTGTGAGCAGAAAAATTCCATGTCTGAAAAGGAAAGGTTAGGTGATTTCACCAGATAAAAAGCTTAAGGAAATATCTTTTCACCAGCAGAGCGGAGTGCTCACGGAGAATGGAAGAGTTGTAGCCCTGTATTTTTCTTCACAAGGAATTCCAGGTTTGAAGTTATTTACCTGGCTTGCCAAGTAACATTTGTATTACCTTTTCTCCTAATACACTTTGCAAAGGAGAACTTACATTTCATTAGATGTGCTAAAAGTTGTACTTTAAACCTGACTTAAGTACCGGTAACACAGGTTGTAATTATATCTCAGTTGTGGCAAGAGCAGAAAAGTGGAGCTAAAGGAAAGAATCAACCAGACATCACCCACAGATATATCTGGAAAGTAATGGGGAGTCACAGCTTATTTATAAACAGCTCCCTCCCCATGAACCTGTGTTGATATCCAAACCACAGAATTTCCTGTGTTATACTGTAGCACCAGTACATGATATTTTCCTGACTTAATTCAGTGCACTTTTCCAGTGCACCAATCCAATGCACTTGTCCATTAGGGTGGGATCTCACACGTATTCCCCATCCACAGGGACAGGTGTAGCTCCTGGTGAACCTGAACATGGTGGCTTGGGCTCAGGCAAAAGGCTACTGGGAGCACACAGCCATGTGAGAACAAACTAGAAATTTCCTCCAAGGGTATTTTTCAACCTCAATTTGCTAGCTGATTTCACAACTGTGGGTTGAGAAAACTGACTGAAGTGACTGGCCAAAGAAAAACCCCCATCCATTTAATAGGGTGTTCTCCCAGTAACAGCAGAACAGAAGTTGTTTGACAATACTTTGGATAATGTCATGAAGACTGTAGATAACTAATAATAGCAGTGCCTCTTTTTCCAGAAATATGAAAGTCATAAAAATGATGGTTTAGAGGGACCAAAACTATTTATAAACTGAAGAAGAATTCAGTGAAGAGTTTTGACTAAAAAGGAGTGGAGGGGAGAATTTTAATGTGCTTGAAATAGAAGTCAAAATCTTAAAGAAAAAAATGCAAATCTGAAGTATTTTAAGTGGTTTAAAAAAAAGTTGAGTGGCTCAAACATGAAAGGACACCTTTTGTTTCAGATCAGATGAAGATTTTGTTTACCAGGATGAACAACCTTGATTTGAAATGTCCTCTAAGTTCAGCCTTCTCAGGGTGGGCAGAGGACTCCAGTTCACCCAGGATCTTTCATCCATGCTACATACAGAGAAATAGTAATACAGAGAATGTTAACTGAAAAAAATTAAAAGTTCTCAGGAGCATTGACTTCTATCATAGGGTTTATTATTCATTTCCTTTTGGCCAATTACTCTCTTCAGAACTGTCTCTGGCATATTATGAAGACTCAGTGTTAAACCTGGGAGGTCGTTTCACTTGCAGCCTGCCGAGATCATCTTTACATTGCTGGTTAACGACTTGTGAACTTCATTGTCAGATGCTGCTCTGAGACTTTGCATCTCCCAGCTGATGGCTCTGTGCCATGAGCCGAGCAACTGCTGGGCTTCGAGGGCGCCTCTCGCCCTTGTGAAATTCGAGTTCATTCTTTTTCTGCTCCCCGCGCTTTCTCCCTGCAAATTTATGACTTGCTAACAAATGCGTTGCTCTTGATTCCCTCCTCTTCAGTGATCTTTAAGATCTCTCATCTCATAAGGAAGAGGCAGGTGGGAGATCTGCTTCCAAAAAAAAAGAAGTTTCCATAAGCATGACTTGTGGAGTAAGGCTGCCTGTATATCCATCCAATTTCCATGGACTTAATTCAGTCTTTTTTGTCAAGTTTCTTAGCAGTCATTAACTGCCCTAAACGAAGTGTTTTCCTCAAGATGCCCACATTCCTGTGAGAGCTGGAGGTTTTACCTACACATGCAGGCAGCAGTATTTCATCATTCTCCATATATATTGAATATAAATTGAATACTTCCATATAAATTGAATACTTCCTCTGCTTGCCTTTACAGCTGTTCTCTGAACACCATCCACAAAACTAATCAAACATTACTGTGGCTCACCCATTCCTTCAAAAACCTTTGTCCAGGCTTGTTTTATCCTGGGAGGCTAACAATATTTGTTGCACCTTTGCAGTGGCACAGGGCTGCATTGCACTGATCTGGCATCTGGGAATCAATAGCAGTCAGGGTGGGAGGAATTACAGCATGTTCCTAGTAACTGTGCAAATGCAAATTTATTACTCCAAAATCCTCTTTAATGTAAATCCAGTAAGGTCAATAGAGGTAGAGCAAAACTGGCCATTCTGCTTCGTCTGTTATCCTCATTTTTATAAGGATTGATAGCAGCTGTTATGAGAAAGGAACTTTCAAATACCTGGAAATACACTGACCTGGGAAAAGAGCTGCAAGGATGCCAGAAATCACTCTCTGTGCAGATGGCTATTTTGCCTAACCAGAGCAATCAGCACTGCCAAGAACCTCCACCAGTGTGAACTGCTACATCTCCATTAGCAGTGCTGATTAACAGGAGCAGAGGGTCGTGCCCTTTGGTTAAAACATGCCAGTCTGTTACAGAGGAATTCCCGATTTTGGCAAGTAACAGCATCTCCCTTCATCAAGGTCTTGCTAACCTGCAGCTGCCCTTTCCAGCGACAGTGTAAGGTTTTCTGCAATTTCTTGAGTTTGCTCCTAAAATCTTCTGTTGCTTGTGTAATCTTTTTATGAGCTCCACAAAATAATTGTTTTCCTTAAGAAATCCTTAACATATGCACAGATAAACTCAGAGTCTAAAGGTTAATGTTGCTTCATCACTGTTGAAGTGAAATCAAAGATTTTAAAAGTCATTCTGCAGAATGATCTTGCATTTTTAGGGGAAAATAAACTGTTATTGACTATAATAATAAGACTTTGGAATATGCTAATGGAATTTTTTTCATTTACCACACTTGATGCTCTCTCTTTTTCCTTAACCATTGCAGTTTATTATCAGACAGTCACCCAGAGAAGTTGGGTTTTGTTCAGAAAAAGACTGTTGAGAAACTATTAAAGCATCAAGACACCTGTATAAACCTATGTCAAGACAGGAGGAACTCTTACAAATAGGTAGGATAAAAATACACTGTATTAAGCCTTTTCTTACTTTTATAATATCTTTTAATTGGCTCCATTTACCCAGGAAAGACAATGTGTTCATTCAGTGCCTTTTCCCTTCTGCAATGGTGTCAGCAAACCATCAGCCAGAGAAGCCAGGAGTTTGAAATCATCTCCAGAGACTACTCCCTGTAGAAATACCCATCAGTAGGGAATTGCCTTGATGCCAAGGCTGTGTTCAGCCTATCTAGCTTTATTAATCTGCTGACAGCCTGCCACTTCTCACTGGCATCACTGAGCAAGCAAGGTAAACTGCAGCCTAATTCATGGCCAGGCTGGAGGCTTTCTTCAAAGACTGACTGAGACAGATGCTGGTCTTGCCCAACAGAAATGCCAACCCAGTTTAAGTGTTCCTGCAACCTCCACAGTCAGCTAATTTACACAAATTCGGTGTGTTTGAACACACTGTGCAAAAGGATGTTCAGGCATCCTAAACACAAACGGTGTCCAACGTGTGTGTACTTGTGGGTCAGATACCAGCCAAAAGCCAAAGCCTTCAGTAGGATGAGAAGATATTCCTCTCCATCACTGCTTTGAAACAGCTTTAGTTTGTATGAAACACAGACTCATAAGACTGGAAATATCTCCGGCCTTAGGCTGTATCAAAACATGTGTGACAGAGATTTAAATGGACTTGGATGCAAGTCATGTAAGGTCAAGTTTCCATTTAAGAGCCATTTGTATTAGCAGTCCTACCACTGTAGTAACACAGGAGAAGAGACACTAACGATATTTAGCACATTAACAAGGACAAAAGCTATTTGCTACATCCTCAGGAATAAACACAGACACACTCATAACGAAGCTGTGCTTCCAGTCCCTCCTTGTTGTGCAGGGCTCCTGCAGAGGTTCACACAAAATGCCTCACTGGGCAGTGAGATCCAAGATGTGGTTTGGACATAGTCAATACAGCAGAGCATACACAATCTCTGTCAGTCAGGCTCACCTGACACATGCAACTGTGTCTCCTCATGCATTTTGGTGAACGTGCAGTCCATACCTGTCTGAAAGCCATGCCTGCCTGCTCAGCCAGGCACAGGTTCCTCGCTGCAAAATGGTCTCAGCAGAAAATGTTCAGCTCCATGTGTGGGTAACATCAGCTCCCTTGACAGAAGCAGATGGGAGGTCCATGTGCTGCTATGTCAGAAATATCTGTCACTCTCCCATCTTCCCTGTGTCCTGTATCTTAGGTTATCAGGTGTGCTCCTCTCAATGCCAGTTAAAAGGTAGGTGTCAAACACAGAAGGCACGTTCATTTATAACTGCACAGACTATAATTACATGTAGTCTAGGGCTTATTTCCTGAACTAGGAAGGAGGAAAAATGGGTTAGGTGGGTGTGAGTAACAAGCAAGAACATGTCTTTTAGAGGTTATGAAACTACCTTGATCTTCCAGTATCAGAAATGCTGGCTAAGAACAAACAAATCAGAAAACTCTGTGCAGGCTGAGAGTTGGGACAAAAACAAGGGAATTGGGAACTGACAAGGGAATAGTAACAAGTTTCTGATCGAGGCTGGGAATTTAGTATTGCAAGCAAAAATGGAGGAGAAATATGAGGTCACCACTACAGCTTATTTGAGAAAGATAAGTGCAATCTTGGGATTACCAAGTGAGATATTTCAGTGAGAAATGGGGACTTTAATGTCAGGGTATGAAGCATCAGTGAGACCTCCTCCCATTTAATACTCTAACTACTTTTGGTAATCCATATGAACTTTGAGATTAATTGACACCACAGCAGATGGAGGGAAGAGGTCTGAGGTGAACTGAGAGTCATTTGGGAAAGAAGATTGAAAAGCCAGTCCTCCATAGCTCAGCGAGAAAGGCAGACAAGAACCATCTCCATAAAAATACCTGAGTAAGGAGAAGTGAGCAAAACAGCTACTGAAATGAGAGCCAGTGCTGGTGCCAGAACATGTGGGGAAAGGTTCCTGACCAGCAGGGACATGGACAGCCTAGGAGAATCTCACAGAGGGGTAACAGGCAAAACCACAGAATTGTTTAAAATCGGAGCATGGTCCTTTCATGGAAAGGACCATACACAACATTATTCCTGCACAGCAGAGAACTGGGCTCTACGATCCAGGATCCTCCTGTGCTTGAAACTTTAAATTGCCTAAGGGGAATAGAACAGCAGCAAAACAAAGCCTTTGGCCACTTGTTACTGGAGGTCTGTGGAATATTTTCATAGCAGTTGCAATGCCAGAACCTCCAGTGTCCTGGCTCAACACCAACACATTCCTCTGCTATTTAAGTCCCCCCCGTGGTTTCTCTTAGTAATGCTACTCTTTGCTCCCTGTCCAAAAATTGTGGAACAATGCTGCCTTTTTGAGCTTAAAAATATTTTCTATTTACTGAATTGCTCTTCAAAACATAGTATAATTCACTCTAGGGTGTAACTGTGTTGTATTTTAACCTGCACAGAAATAACATGGGCAAGTGTGGAGAGAGGATGGGAGAAAAAATAGCAATACAAAAATATCCTTATGACAACACTGAGCCCAAGTGAGAAATATTATCCTCATTTTACAGTAGGAAATTTTTGATTCTTTTAATCCATAAACAAAAGGGTTTGAAACCTTTCCCATGAAAACACAATAAGCAGGTGTGGTTTGGGGCTTTGCTATCAGCTGTAGCTTTTAACCAGTCTCTGGAAATTTGGTCTTGAATCTTATTTTATGAGCCTTTCAATAAAATCTAAAGTTAAATTCTGGCTTTTCATCAAGATCAGAGAAAATTATTGACCCTGGCCTAAAGACCCTAATTTGCACTGGCAGGCTTGGAGTTCGGAACAGTATGAATTTCCCAGGGTGTGTGTTTTGGTGACTGTTAACCTGCAATACCACTATTGCAACAGTGCCCGGATCCTCCCAAACAAGAACCATGACATGTCCTATCCCAGATCAGTATCTATGGATGGCAGATATTACACAGAACAAGGAATTATTGTTATTTTATTAAATTCTTGTAACAATCACCAGACAGCTGAGCTACTCCCACAGCTGCATTAGGTATCATGACTAAAATATGCAACCCTTCTGTCATTTCATCTTCTATGAGAAAAGTGGACTGTCATATTTCAACATGCAATTTTAAGCACATATTTCTCAGTAAGTATGTTGAAAAATACAGCTCATAAATTGTGCCTTGCTATTCCAGTTTTGTCTATATTCAGTATTGCAGCCAAGTTTTAGAGACACCTAAAGTAGGTCCAGACAAGATGGGGTCCTGGAGCAGTGCAGGTCACATGGAGCAAAATACACACCAATCTGCCCCTAAAGTGGGGTAAATTAGTCTTCATAGAGCTCTGCCTTAACAAGTTGCTTTAATATTTGGATGGAATTGGGTTAGAGATGGCTTGAGTAGAGCTGATTCTAAACACAAGCCAAGTAGGCAGATTTTCAAGGGCATTCACCACCAGGACACAGAAGCTGCTGAGATAAGAAACTTTCTGCCTAATTTTGCTGTGCCAGAACCCTGGGAAGGGAAGAAGAGAGAGGTACAGGAGGAAGAGTTTTCCTGCTGGAGCTGCTGGAACAGCACTGCCTTCCCACCACAGCTCCTTCCCAGCCAGTGGCACAGCCAGCCTGCAGCCCCTGTCCCTCAGGGTGGAGGGGAGCTTTAGGTGTGCCCACCTTGGAGAGGTGGTGGGGCTGCTGAGGGCAGGGACCCCCTTTCACAGCAGCCATGTGTGCAGCAGTGCCTCATGCAGCCATGCAGAGGGATGGGGAGATGGGGGCTACCAATGGCTGTGATGCCTTGGCCAGACCCTGCACCCCAGGATAGGTTTGTTGCAGAGGAGCTTCATGAGGTGGGGTGAAATTTGGTCTCCTAGATATCCTGGAATCACCTTCTGAGGATAACAACCGAGGTGTTGAACTCAGTCCAGGTGTTGTAGCCAACAGTGCTAAGAAACGCTGCAGCACTTTCAGCAGACAGGAGTTTCCTTAGCGCTACAGGCTTTGTGTCCAGCCATTTCTCTCTGCTGTCAGCCTGCCAAGATGTGATAAAAGTACCAATAAGGGCAGGGGACTCACTGCCAGGATGGAAGAGACTCCAGGCCAACCTGAGAGGACAATGAGCTTTCCTGGGCAAGGGCACTCCTACACTAGGGGCTGCACTTAAAATTACTGGCCACATTCTCCAGGAGCAGGTGCTGGCCCAAATCTCTGCAGATTTTTATTCCTTGGACTCCCTGACACTGCCCTTGCAATCTGTTTCAGCTGCCCACTCCTCATCCATCAACAATTTCAGCCTCATCAAGGCTGTATCTGTACCAGCGATAGAGCAAAAACGGTGTCACTTCTCTGGGACGAGGTGGCATCAGAATGTCCAGGGAGCACCGGGAGGAAATTACTAGGAAGGAATCCCAGCACACCAGAGAGGAGAATGGGAAACTACTTTCCCAGGGGGCAGGCGGCCCGCAGAGCGCTCAGGGGCTGCGGCAGCAGCAGGGCTGTGTCTGCCAGCCCGCTCCACCCAGAAAGTGGCCAGAAAGTGTCCAAGGGCTCCGGGCGCCTCTCGGCCCCCGGCAGCCGCCGCCGGCAGGACGGCTCCGGCCAGGAGAGGGAGCCGTGGCCCCGCGCACCCCGCCTCGCACCCCGCCTCCCCCGGCCCGACCCGGCAGCTGCGGAGGGACGGGGCTGTGCCTGTTCCCGTGCTTGTGCCTGTGCCTGCTCCGGCCCCGCGCCCGCCGGCCCCGGCCCCGCTGCCCCGCAGTGACCGCCGCGGGCGGCGGGACCGCCCCGAGCGCGTACGGAGCGCGGCCGCGGGGAGAGGGGCGGGCGGGGCGGAGCGGAGCCCGGGGGCGCGGATCGGGCGCGACGGCGAGGAGGCAGAAGAGGAGGCAGAAGAGGAGGCAGAAGAGGAGGCAGGAGAGGAGAGCGCGGCGCGGCGCGCCGGCCACAGCTGTGCGCTCCCCGCGTCCTCAGGTGAGCCGCGCTGCCTGGGGGTGCGCGGGGGACGCCCGGGTTTGTGTAGGCGTGGGCGGGAGCAGGGACAAGGGACAAGGGAGCCTGTCCCGCCCCGCCCCGGCCGTGAACTTCCCCGCACGCGAAGGGAAAGTTTGTGTCGGAGGAGGCGGATTCCAGCCCCGGCGCGGGGGGAGCCGGGCGGCAGCGGCGCGCAGGCGGCAGCGGCCCCCGCTCCTCGGCTGGCACGGGGGGAGATAGGAAAGAAAGAAGAGGAACCGCTCGGGAGAGCCCGAGGAGCAGCGCCCGGCGGCCAGGAACGAGGGAGGACAGGTGGGCACGGTGGGAGCGAGCGTGCGGGGCCGGGGATGGGGGAGCGGAGCGGAGCGGGGGTGGGCGCGATGCTGCCGGTGCCGCCGCGGGGCCGGGGACCCCCGCGGACCTCGGGGGACCCTCGGCGATCCCGCGGTGTGCGGGGACCGAACCGAGCTGCGGCTCCGCGGATTTGTCTCCGCGGCTCCTGCAGCCGGGCTGGCGATGCCCCCGGTCCCCGACATGCGGAGGGATTTGCTTCAGTTCGCTCCCGTGGGCCGTGGAGATCTGGGTATTCCTGGCTGGAGCGCTACACGCGCTGAGAAATGCAACTTTAATTTTCATCCGGATTGCAAATTATTGAGCCTCTGATACCTGCTCTCTGCTGTCAAACGGGTCTCTGAAATGGAAATGGGGAGAGGAAGGGGTCAGGCTTAAGCCTTAGCAGGGAAATAAAGTGGAAGAGACGTGTCCAAGAAAACAGACTGGAAGCGATTAGATGCTGGCAGCAAGATGGCCTTTGCTGTGTTTGTTGGGGGCAGTTGCCCCCTTATGTGAAGCAGTTTTTTTTTTGGTGGTTTTTTTTTTGTTTGTTTGTTTTTTGTTTTTTGAGGGGGGTGTATCTGGAGGGAAATTGGATGGTTTCCCAAAAATGAAGGGGAAAAAGGAAACCATCAGTGCTTCACTACTTCAGGTGTCCCTTTTCTGTGCCAATGTCGCTTTCCCCTGTTACAGTGGCAGTGCTTGTTCCTCACTCTGGGCTGGTTTCTTGCAGTGTGCCTGTATAGTGCTTGGCACATCAGAATCCTGATCTTGGGACCTTAGGATGTCACAGTAAACTGAATTATAAATGCCCTCTCACATGCACTCTCTTTTCATCCTGACTTCTGCTTTGTAAATAGGTAGTTATAGTGCTTGGATAAAATTCTGGTTGGCTTTACAGATCTTTCTTTTCTTATAAAATGATGGATTTTGTTACATGCATTCAGTTTTTTGTCCTAGGAAAGGCTTTTCACTTCTGGATTTGTAAGATTGCAGCAAGCTCCTTGTATTTTAAAAACACTTATCTCCTTCGTAATTAAAAAGTATTATTTTCCTGACACTCCATTTTTAACTGTGCCCCTCTCGGGCAAGCAGAAGTGTCACCCAACGTAAGCTTCCATACCTAGAAGGATTGTGAGGTGTTATTTATTAACTGTACTGTGGAGAGTCCATATCTCATAACTTAGAGGGTCATTTATAACAGGTTGCTTTTGGCAGCTCTGGAAGATTTACTTGCTGTCTTGTATTCCTTGCAGGAAAGGCATCCCTTGTTTTTGCGGAGAGCATCACTCCAGCCCATAGGCTCTTGAGTGGGCAGGCTTGGTGCTGGAAAGGCTCCTGCTTTCTGTCTCCATTGCCTGCCTGTGGTGAGCAGGAGGGGGCAAGCAGAGAGGATTAAACTCTAAACCCCAGATATTCTTCCCTGGATGTAGGCATGGTGTTGTTGCTGGGAACACCTTGTCTGAAGGAGCAGCTAAGGATGTAGGATAATGAGGGACATGGAGAGTAAGCCTGAGAGGACTTGGGGTGGTGGAAGCCTGCAGGGCACTGCAATGACTGGGAAATGTTAAGCTGGGAAGGTGGGAGCTGCTGCGTGGAGCTGGAGGGAAGGGGCTGTGGGGTGAGAGGTTGTGTTTCTAACTCCGTGCCTCTGTGCAAGGCAGAGGGCAGGGCTGCATCCACAAAGCCCTGGGATTGCTTTCCAGGTCTCTGCTTCTAGCTTGAGTTCAAAGTGTCTGCATTTGATATGATGCTTGCTGATGTCTGTCCATGCCTCCCCAGAGTCCAGAAAGTCCTCTGATCCCTCCAGGGTGTGGAAGGAAAGCTTGTATCTGAACACTTCTGGGCTCTCCCTTTCCCCACTCTGTTGGTCTGTGCAGGTATTCTGCATTTGAGCATGAGCACGTGCAGTGGAGATGAGTACTGCCCTGTTCTGGGCTCCAGCAGCCTCCTCCCCAGGTCAGGTAGCGCTACCCAAAAACACCTGGCACCACAAAGCACACACAGATAAGAGAGACTTAAGAGGGTAGGGGGAGTGGTGTAGCAGCCTGAATACTTGGAGGTGTGGGAAATGCCTCCCTGCTGGCCTCAGAGCTGTAATTTTAAGCTCTAAAATAAGCATTCAGGAAGAATGAGGCAGAAAGATTTTGTCCTAACCTTATTCCTTCAAGACCTGCGTGAACCAGATGCTAGCTCTAGGGAGGAAGAATTATATTCCTTCAGAATAAGAGTCCAAAATTTGAGTTTTTATTCTTTCTTCTCACTTCTGTTTGGATTTCTCTGTTGGTTATTTTGGCAGGCACATGATTCATATTTCTTCCCTGGGTCCCCTCTCTTGTAAAGTGTCCTCCCATTTCATTTCAGCAAGACTCTGACTTGCAAAAACTTGTCATAAAGCCCTTGTGACTGGTGGTGTGGGAGAGGAGGTGCCCCAGCCTGGCTCTCAGAGCACAGGTTGCATTAGTCAGGTGGACAGTTAGGAAGATTCTATCAGCATGTGAATGCATTCATGTCTTTTTTTTTTTTTTTCTCACCATACAGTAACGGGGAGTGCTTTGGGAATAAAAATAGAAATAGGGAAAAGCCTATATAAGCTGAAATCTGTGAACAGCGCCACGTTATCTGGGAACTAAAACACGTTCTACAGTGGAGCTCTGCTCTTCTCCTTCCTCCCCTCTCTTTCTCTTGACACAGCTGATGGATTTCAGTGCCCCCATGAGCAGAGCCTGTGTCCTCTGTGCTGCCAGGCTGATGCAGCCTGGCTGGTGGCAGCTCTGTACCTGCAGGTGAGCTGGAGCATCTCTGGCTGGGCAAAGTGGGACAGATGCGAAGGCAGAAGGAGGCAGAGCTGGCTCAGGTGTGCCATGCTTGAGCTGACCCTTCTCCACACCCTGCAGGAGGCTCGGGGGCTGTGTGCAGGTGGGGCTCTGCCATCCACGGTCTGTAGCTGCTTTGTTCTGCTCCACCATCAGCAAAACGTGCGGCTGAGATTCACTGCTGAACTGGAACAAAGCAGCTTCTTCTTTTGGGAGGTATTTTAGGATTTCTCCCCCCCCCCCCAGCACACAGCAGTGCTTTTGCCAGGCAGAGGGCTAATCTGACGTATCTCAGCCACAGCGCTGGTCTGTGTGAGGCTTTTGCACGCGATTGAGCCAGATGAGCTCAGAGAGAGTGCAGGAAGGGAACTGATCTGGGGAAATTACTTCAGTGGTGCTTGTGCTTTAGGGAATTTCGATCTTGGCCACTGTGTTAACTGTGTTCAGCCTCAGAGGTCCCAATAAGACACATGCACAGAACATGATATTCATAATTTAGGAGTCTGATTTTACAGAAAATAAAATACAGGAAAACGAGTGTAAAAGTGTGTGTATTTTGTTATAGGGTTCTCTAAAAATAGTTGCTTGTAAAACAGTATTTTCACTACAAGTGAAGAATCATGTCTTTAGTTAGTCCTTTGTTAATCTAACAACTCTCAGTTTCCTCAAATGGGAGTATATCCCCAGGAGTTCCTCTGACAAAGGTTTCCTCTGAGTCTGGATGATTATCCAATTACAATTTAAAGAAAATTACAGCAAGGATAATTGGCTAAAGATAGAAGTATCTGAGAGCGTTAGGGAAAGAGAAGGAGAGAGTGAGAAAGTGAGAGCTTCACTTTATCATATGAGTAAATGGACATTATTTCAGTCCTTAACTTTTGCAGTGAGTGGATTCAAGGTCCCTGGTGTTTGGATCTCCCTCCCTCTTCCTCCCTCCTCTTCTCTCCCTCCCTCTACTCTGTCTTCTTATGTGTTGACTTGATATTTAGATGAAAAAGTTACATTGATTCTTATGGAGTCTTTTTACATTTACATGTGTTAACAAAAAGAGACTGTTAACTTAAACACTCTATTTGCAGCAGAGAATGAGACATTTCCATGAATCCTGGGCTCAGGCAGGGAAGTGGTAGGTGGCTCCTTCTCCTGGGAGCTCTAGGAAGGTGCCAGAGAGCCATTAGCTTGGAAATCCCACTCCGAGTAGGGCCATCAAGAGCTACCAGCTCTGCCTAGGTGCCCCCAGAAGACCCACTGCCTTGCCTGGCAGGAGCCCTGCATGCTGCAGCACTCCCATCCCGTGTCCATCATGGCTGCTGAGAGCCCTGAGCTGCCATGGCAGAGTTGGTTCAGGAGCTTTTGAGGCTGCCTTCAAGCCCACTCACTCTTTTTCATTGCTAACAGCTTGTTTAGACAAGGCTGGGCAAGCTCTGCTGTTTAACCCTTGCAGCGCTGGCTGTGGGTCAGCGGCTCTCTGGGTGCAGCTGGGAGCTCCTGGGTGCAGCCTGGCAGTGCCAGGTCAGGGGATGGAGTTGGGCTCCCCACGCAGCTCCCTGGACAGCTTTGCTGTGCTGCAGCTGGAACATGAAGATACAACGTGAATCATTCTCTTACACAAATACTTAAGAAGCCTCTTCAGCTTTACTAAGCCAAGGTGTTATCAGAACTACAAGAGGGCTTTAAAATAAAAGTAAAGAAAAAAGAGTAAGTTTTAATACCTCCCTCTTTATCTGGGAAAGCTGCTGGGTTTGCTTTGTTTTGTTTGTTTGTTTGTTTGTTTTGCTCACAGTTTTCTTTAATCCCTTGCATTACTGAAATAAAAATGTAGTGGAGTATCTTGCCTATCTTAGGCCTGATGCTGTTTATTTAGAGGGATGTGAGATTTTCCCAGTGTTCTGAGGAAGATTCTTAGGTATTTGATTAATTTCTGCGTAAAGGCTTGCAAAATTGTGACTTTAATGTTTATCCTTAGTGCTGACAGGATGTTGTGGAATTGTTTAACTGTATATTTGTAACAATTATACTGCTTGGCAAGAAAGACATGTTTTCTTCTCAGAGGGAATTTTTGTTGGCTTTCTTTTTTTTGGCCTTTTTCTGCCTGTGAGTTGTGGTTATAGCTGCCTTTCTTTATCATTTTACTTTTTGTTTTAGATGTAAATAAAGAGCTAATTGCAGTTAATCTCAGTGCAAAGGAATGAAATTTTAAAGCGTGAAAAATAACGCCCATCTGTTGGATTTGCAGTAGCATTTTGGGGTTTGCCTTCTACTTGGAAGGATGCCAAAACTTATCTTGCTCAATTTAAAGTTTTCTTTGCAGTATTTAAACTGGATTTTTAATAATGTATAAAAACAAATAGAAATTGAAATAGCTTTTCAAATTATGTTTGGTCATGTTCTCTATGTGGTGGTTGTTAAAAAGTGAACAGCTATAACTGAAATGAGTTCAAATCCCACCACCAAATTCTATAGGAACAGGTTGAAGACCTTCTGGAAAAGCATCCATTTTTCATGGTAGTGTATTGCATTTCTCTGTTTCCTGCCTGCTGGGGCTCCATGTGTCCAACTATGGAGCACAAAATTACTTGTGTAATTACTTGGGTTCCCAGCCCCAGAATTACTTGTTCCAAGGGACCTGTTCCTTAAGTAGTTACTATTTAAGATAGGCTCAGAACCCCAGGTTTTTGTGGTGGGTATGTGTTACTTCTAGCCCCATCAGCTCCACTGACTCTTGAGCACAGGGAATTAATCCATACTTTGCTCTCATATGTTATCTTTCATCTCAGCATCTCTAAGCACTTTAGAGATATTAAGATGCACTGCTGTGGTCTGAGATGGGGAGAGGCTGTTCTAAATGTGGCTGGAGAAACAGAGGCACGGATTTCAGAGGCCTCTACTAATGCACTCAGTTCAGGGGCCAGCCATTTTTAAGTTCTCTAATGCCTGATTAGCAGGGAGGCACTACAATTTTTCATGCACTGCATTTGGTGATTAATGCCTATATACAGATTTCATGTTTATTAGTCAGAAACTCATATTTCTACCCTAGACTAGAGACTGTTTTAAAATCTTCAACCTTAGAGACTTATAGGAGCCTAGTAAGTGGCAGTGTAAGGAGTCCAAATTCCTAGTTATTTTTTCTCAGGTTAGTCCTGTTGCAAAAAGTAAAACCTCACCTCCCTCCCACTATGGTAACATCCAGAGCCCCACCTACATGGATTTATTAGCAATCTGTTGAGTCAAAGTTCTGAGATGTGTAAAAAAAAAAACTTAATTTGTCAGTAAGAGCCATGCAAATTCACTCTAATACAAATAATTTGATTTGTTCTGTTGAGAAACAGCCCCTCTTCCTTCAAGCACAGATACCTCCCAGCCCTTGTTTTAGAAGGGATGTGGGTAGTGGGAGGAGGATGTTGCTGCCCAGCTGGCAGGCTGTGGAGGTCTTGAGGGCACCCAGCCTCTCTGAATGAACACAGATGTGCTGCTGGATCCCAAAATGTGTTGCTCTAGCAAATTGTGCTGGTTGCATTTGAGCGGATGCGTTGGGGTGACTGAAGGACAGAACTCAGACTCCACTGGAATAACATCCCTATGGACTTGGATGGGATTTCCCCCATATCCATTCTCTTAAAAAAAATAACCCTAGTGCATTTACCTTTCTCCTCCTTCCTTGTCCTCTCTCATGCTGCTGTGTGGAATTTCGGGAGCCTGTTTAACTCTGTCTCCTTGGGAGGTTTCACACACACAGACTCCCTGACCCCATGGAGAGCTAGAAACACTTTTCTCCAGGCTCGCTGTGTCTTCCTTTTCTCCCATTGCACAGGGGAGCTGTACCTTGCATTTCAGCCCTGTTGAATAGTCCAGCAGGGTAATGTTTCCCCCTTAGACATTTTTTTTGCCCCCTCATCTGTCAGGTGCAATGACTCTGTAGTTGCTGACATGAAGTGTCAAAGAGCAGGAGGGAAACTCAACCCAACTGTGTTGGGTTTTATACAGCCTGGTTTTTGGTGGTGATGGGGGGCCACAAAGGTGGCTTCTGTGGGAAGCTTCTGGAGCTTCCACCATGTCCAGCAGAGCTGGTCCCTGGTGACTTTGAAGATGGACATGCTGCTGGCCAAGGTTGGGCCAATTGGAGAGGTTGGTGGCACCTCTGTGATAACATTTGGGAAGAGGATCAATTCAAAGTGGGGCAGGTGCAGTTTTTCTTCCAGTCAGAGAAGAGGAGGAGGAGAGGGAAACAATGTGGAGACGCCAGGGTGAGTGGAGAAGGAGGGGCAGGAGGTGCTCCAGGTGCTGGAGCCGTGAATCCTCTGCAGGCCTTGGTGAGACCATGGTGAAGCAGCTGAGCCCCTGCAGCCCGTGGGGATCCACGGGGGATGCAGAGATCCACCCACAGCCCGTGGGGATCCACACGGGATGCAGAGATCCACCCACAGCCCGTGGGGATCCACGGGGGATGCAGAGATCCACCCACAGCCCGTGGGGATCCACGGGGGATGCAGAGATCCACCCACAGCCTGTGGGGATCCATGGGGGATGCAAAGATCCACCCACAGCCTGTGGGGATGCAGAGATCCACCCACAGCCCGTGGGGATCCATGGGGATGCAGAGATCCATCCACAGCCCATGGGGATCCATGGGGGATGCACAGATCTACCCACAGCCCATGGGGATGCAGAGATCCACCCACAGCCTGTGGGGATCCATGGGGGATGCACAGATCCACCCACAGCCCGTGGGAATTCACAGGGGATGCAGAGATCCACCCACAGCCCGTGGGAATTCACGGGGGATGTAGAGATCCACCCACAGCCTGTGGGGATCCACAGGGGATGCACAGATCCACCCACAGCCTGTGGGGATCCACAGGGGATGCAGAGATCCACCCACAGCCCGTGGGGATCCACAGGGGATGCACAGATCCACCCACAGCCCGTGGGGATCCACAGGGGATGCAGAGATCCACCTTCAGCCCCTGGGGAGGTGCCCATGCTGGAGCAGGTGGATGCTGGAGGAGGCTCTGATCCTGTGGGAGACCCAGTGGAGAGAGGGGCCCTGCTTCCAGGCTGGAGCAGCCTGGCCTTGGGGGATGTACCCCATGGAAGACTGACCCATGCCACAGCAGTTTTGGGAGGGCTGTCTGCCCCTGGGAGGGACTCCCATTGCAGCAGGTTTGGGAGGACTGCTGCTCATGAGAGTGGAGCCACGCTGGAGAAGTTCATAGAGAACTGTCTCCCGTAGGAGGGACCCCACGGTCTCACAGGGGAAGGAATCCTCTCCCGGAGCAGCAGAAGAAAATTTCAGTGACAAACAGACCCAAAACCTCCCATGCCCTGTCTCCCTGTGTTCTTGATGGGAAGGAAGCGGAGGCTGAGGAAAAAAAGGTGTTTTAAGGGCTTTCTTTTACTTCTCATTTTCCTCTTCTGACTCTGCTGGTAATAAATTCACTTTGTACCTCTAAGCTGAGCTTGTTTTGCCCTTGGAGTGTTTTTTCCTGGACCTTATCTAAACTCATGAACCCTTCATTAATTTCTTTTCTCCTCTGCCCAGCTGTGGCACGGGAGGGGAGGGTGAGCGACCAGCTTTTGTGGGTGCCTGGCATTGGGCCAGAGTCAAACCACGACACCAACTTCCCAAAGATAGTCAGTGATTGCTTCCTCTCAATGCAGAGATGTGGGCCAGCCCAGGGCTGGGGTCAGCACAGATTTGAGAATATGAAGGCATCTATATCCTGGCATTGAAGGTGCTCAGAAATGAAAATTTCAGAGGCTTTTCAGATTTTTGGCCCTTTGCAGCAGGGCTTTAGTGCATAGCAGTATTTCCTTGTGTCTCTGCACCTCGTAGCCTTTGGAAATGTCAGCAGCGCATGTATTGCCTTTTGTTTGTCATTCAGCTGGAGAAATGAATTCATTGCCCTTGTGAGACCAATCATATTCTCCCCAAATAATTAATATTGATGACAGTCACAGCATACTGCTGCCTGCAGCTCCATCTCAGCTTTCCCACTATGTAGGGGCTATGGGTCACAGAGCAGGAGGCTCCCGGACTTCAAATTTCAGGGTGCTGTTCTTTGAAGGTTGAATTTCAAGACACACTGATGGGGCCCGTGCAGGCAGAGCCTGAGCAAGTTCCCTGTGATGGTGCAACTGAATATTTGCAGAGGAAAATGTTAGAGATGTGGGGAGCAAAAGGAATACATATCACAGGGGGAAGGATTGTCTCACTCTTGTTTCTCTTCTCCTCCTTTTTTCTGTGTGTACACAGCTTTTTCTAGTCCCCTTTGCAGAATGCAACTATACTATGCTGGACAGAAAGGGACAGGTATGCCAAAGAAAGCTGCTCTGATGGTCACCAGGAGAACCAAGTGGGTTGGGAATGTGGAGGGCTGGAAGGATCTCCAGAGTGCTGCTTTTAAGTGAGGTGCTGTCTTGGGGGAGGCTGGTAGCTCCTGGGCTTTCTATTTTTATATTGCTTTAAATTGATTGATGTATAAAGCACACTTGGAGCAGCCTGTCTGAGCTGCAGGACAGGGATTGAAGTATCTTGATGTCTTATTCTTATTTGCTTTTACTTGTAAGGTTAAATGGGATTAAATTAACATGATTAATATAAGTACTAGGTGTGGAAATGCTGTGAGGCCCAAACTTGAAAAAGAAAAAACTCATCTGACTTGCTTTTACCCTTGAATATGTTGCTCATCTCAGGATACTCAGAGTCACTTGAGGAAATCATTCTCTTATGCCTCAGGAAGAGCTGGGGTTCCCCACTTTCCTTGGGCAAACCTGGTGGTAGTGCTGGACACATTGCAGCTGCCTGGGGAATTTGTGGCACCACAGGAAAGCAGATTCTTGGGAAGGGAAGTGAAAGACAGTGATGTGCTCTGGAGCATGGTGTTACTTGGAAGAATTTTGCCTGTTGTGTCCCTCTCTGGAGGAGCAAGAAGGGAAGGATGTTGTCTGAATATGGAGCAGGCATCCTGAGAATCTGGTGCTGAAGCACTTAGTGCTGTGAGGGGAGGAGATGAAGTGAAGGAGCAGGTACATATCTGCCAGTAAGGGCTTGAACTTAAGAAAAGAAGCTCTTGGAGTGTTTTTGACCCTGAGAGCCTATTGCAGGTGGCACTGAGCAGGGCTGGGTGCAGCCCCTGGCTCCACAAGGGAGATGTGGAGTGGGGCTGCAGGGCACTGGTTGGACCAGGCTGGGCTTGCAAAGAGACACCTCCTGGGAAAGCTGCTCTGCCGTTTGAGAGACCTGGGCCTGTCCTGAAAAAGGCATTAAGCCCATCTGAAAACCTGCTCAAATCTGCATTGTGTTCTCTGGATTTAGAGATTTGTGCTGAGCTAGCTTGGGGCTGCTGCTATGCAGTCATTGCACAGTGTGGATATGCTGCTGTGTCCACTGGGGCAGTGGAACAACCTCCTAGGGAGGGTAGTGGAGCTGCTTACATTGTAAAACCATTAAAAAGGTCAGGAGGCAGAATGTATAAATTAAATGCTTGTTGTCAGATGTCTCCAAGTGTTCCGTGACAGTTAATTGGAACTTCTCTAGTGAGGGGGATCTCACTTTGGATTCCTTAAGTCTTCTCAGGTCTTTGGGCCACACTGATTGCAGATTTCCTTTCTTCTGTGCAAAGATTGGTTTTTCAGTTTATTTTGTGGTAGCACAATATGTGTGTGTTTCTCAGAACTCTCCCTTCACTATAACATAGCTGTCCAAAATAGAAGCATTGTGTCTGGCTTCATGGAAGATCTCAGCTCTCTTTGAAGCACGGTTGGAAACTTTTCATTCCCTGGCTATTCACACATAAAAAATAGACTATCTTAGCTGGATACCTTTTGCTTGAGCACAGAAGTGCTCTTGTAGCTATAGTGTTTGAACTGCTCAGTGGCCAGCACGGATCCATTTGTAATCTGTGCTGTTTGATTTTATAGCTGTGGCTCTACTTGCCCCTCTCCAGCCCACTCCACAGATCTCTAGGCAATAGTCCTAGCTGCTTATTTGACTTGTCCAGGTGTGCACATTTTGTAGAGGTGACAGAGAGCTCATTTATTTTCAGTGTATGAAATGCAGTGTGCTCTGCCTGCTAAATTGGTGGCAGAGTATAATCAGTGGCACCCTGGACTCAGCAGAGCAGTGTGCAAGATCTGTAGCATTTCTGCTTTTCCAAGTCCTGAGGGGCCCCCAGGAGAACTGCAAAGGGAAGCAGGGGATTACAAATTTCTTCAGGTACATTTTCAAGCCCCCCCCCCCCCAACTTCTCTCCACATGCCTAGATTGCACTTCTTTCTTTTGTGAGGGTGAAAAAAAACTTCTTCCTCTGAATTCTCATTGTTAGCGTTAAATCTGCTGAGCCAAAAGGATGCCAGGAGATGGTATGCAAATGCCAATAGCAAATCACAAATTCCCTGCCTGGAAATCTCACCTCCGTGTCCCAAACATTGGCACTGGCACTGGCAAATCTTGCACTACCAAGGAAGCTCCCAGGAATGACTCACTGTGAATGAAAGTCTCCACACTTTTTCCCGAGCCACTGAGCTTGAGGGGAGGCTGCTGCCATCTCTGCCCTGGGGAGCTCTTGGTGCTCCTGGAAGGGCAGCCTTGCTTCTGCAATTTGTGCTGCTTCATTGAAGGAGAACTAGCTTGGGATCACCTCCCATGGTGGCTCTGGAGCATCACACTGCTGAGCTTGTTCATCCCCGTGTTGGGGATTTTGTAAAATGTCGTTATTAAAAAGCCATCAGGCTGCAGCCCTTGGCCTGGATGTGCAGGCAGGAAGCCAGGGAGGGGCCGTGGTGGGCGACAGGCAAATGGAGCCACCTTGGACCCTGGTGTCATGTCCTTGGCTGGCAGTGAGCTGGCTGAGCCACTGGTTAAGAAGACTATTTCCAGGTTTTCTTGCTGTGTGTTTGGTTTTGGTTTGGTGTTTTTGTCCTTCAGGGTAGTCAGTAGCTCTGGATGTAAAGCTGTGTGCCAATGGTCAGGTCTGACCAAGCAAGGCAGAAAATCCTTTGTGCTGGTGACAGGAGACACCTCTCACCAGGGCGGCTTTTCCATCTGACTCCCACTAGTTTAATTCTTGTTCCTCTCTGCAAAAGCAGGTGTATAATATCTGCTGTGATTCTAGCTGGTGAAAAGCTTTCAGGCCACTCAAATTTCAGCATTTCCTGTAGTTCTGATGACATAAATTACTTTTGTTATAGAAATATTTCAGAACAAATTCCTTTCAGCCTGCTCTGCTGTCAGGCATGCGATGGCCTGGTGAGTGCAGCTACCCTGGCACAGGTGGGACTCCAGCACTGATTTTGAAGATCCCTGCCTTAGATTTGTCACCAGTAGATGCAGTGACTGGGTCACACCTATGGCTCCTGTGACATCCCTGATTGCAGGGCAGGCTTCAGCTCTGCTTGATTCCTGCTGAAATGTGCCTGGCTGTTTGGGAGCTGCTGCCAAGACAAATTGGGCTCCCTGCCCGCAGGAGAGATGTGAATGTTTTTTTCCAAGGACGGCGTTGGGGCCCTCTGGTCAGTGTGCCTGAGTTTGAAGTGATGAGTGTGGCGTAGCATGCACGAGAGCAGGGAAAGTGCTGCGAGCTGCTTTTGGTGCTCATCATCAAACTGCTGCTGGATTCCTCCCTGCTCTGTTCCTGGGAGCCGTCTGGGGATGAAAATTGCCATGAATGTGGTTATTCCTACTGGGGAGTAAAGGCTGGACTTCCAAAAGCCATGGCCTGTCTTTCTGCCTAGGTGTCACATTCTGTTCCTCTGGAGGGCTGTCCCTGGGGCTGACCAGTTCTGTGCAGGAGAGGCTCCCCTTTGGGCAGGGTCAGAGAGACACTGTGCAAGCCCTGGCTAAGTGGCACCAAGATGGTTTATGCTACAGTAATTCCTCCTTTTGTCTGACTTACTCCTGCACATACTGAAAAGCAAAAGTGTTTCCTGGGGGGTTGAAGGGCCTTTTCCCATTTTCCATTAGTGTTTTTGCTGTTACTTTTCTGCAGCTGCTTTTTCAGGCTGCCCTTTGTCTGCCTTTTGGATTCTTTGAATTTACTTGAACTGTACATCTATTTTTCCCCATAAGAAAACCCAGCAAACTCATTGAGCAGCCTTGTCCAATGCTGCTGTGTGATGATGCAGGGACCCAGGGCTTGTGGGCACGCTGTGATTGGGAGCAGAGAGCTGAGCCCCTTTCCTGAGCACCAGCTCTGCTCTGAAGCCCATCAATCAACCTTCATCTCCAAGTCCATATGGCATAGAACCAAAGCATTTCCTAAGCTAGCCCACTCCAGATTTTGCCAGCCTTCCTGTGTCTGTATCCCATTTTTTGGGGCTCTCAAATGCTTTTGAGTTGGGACAGAATTACAGAAAGAAAATACTATGCAAAACGTACTTTGGCTGAAATTATTTATTTTCTCTTTCAGAAACTGCTTTATTTGATACTCCCTTGCAGTCAGAGCACTTAGTTGCAAGGTTCCGAAGGGCGCTTTTGTTCTGCAGGCTGTAGTGTGACTTCTCCATGAAAAGCAGAAAAACCTATCACCTCTCCCTAGAGGCCTCTGGTTAGGAGGGACAAAGGCATTTTTCCTAGAAAATGCAGCATTGTTCTGTAGAATTGGTACAGTGTCTTTGAGAATAGGTGTGCTTTGTTAGTAGTTACTTTGAGTGCAGTTCTCTTCGTTAATTACTTGACATCTGTCTTTGGTTTTATAATTGCTGGTAAAGTGCGTGGGCTTTGCAGAGTCCATGCTGCTAAAGGCAGGAGGGAATGATGCCTTGCTGAGGTCTCTTTGGCAAGGGTGTTTTATTAAAAGGTGTTTTATATAAAAATATTCATGTTTTTTTTTTTTTCTGACAGGCCACTTGTGACCAGTATCAAATGAAAAAAATTAAACTTTCCACCCCCTTTGATGTTAAGAGCATGTGACACTTCCATGATTGTGCTTCCCCGCACCCCACTTTTCTTTGCTCCTCCATAGACAGAAGGTGAAAGTTCGAAGAAAAAAAGTGCTCTGGAAGGAAAAGTGAATGATTTCTGATTTAAAACAAAGTGAACATTTCAAGTTAAGTCCTTAAAAAAAAATTCTAGCAAGAGCTGTGATGGATCATTTTCCCTAACCACTCTATGAGTTATTATTAAAATGTTAATTTATGGAGACATTAAGAGCACCTCAGAGTATATTGGTCTCGTGAGAAGTTCCTGGAGTGCTGAGGATGTATCAGAGCTCTCCAGCTGCCTTCTGGCTGCTCTGATTGCCTGCTTTCTAGCTGCAGTGTGATTTCTGAGCTGGTAACTCTCCTGCTCACTGATTTTATTCTCCTTTTATTTTTATTTTCACTGGGTGGCTGCAGTTGGGTGAAGCCTTCTGCTGCAGCTTGGGTTTGTACTCCCTGGCCTCTGGCTCCTTCGGTTGCAGCCACAGAAGCTGGTGTTTGGTGCAGTTCTACAGAATTGCGCAAAAAGTTCATCAGACGCCACTGGAATTGCATCACAGGCAGGAAAAATGGCAACATGCTCTGTCCTGTCCTGTCACAAAACACAGAAGCAGGTTGCTGGGAAAGGTTGAGAAAACTCTTCTGTTCCTGGCAAGACCAGGGTGGGTTGTAGTCCTGTGGTGTGAGGTTCTTAAGGCCATTGCAAAACCCACCGATCTCTGCAGCAGGACGCAATGCTCTTCTCCTGTGTCACCACTGGACTGCTGTGGGAAGACCTTTTTATTTGGGGAGATATCAGAGGTTTGGGGCTATTTGGGTTTTGGAGTATTTTTGAGTAATCGTGTGCCACAAGAATGGAGCTGGGCTGGCAGATTGTGGCCTGGTCAGGGCATCCAGGAAGGTGTGATGCCTCCCCTTGACCAGCCCTTGACTCTGTGCCTGTCCCTTCCATGGTCCTTTGCATTTTGTGTAGAGTGGGAGCAGCCAGGGCTGTGGTCAGTTGTGTCCCTTCTCTGTAATGGAGAAATTGCTGTGATCTGACAGGCTCTGTGTCTGTCTGTCTCCACTGATAAGATCTCTGGAAAGCCTGGAATGAACCAGAAGTAAATCACTTTGTGTGTAAGGCTTTTGATTTTATAGCTGGGTAGAGCAAGAAAAAAAGGATTTTCCTACTAGTAGGCAGAGCATGGAAATCTTGGATACCTTGCTCATGGGAACGGAGACCTGGTGGCTCTGTGAGACAGTTGAAAGGAGCATGTTCCTGTGAGCACATCTAATGGATGTAAATATTAGCTCACTGCAGAGTTCATGTATCACCGAGTGAAGTGTAGTAGTTTATTTTGGCCTCAGGCCACGCAAATGGCCTTGCTCAATACAAGGGAAACTCATCCAAAGTCTGTAGTTGTTCCTGCTTGCTTCAGGGCTGAATTCAGTCTGATTTGTGTGAAATGCAGGAGAGAGTCACTGGAAAATAAGGGTGAGTTAGGACACGCTGTGCATTTAGCTAATGACAAATGGAGAGGGAACCATGAGGGATCTTGATTATGGGAATGATTCCCTGCCACTCTTTACACCCCCTCTCTTTGAGCATCTCAATTACAAAAAGTTCCTTAATTCCTACCAGAAGTGCAGCATGTTGGATCTCTCTGTCCAATCTGATGGCATAAAAATGTTTTATCTTTCTTCAGCATTTCCAAGGGGTAGGAGTACTTAATATTGTTTCTTCCCTATGGAGTCTTAAGTAACATTGGGAGCTGGTTGTAGGTGGCAGTAGAGAAGGGTTTGATAAGCAGCTGGCATTTCACTTTGGAGGAAGGTGGTAGGGGATGATCAGCCCTCTCAGATGGACCCCAGGGAAAAAAAACCCTCACTTTCTTCCTTGCTTCTTGACCATGTTTGAAGCCTGATGGCTTCAGAGGCAGTGTGCAGCCCTTTCCATGGATTGTGCAGGGAAGAACAGGCATGCTTCAGATTTCCTTTGTCTCTTTGAGATGAGCCCAGCAGAGGGAAGGCATCGCACAAAGGCTTTTCAGATGTAAGCACTGAAAAGGAAGATTCAATATCCGCTGCTGGGTTTTGAGTAGTGCAGTTCACGTGTCGCATTCTTGTTAATCTCTGCAATCTGTGCAATTTGAGGTGTCCTCTGCTTATGCTCAAAGCCCTTCTGTGTACTGCATATATTCTGGACAGGTTTTTGAGGGAGATGTTTAAGGGAGCTCTGTGGCTTCTCTCCCCACACTTTTAACACACCCTGATGGAGCAGGTTTCTCTGTCATCTCATGAGCACAGTATTCCTGACAGTATCACCATGCTCATTACTGCATCTGCCTGGCAGAGCTGAGATGCTTTGATGAAGTTCAGCCTTTTAACCATCTCTTCTCCCTTTATGATCTGACAGCATGCAGGAATATCAAATGTGACCTTAACCCCTTTAAAGAGAGCATCTAGTAGATGTCAGTTTTCATGACTACCAGCTTATAAATTGCATCCTGGAAAACCTAGAAACAGAGGGATATTTAATTCCAGTGAGTGAGCAGCTCTGAGAGCCGAATGCCAGATACTGGAGTGGTCAGCCAGTGAAACTCTGGCAGTGTACATTTATCTCAAATTACAGGAAATTGTGTTCTGTAGTGGGAATGGAAAAGTTTGGGATTGTTTTCTGCTTATCACTGCTGCTTAGAAAGTATAAACCTTTGTTTAGATCCTTTCTAAAAAGTGTACAAACCTGGCGTTTGTTTACTCCTGCGAGTTCCAAGGAGGGTTTGACTGGGAAGAGCTGGTGAGGCCCTGTCTTGCCTCCACTGCCTGCAGGAGCAGGTTGAAGTAGGCTCTGGCAGCCAGCCCCTTTGCAGGTCACTGGCAGCACACCTTGCCAATTGGGACTGCTCTGGTGTGGCTGTCCTGTCAGTGTCGGACACGCATTCAGTGCAGATGTGCCGCAGCCGCTGCCAGCGCTCTCTGCACTTGTTCTTAGAGATGACCAGGAGGTCTTGGCAAAGGACCTTCTTTTGGGAGTCAAAGCGTGGGAACTGTAGCGTGCAAGCATCCGTTTGACTCCTTGTGCTCCCTGATATAGACTATTCTGATGACTTAAATCAATGAGCTGGACTATCCTCTTCAGAGCCATCACCTCCCAGGCTTGGCAAGCTGTCTGCAGGCGGAGTGATGCGGCCATGCAGGTGCTGTTCTTAAGGAACCTTCATCAGATAAAACAGGGATGTACCAAAATTAAAGGATCACTGGGTGAATGGAGGAATAAACACATAGACTTAAAAAATGGCCTGCAGTGGTAAAACAGTGTCAAATAACCAGGTCTGTGTGCTTTGTCTCCCAGGATGAAGATGGTCAGTGTCCTGCTGGTTTCACTCTGGCTGTCCATGGTCACCCCTGGCAGAAGCTCAGGTAAGGATGTGACATGTGATGGACCTGCCCACTTACTGTGCAGAGAAGAAAACTGCAGTGAGTTTTGAGCATTTACAGTATTTCTGGATTAAATGGTTGTGTATAAAATACTTCAGTGAAATGCATGAACACAGTGTTGGTTCTGGGGGGCTGTTGTACCATGCTCTGTGTAGAGACAACCAGTGTGGTGTGAACAGATGCATGAGCAAATAGCAGCAGCACTTCGACCCAAAAGTGCTTTGCAAACTCCAGCTGTCCCCTTTGTCAGTATCATTACTGCCCTTCTGAGAGGGGTGAATCCAGGGCTCGGCCCATGGAGCTGCCTTGTCGCTGAGTTGCAGGAAGGACCCAGGCTTGAACCTGCACTCTGCTATCCCTGGTTGGATCTGGAGGGGACTGAGATCCAGCTCTCCAATTCTGACTCATGCCTTAGCAATGCAAGGGGAGAGGGGATCTTCTAGAGTAAGAGGAGCTCTGATACCCGTCTCACTGAGTCACTTTCCTGACAGGAAATATGTTGTCATGCTCGCAGCTCCTCTGGCACTCGTTCAGCCCAGCTCTTGTGAAGAGGCAGATTGTGCATGTCTCGGCTCCGGACTTCCTATTTGGGGGTGGAAGGAGACAGCATGATTTGCAGGAGGCAAGTGGAAAGGGGAGGGAGGAAAGAACAGGAGCTGGTTTTATGGGAGGAAATGTTCAGAAATAAGGGCTGTACAGGGGTTTGACGAGTCCCCCCATGAACTCTTGTCCCTCTGCAATGCTGGCAAACAAGCAGTTACAATGTACCCCGAGCAGATGAACAGCTCTTCTGTCATTCTCCCTTGGACCACACTGAATTATTGTGGGCCACATTCACAACGTGCACTTCAGCAAGGTTCATCTCAGTGCAGTGTTCATTGCAGAGGCTGAAGCCTGGGAGGTTTTTCTCCTTGGGCTGCCCAAGGGCTGCAGGCACTCACAGTAGGCTGTGATCTTTAGTGGGGAATGTCCTGTGCTGGCTAACAGGGGCTGGGTGGAAGTGGTGAGCAAAGGGGAAACGGCAAAGGAGAAACAATACACGGCCTAGGTCTCCTCCACTAAGCCCTAGGCAGTAGGAGTGTGTGGGGAAGGAGGGACCCAGCGACATGGATCTCAGCTGCTGGCTGGGAAAATCCCTGCTTTGCTTGTGCTTCTGGACGAGCTGTTCTGCTCTCCACCAACGCAACATCCTCCTCCTGCTGAGGCAGCATTACAACACCCCACGTGCAGTCATCTTGGGATTTTGCAGAAATGAGAGGTGGGTGCAATTGAATCAGGATTGCCCAGGAAATGTTAGAGCAGCTCTAAAAGCTAACACAGTTGGCTGGGAAGAAGTTGATTTCAGAAATGAGCACCCTGGCATTTGGGTCACACAGGCTTGTGCCAGTTGATCTGGCAGAACCAGAACCCTCCATGCATTTCTGCAGGGCATTTAGTACTTTTTAAACATTTCTTCTTTAGCATAGATTTGCTGTACAGGGTGGCCAGAACCCTTGTAGAGTGCTGCAAGAATGTAAGTCTAGTCTCAATACATGAGACACCTGATCAGTTAAAATACACTTTTCCTGCAAATCCACTGCAGTGTATGCATTTAATTTCCTGCAGATTTGTGGGTGTCAGACACACTCTTCAGTTCAAAGCTTCTTTTTTGTGCCATGGACAACCAGTTCAGGCTGTCAGAATGTCCTTTGTTATTCATTATGGGCTTGGATGGCTCTTTGTACTTGGATGGAGGGGCAGCCGTCTGTGCAGCCCTCTGTTTCACTGCAGGGTTTCCTGGGACTGGCACCAAAAGGAGACTGGAGCTCGTTTCACCCTTGCAAAGTCATAAATACATAGCAGAATGGTAGTGGCCTTGTTCTGGAAATGTTACAGCATTTGGGCTTGCTTTTCCGTCTTGGAGCAGGGTGTGTAGGTGGGGGGAGCAGAGCTGAACTTACCTGGAGCGAATGCAGAAGGACTGTGCACAGTCTACAGGTGCCCTGGTGATCACCTAACATCAAGCAGGGCCCTGGCGATGGGTAGCTCTCACTGGGGAACCTGGTTCCTGGGATATTTAACATGTGTGACTTGGTAGACATTTGTCATTTCAGCTGAGTCCTTTTCTGTGTTTTGACTATGAAGTCATGTAATGCTGTATTGTTGAGACCAGTTCTCTCTCTCCAGCCCAGGATGGACTGAGGAAGGCTGGAGTAGGGACAGGAGTCGTCTTGTGGTTTGCTGCCACTTTTCCTGCCTCTGCCATCCTTCCCAGTGGAGCAATCTGGTCAGCAATACTGACCAGAGACTGCCCAAGCCAGGGGTACCAGCTCTGCTGAGTCCCAAGTTCTGTGAGCTTACAGAGGATGTGAGGAACCAACACTTGCTAAATTTCAAGCTCTAAAGTACCAGCATTGCTCTGGATGCAAGTCGCACTTCCATCCAGTTAAGCCACTATGGCTGTCAGTCTCTGGCAGTGTGTCAGAAAGCTTTAGCATTATGCTTCACCCTGCTTCCTACTGGAGAGACAAACCCACAAACTTTATTTCCCCTCCAGATTTTGCCTACAGCACTATGGCTCTTAACATCTGTTCTCTGGGCTCTGCTGTTTCTGCTGCGTATGGAGGCTGGTGCTGAAACAAAATCAGTTGCTCAAAGGGAGGTGCAAGCTGTATGAGGGAAGAAATGCGATCTGACTAGTGTAGAGTAAGAGATGTAGAGCCTGAGACTGAATTTGTGCCTGAGTCTTTTGTTCGCAGATGCTGAACACGTGGGCAGATCTTTTCCTAGTCTTGAGAACATACATGATCTGCAGTGTATGGAGTGCACGAGTGCATCACTCATGACCTTTGGTCAGTGTTTACAGGGGAAGTCAAGGTCTTCTGCTTTCCTTGCCTAACTAAGCCATCCTTAAGATGGAACTCGTGTTGTAGGATGCTTAATGAACCCAGATGTTCTGATAGCCAGGGAAGGATAACAAAACCGATGGACCCGGGTCTGGTTGTACAGTAGTTTCTTTGGCACTACTGAAGTCATATAAATATACACTGGCTGAAGAGAGATGAAAAACCAGTCAGACAAAGAACATAACAGCCACTATGAATACAGAATAATGTTATCTTCTTGTTTCTGAATGAAGCTGGCCAATGTTAGATACCAACTTAGAAATAAGATGTGGCTGTAATTGTGCTTCTTGTTCCATTTTTCCTCTCTGCTAACCAGGCTGCTCTCTTCACCCTCCAAGAGCTTTTGTAGTGTGAGGGCTGGGGAGATGACCATGGTTGGGAGTACTATCTTAGGGAATTGCAAAAGCAGAAGAATATGCTGCCAGGAGAGGAGGAGCAGCCTCATGCTGATTATCTAATGGACCCATGTAGTGTGAGCAGGTACCTGTTGTGCATAAATAGCCCTTTGGTAGGGGGAATCATCATGTGTGCATAGGAAATGCCTCTGTAGCTCCCTTGGGGGCTATCAGACAGGCTGTGTGGTAGGATGAGCCCAGGACTGGGCCAGAATGATACCCCAGCATGGCAGGTAGTGGCTGGAAAGCAGCCAGGAGTTTCTCTCCTGGGAGCTTTATTTCAGGCTTTGCTGTTATTTGCTGGATTGTGAACATGTCTATTTACACTCCCCCATATCAGAGGCTTTCAGCCACTTTGGTTTTGCTGCTCTGAAGTTGGCTCCAAAGTGCCAGACGTCATCAATGCTTCTGGGTTCAGGTGGTGGCTGGAGCAGTGGAGTTCTGGCTGCAGTGAGAAGGAAACAGAGGTCTAGCTCCAGAGGTCAGAGCCACTTGCCTGCACTGTCTCTCCCAAGTGCTGATCTGCACTGTGGATCTCTTGCTTAGCAGAGAGGCAGAACAGTTACTTTTGGCCAGGGGAAATTTGCAGATTAATAAGTTACTGTCTGTAAAACACTTTGAAGATGGAAAGCCCTGTGCAGCTCCTCAGGATTATTGCTATATGGCTCTTACTCTACTGATGGGGTTCCAGTTGCTTTATTTTCCTTATGATTTGTGACAGCCCCAGAAGCTGAGAAGCTTATTTTAGTGTATAAAGTCAAAAGAAAAACAGATTAAACTGCATTATTGTTTTCTAAAGAAACTAAATCCCTCCCCCACCATCATCTCCTGGGATTTCCTGACTTCCTCCTACTCTTCCAATCTCAGCTTCTTGCTGTCCTAATTTAGGACGTGATTTTATAACCATCCATACCCATCTGTGAGCTACTGTGGTTGTAGAAGTTTATGGCACTTGGGGGTATGAAGTCATTGACACTGAGGGTGTTGAAAGCTGCACAGCCCTGGAGTGGATGGATGGAGATAAAACCCGTGGAGCAGAGCTGACCTGGGTGCAGACGTGTCCCCACAGCCACCAGCCTCCCTCCACACCAGCCAGAGCTGTGCCCACTGAGGAGATAAAACCTCACGTCTGCTTCTTGTCAGCTGAGGAAATGGGTTGTGAGGGGTGAGCTCTGTGCAGGCATCATGGTGTGACCTATCTGCATGGAAGTGCAGGAGCGTGGGGAGGAAATCAGCCCTTTCTGGGTGTGTTGCAGATACGGTATTGAACAGTCACTTTTGCTCCCGTGTGGGAATCAAACAGGACATCAGGGAGCTGTCATGTCCCCCTGCCACAGCCACAGGGCTGTGCTCTCACTGTCAGAGGTTTTGTGGCACCCAGGTGACTCTGCTGGACTCTTGGACCCTTGTAGTGCATTTTACTGCCTGCTGAGTTTGTTTGGTTCTCATCCTTGTCCAAGGACAACTGCTGCAGTGTCTTTGTAATGCAGACATCCCTGTGGGATGGACAGGGAAGAATTGCTGACTGTATTTTAAAGCAGGCAACAGAGCACCTGGCTAAGTGCACTAACTGGGCTGCGTGGGTTTAGCTAAGCAAGCCTGTTGGCAGAGCCAGGAGTTAGCCTGGACCTTGTCAAGTCCCAGTGTGTTGTCCCAGGCACTCAAGAGCCCCTGCCAGCTTAAGCACAGCTCAGCAGTGATGCTGATCAGATAAACCCCATTCTCATGCTGCCTCTCCTACAGATGACTTTGCAATGGGGTGTTCCATTTCCTGTCCCTTTCCTCTTCCTATGCTGCTCTGCTTTGCTTCACGCATAAATTTTCTCAATGAAGTGGGATTGAAAGTAGCTGTTTGCTCTTATCCTTCAGGGAAGCAGTTCATGCCCCTACCTTTATTGTTTTGATCTCAAATTTAAAGAAAGCCTCCAGAAAAATATGTCAAGCTTGCTAGAGAAATCTGAATATAATTTTTTTTTTTTTTTGGCTCAGTTGCTGGGGGTAACCAAAATACTCTGCCACATGCAGTAAACAGCTTTATGCACAGATAGAGAGTGAAGTCACAGAGCTCACTGTGGGGGAGTTCTAAGAGACACAAATAAAGACTACCCCATGTTACAGGCTGTGCTTGATGAGATAAGGCGATTCAGAGTCAGAAGCTTTGGGCTCCATTACAGGATCATAGTTTTTTGGATGTCTTGCTTTGGCTGCTTCCCCTGAAGTCAACAGACGTTTATGCAGTCAACTTGTTTTCTATGACTTTGGCAGAGGCAGGTTTTCACACATGTTTAAATTAGACATTCAGGGTCTAAAGTTAATCAACTGCCATGTACAGGTGCTTTTCAAAACTGAGCTCTTCTACAACAGAAGGTCCTTTTCCTTCTTCTTTTCTGAGCTGCCCTACCTATTCAAATGATAAAAGCACTTGGAGAGAGAGAGAGACTCCATCCTAGTGTGCAGCATCCAGAGAGACTTCTGTGGGGGCATCACAGCTCAGTGGCAACACAGGATGAGTATGATGAAACTTGGGAGAAGTGTAAAACCATGTCACCAATGCCATCACAGCAGAACTACATGGATGGGGTTGGGCTGTGTAGGAAGTTTGTGCCAGGACCACTTCCACCTCCTTGCTCTACTGGAGAGGCTGTGGGAGGAAGGCAGTGGGGTTATGAGAGGCCTCTTTGGATGTGTTTCCACTGGAAGTGAGATTATAAATTTCTGCAGAGTTGGCACAGCTTCTAGGTTGAGCCTCCAAGGCAGCATTCAGTTACAACCAGTTTTTAGGTGTTCTGTGGCCACCGTCACTGCTGCAGAAGTAGTGAGAGCAAACGGTGACAGCCAGCTGATCTTGGCTGGGCCTAACCCAACTTCTGTGTCATTCCCACCCATCTCAGCGTGTTTTGGTTTGTGCCTCTTCTTCCAGTTAAGGGCAGAGCTTCTCATTTTTGTTCCATGCTATTCTTCTGCCCTGTTGTACGGTCAGATAGGATACTACTGAGCAGAGCACACAGCCAGGGATCAGGGGGTGGTCTCGTGCAGGGTGAAAAAGGAAGAATGAAGACACAGTGGGGAGAGTGGGTGCTCTTGGCACTGGCATAAATGGGAGATGCACCCACGTGTGGTGTTGGCCACAGCTGGTGCCTCCTGTGCTCACAGCACAGCTTCTCCATTCAGCCTTGGTTCCTCTCCTTCCTTCTCACTGACAGAGTTTGGAAGATGGTGGTAAGGAAAATTTCTTTTAAGGTAGTAATGATTAATGCTTGCTTAATTGCTTTGTGTGATCAGCTTTTTCTGCCTTATTGATGCTGATTTGTGCATCATGATAACAGGCTGGCCTTGCTGTGCCTCCCGGGTAGAGGCTGACTCATAGCAGCTTTGCTTTAAGGTTATGCAGCAGGGACAGATGAAGAAAGTAGGAAGCTGTTGAGATATGACTTGGCAGCCCCGAAAAGCCAACTGTGTCATGGGTCAAAACAAAAGAAGTGTGGCCAGGAGGTCAAGGGAGGTGATTCTGCCCCTCTGCTCTGTTCTGGTGAGACCCCACCTGCAGTGCTGTGTTCAGGTCTGGGGTCCCCAGCATACAAAGAACATGAATCAGTTGGAGTGAGTCCAGAGGAGGGCATGAAGTTGACCTGAGAGCTGGAGCACCTCTCCTATGAACAAGCTGAGAGTGCTGGGGCTGCTCAGCTTGGAAAGGAATGGCTCTGAGGAGACCTTAGAGCCCTTCCAGTATGGAAAGCTGCTGAAGGACTTCTCACAAGGGCATGTAGAGATGGGACAAGGGAGGATGACCTTAAGCTTAGGGAGGGTAGGTTTAAATTTGATATTAGGAAGAAAGTCTTTGCTGTGGGGGTGGTGAGGCACTGGAAGAGGATACCCAGAAAAGCTGTGGATGACCTATCCCTGGAAGTGTTCAAGGCCAGGCTAAATAGGTCTTTAAGAAATGTGGTCTAGAGGGAGATGTCCCTGCACCCACAGCAACGGTGTTGGAACCGGGTGATTTTTAAGGTTCCTTCCAACCAAATCATCCTACAGATCCATTTTATGCTGCAGCTGAAGTGGTGTGAGGAACAGGGATGATTAATCTGGCAGCACTGATGGCAGTGTCCTGCTGCCACTGCATGGTCCCAGTCTGCATGCAAGGCAGGCCCCCTCAAGGCACATGAAATCAAAGTGGGCATCCTTATCCTCACCCTTCTGCCGTTGCCTGCACTTTGTCTTCCAGTTCTGGAGATGGGTTTTTCTTCCACCATGCAGCCTTCCTCTATCCTGTGTGACCCTCACCCCTTTTCCTAAGCAGGGCTGTGCAAACAGGACCATTTCTTGCCTTTTTCCCACGTTGTCTGTCCCAGGTAGGTGTTGTGGGTCATGGCCTCGCTGTGTAATTGCAGGGCATTCAGCAGTAAGAGGGGTCAAGGGAGCTGCAGTGCTCTTGATTGGTACTGAGGACAAGGTGGCTTCTTTCAAAATCGTTTTGCAGAGGCATTTCTAGGAAGGTGCATTTGTGGGATGGTGTATTTTTAGACAATTTTACTGTGTCCCTCAGGTATATGTGTATTGCTCCATTTGCTGCAGCATAGAAGAGATGTGGAGTTGGATATAGCTCCATCTTCTCACTAGTTTCCATTTGTTAGAGAACCTCTGGAGTCACAGCATGAATGCTGGTCCCAGTTGATTTAATCAGGAGCCGCGCTTAACTCCATCAGGTGTTTTGTACAGGAAAGATTTCAAGAGAGAAAAAACCCACTTCTGAGGCTTAGCCAGTGAAAACAAGTGTGAGTTTTTACAAATGGCACAGCACCATAGAGGTTAGTGCTGTTTCTCACAATTAGAACTGGATCCTTGCATCCTTTTTCTGCAGTGCTCCCTCAAATCACATTGTTGCTGGAATCAGGATATATCAATGTGTGTATATATATTTTTTTTTCCTAGGGGGACTGCTTTATGCCAATGAAGGGTCAGTCATGCAATTTTATTCAGGTTATCTCAAATTTAGACTGGCACACAAGTAGTTGCATGCTGATGTTAGTAGCAAGTAGGCTCTGAATATCCAGTAGACCTTAAAATAGTGGAAAGAGCACAAAATGTTGTGGGGAGCTGTTGGATGCAAATAAAATTATAGCAATAATAATGTGAATATCCCCTCTACTTAAAGATGTGTGTGGACATGTTGCCCCATCTGCTGGGCTCTGCTGCAGAAGTGCCAGCAGAGCAAAGGTTGCTGTTGTCACAGGGAGAAGAGCACCATCACAGCTGAGGAGGAGGAGGAGGAGGCTCACAAAGGTGTGTGTGAGGGGTGCCCTGCAGTTCTCACACATTGTATCAGGCAGAGCTCAGCTATCTTGGGAGTAAAACACCCCAAAATGTAGAAATAGCAGTGGAACTGTCAGCAGGGCACAGGGAGGAGGGAAGCTGTGCAGAGCGCCACCATTTCCGTCCTCGGTGTTTTATGTGTTAAGGACATTTTGCTGCAGCCTGTGGTGTTCCTGCCATCTCTGCTCTGCGTGATGGGTCATGGCAGTACTTCCTGAGCCCTCGGAGTCGTGCTGGGTGGCTTTGCCCTGGCAGCTAGGAGTTGTCCTTGCCTTGGGAGGGAGGCACAGCTGCTCCTGAGCTCTGGGTGTAGCTGTTCATCACCAGCAGTTATGTGCTGTGTCTGGGGTTCAGCTCAGAGCTTACAGTAGCCCAGGGCAGGGCACGTGGGGAGCCTTAGCACCACCTGTTTGCTGTGACAGCGTTCCTGAAGCCAGGCCAGCTCTGAGACAAAATCTCCAGGTACAGCTCTTACAACAAAATGATAACAGTCCTCTCTTCCCAAGCCAAGAAGGCAAGGCCTGGGCATTGTTTTAGAGAAATGTAGGAAGAAAAATAAAGAAAATAGTTGTATTTATTTTCAATAACTCATTCAGGTTGAACGGGTAAGTAGTTTTACAGTGCTGATTTATGGGCTGTGGCAAAATGCAAGAGCTGCTCATGATTGCAAATTTCATTGATCTTACCTCCAAGAATTTCAGTACAGTAATGTTTTATATAGTTTCTTCTCTCCCCAGTCTTGCCATTTGAAGTAATAAGGAAGATTTGCTTTTATGCAGCCCAAGAGGAGGCACAAGTCAGATTCTGGGAAGAGAACCTGGGCATCCAGATTTACGGAGCCAGGTCTGCTCCTTTCAGAGGGGAGGCCTTTCTTTACAGAAAAAAATGCCCTGTCTCCATGAGTAACAGTCCATGCTTTACCATGCAGTTAGCAGGCAGTCTCTGCAGGCTCATTTGTCTCATTACCACTCTAAAGACACTTGACCATGCCCAGTTCACCAGCATAAAGCAGTCTGCTGATTCCAGTTTGCCCTGATCATGGTGGTGATGGCTCATTATGCTCCTTCCCAGGGTGTGAGGCTTCCAACAGTGGTTTGGTCTTTGAAAACGAGCCTTGGCACTGCCTGTGGTAGCAGCCATGGTGTGTGATGCTGTGCAATTTGAAAGATCTGTATGGTTTTGGATGATGAGCACTCTCTAGATATTTGGGTTTGGGGTTCCTCTGAACAAATGCTTGTGTTCTGGGTAGCTTCACCGCCTCTTCCTAGCCCAATTCATTCTCTTCCTCCAGAAGTATCACTCTGTCATATGGGTGTTTGGCATACTGCAGGAGGAGCAGTGCAGCTTGCATTTACATTTCTGTGTAAACCTGCCAGAAAACATTTCTATTCTTACTGGCCCAGATTCCTCCTGCCCATGACTAACGATTGCTGAGCCATAGGAGCCATCACTGCCTTTAAGTGCTGCAGGCCTGTCTTCTCAAAGGTTTATCTCTGCTTTTTTTAATTAAGTATGAATTTGGGGGCAAGCTACATTACACCGACTATTTAGGGAAGAATAAATGCCAGAAATCCTGCTTTGGGCCTGTGAAGTCAGTTCAGAAGAATTCAGAAGAATTGGGCTCAAAGAGCATTTTGTATTCTGTTTCTCCTCTCAGTCTGAGTTCTTCTAGTATCTGCAAATGGGAGAGGCTTTGCAGTGCTGTCTCTGGTGAGCCTGTGTGTGATGTGCTGAGACACTGCTCCCAAGGACTGCTGCAGGCAGCACACCCCTCTCCTGTTTGACTCATTTTGGGTTCTCAGACATCAGGCTGCCCTAGCAAATGCCTCCCAGCAGCTCCAAGAGAGGCGCTGGGAAGCGTGCCATGCTGCCTTGTCAGCGTGGGGAGGTAGGAGGTGCAGTGACAGCAGCTTCTCCGTGTGTCTCAGTTGGCTCTGACAGTGCAGGTTGCTCCCAGGTTTGCTGACACCTTGGGACTGTGCTTTGCTTGCACCGAGTCCCTGCCTGCCTGCCTAGATATCCTGATGGTAGGAGGAACGGAGTGGAGAAGAGTCCTTGGAAGAGAAATGGGTTTGGACTGTGCTTTTTGTGGTGAAACTGTTTGCCAATGACAAGAATACTTTTTAAAAGAAAGTAATTAAAGAAAAAAAGCTCTATACAGCTTTTTCTCATGCTGGCTGTTTTCTATGTCAGTCCAAGTCTGCTGTGAGCCACACTGAGCCACTGCCTGTTGTTGAACTGTGCTTGGGGTTTGCACCTGGGGATACAAGAGAACCTGCTGCTACCTGCTCCGTACTGTCCCTTCTGCCCCCTCAGCTCCACTTCTAAACTTCACAATCGACAGTCTTTCTGTGTCACTTATTACTGCTTGTACTCACTGTGTTATCCTGGTGTGCACAGGTGTCACATCAATCCATCACAAGAAAGACAGTCCTCACTTTTGGAACCCATAGTCCAGCTTCTTCTGGCAGGGAAAGTGACCCACAGCTCTAAGGGAGGGTTGATGTTTGATTTCTTTTTTTTTTTTTCCTCCTATTTCAGCACGTCTGTTTCCATCTTCCCTATCATTGTGTATGGATGCACACACACCTCTGGCATTGTTGTCATCCAAATTTTATCTTCCCACATAAGACTTTTGTGGTAAATTTTCTTGGAGCTCTGTAGGAAGCCTGGTTTTATGCAGGAATATCCTTTTCTATTGTCCTGATGAGAGATAAATAGCTTGGCATAAACGTAGGAGGTGTACAAATGAAAACAGAAGTTTCCAGGTTCTCTGGAAATGAACACAATGTTCTTGCTCTGTTTTATAAAAGCTCAGTTTGCTTTCATTGAAAACACTGCAGTTTTGTTTCTGATTTTAATGGGGACAGAACCAAGGGCTGTGGGGAGCACGGGCAGAACTATTCTCCTCCTGCACACTTGCAAGCCTAAGGCACCTTGTTCTTCCTGGCTGCAGAACGCTGCGATGACTGGGGTGTGGATACCATGAAGCAGATCCAGATTTACGATGGGGAACCTGCCAAGATCAAATGCCCACTTTTTGAGACCTTCTTGAAGTACAACTATAGCACAGCCCATTCTGCTGGCTTAACCCTGATCTGGTACAGGATCGCGCAGGACCGGGATCTGGAGGAGCCCATTAATTATCGTCTCCCTGACAATCACATCAGTAAGGATAAAGACACCCTTTGGTTCTGGCCTGCTCTTCTCAATGACACTGGGAATTACACCTGCATGCTCAGGTAGGTTGTGTGGTGCAGTTTCTGTACGTCTTCAGTGCAATCAAAGGACTTTTGTGGAGGTGGGGAAATGATGCTGTTAGCACCAGAACTTTCTGTGGGGAGACTACCATTTACAAAAGCAGTAATGGGAAAAGAATGTTGCAATTATAGGACTGCTCAGTGCTGAGCCAATTTACATGGCAATAATGCTTGGAGCCTTGCAGACACTAATGAGCGTGCCTCTCCTTGCTGCAAGTGTCCGTGAAAATATTATTGCTGAGCCCATGGCAAAATCCACAGGCACTCACCATTAAGAAGTGATCTGCATGTCTAGAGTAAAAATAGCTTCAGATGCAGGGGTAATGTTTTGACTGCACGCTAATTTGGCAAAGATTCATGAGATTCCGATTTCTAGGAAATTAAAAGTGTCTCAACTGTGGTGCAAAATGAAAGTAGCATCTGCTGTGTGTAAGAGCTCTTTTCGATCTTCCTCACGTTGTCTTTTGTCTGTGTCTTTGACCTTATGATCTGCTTTAGCAGCAGGGGAGTGGATGTTGCTTGTTAGTCATCTTTATAGGCTTTTGTAAGCTTGTGTGGCCACTTCTGGTGGGGTTTTCTTTCCCATTTATAAATGAGTCAACTAAGGCTGTACATAACCTCATCAGTACTATGATGCTTGTTACTGCAGATATAATTTCTATTTCATTCCACTCCACTGCTGTAGGAGTAAACAAGTTTCAACTAATCAGCCCTGTTCTCGTCCACCCTTCAGGAACACAACCTACTGCAGCAAAGTTGCTTTTCCCTTGGAAGTTGTTCCAAAAGACCAGCATTCTTGTGTGAGCCATTCCATAAAACCCACTGAGGAGATGTTCTACTTGGAGCATGCCAATCAGAAGATCACATGTCCAGATATTGATGGGTTTTACCCTGCCAGTGTGACACCAACTGTCAAGTGGTACCTGGTAAGAAGAACTTACTTGGGCAGCAGGGGGATGCAGTGGTGTGTGTGAAAAAGCAGTGGTTGGCATGACAGTCATGGAACTGTGTTTTAGAGTCTCCCCAGTGAGGATACTCTTAATGAAGCTTTACTAATTTTAAGAGCTCTGCTTCCATTGAGTTCAAGGGTAAAACTGCTCTTGGAAAGAAATTGAGAGCTTACACTGAAACTTTTTTGACCAGCATGCACAAGTGAAAAATATTCCTAAGAGGGATTTAGGTGGCTCAGTTCAATTATGGGCAGTGTGCCTGACCTGCTGTGGGTGAGTCTCTCACTTTCCTGTAAAAGAAACTGTCATTCATGTTCCCTCTTCTTTAAAAAACCCCACCTGTTAATGAAAATTGCATCCTTTCCAAAACCCTCTGAGGTCAGGAAGTGAAGTTGTACATCAGGCACTGCAAAGACAATGGGTGTCCTGTTTGACACAATTCAGCAAACCTCTTTTCTGAAGACTGATACATCTCTACCCCACCCTCCAGACTTTTCTGATTATTAGACTGTCTCCAGTCATCCTCAGGCTCTTGCCTACAGAATTACTGCTCAATTTTATTAAATTTGATTTCACTCTTTCTCTCTAGGTGGATGCCTTTAGTCAGTAGAGAATAAGAAGTCCCAGGGGATGTAAAGTCTGGGAATTATGGGAGTAAATTCTTTAATAACATCCTATAAAGTGCTTTTGGATTTCTAGATAGAAGATTTTGTATAAATGAATTTAATAATAAGGGAAATTGTCAACAAATGTATGTGCTGATTTAAAAAAAAGAAATTTAAAAGACCCAAAAGGAAAACCCCACCTCTAAAACCCTTCAGGAAAAACTTCCTCTTGTATCAAGAGGAGCCATTTCACTCCAGTAGTTTAAATGCTTTACTTGTATCATTCATTGAAATTCATATCTCAGCAATCAATTAGCAGAATGAAACAAAACGCCCCTTGGAAGTAATTTTTCAGGCAGCAAGTCATCCCATGCCTAATAAAAATCATTAAATATGGTATATGACCCCTGTCCTAAACTGCCCCATTAGGATGTATCAGATTTGGAAATGTACCATTCAAAAATAATCTCTTAGAAAATGTGCACATCTTTGGGTTTTATGACAATCAAGATGTTATCTGCATAGCCTCTTTCTGAAAAGGGATCTCCAGCTTGGTATTTTGGCAGTTTTCCTGCCTCGCCTGACAGAAAGAGAGGAGTTATTAAGGTTTATGTACTATAGATTCTGGTTTGCTATTTGCAAATTCTGGGGCCTCATCCTCAGCTGAAGACAGCCAGGAGAGCTTGATTAGTCCCGAAAGATGGACATCAATGGGGTACATGTCCTTTAGTCTCAGTATCCATTTGTGAATATGTCATCATTTTCTTCTTATCACTTTTTACTTTATTCTTCACTCTGCTGAGGTGCTCACTTTGATTGCCAAGGTACTTCTGGATCAGAGATCTCTCCTTTATAAAATTGTCTGTGTTTAAAGAGGGATAAAGTTATTAGGGTGATCTGTTTCATCACTTCATTTTCAAGGTGAACATAGCAGTCTATACTCCAACATGCTCAAAGTTCATGGTATTTAGGTCTGACCTACATCATGATCCCAAATGTCATATTAATAGTTTAAGTCAGATCTTTGTAGAAGCATTTAAACCAATACCTGTACTTTTGAGTCCCAAACTCAAGTGTTTTTCTGCCTGACTCCAGGACTGCAACTCGGTGGATGGCTTCTATGAGCGATATCCCCAAGGGCCCAGGCTTGTCATTGGCATTGTCCGCAGTGCGTATAAAGGGAATTACACTTGCATTGTCACATTCAAGGACCACGGAAGAACCTATAATCTCACCAGAACCATAAAGATGAAGGTGGTGGGTAAGAATGACTTTAAAATGTGTAAAATGCATGTGGGTAATTGCAGAAGTGGTAAAAACAGCTGGAAGAGTTTGTTGCAGGATCCATTTGTAGTTGTAGACAAATCTGTGTTACCCAACTGACCTGACGGTTTTTTTCTTGCTGGGGTCAGACTTGTGTGACTGTCCAGAACATACTGCGGTAGATGTCTCTCCTACCACCTTGTCAAATGCCCTAAACACAGCGTGGCCAGCCTCGGGCTGCTGAGGTTCAGCCCATGAGATGGCCAGGGGTACCCTCTGCTGGCACGTGCATGCATAACCGTGGCACTCCTGCTCGTGGTCTCCTGTGCCCTTTGCTCGTCACTATTTGTGGGATTGTCGCTTCATAGCCAACTTGTCTTGATCTTCTTGGAATCTCAAAGCCATTTGTGCTGGGGTTGAGACTGCTAATCAGCCAGGCAGAGCTCCAGGTACCCACTGCTTGGACACATCTGTCCCAGGCACAGAGGCTCAGCCTACCTGCCAGGAAATTGCAGAGTTTAAAAACCTAGTGAGCTGTAGGATACATTCTGAGTTCCATGGAAACAGTTGTTTTAAGGGTTGAAACAGATACTTGTGACACAAAATGAGGTTTGTATTTTGCTTTTTAGAAGCAGCAGTAAAAAGAAACTGGTGCAGGTTATGCCTTGTGGGAGATGAGAAGGTTGTGGAGCTCTTCTCACATGAGAGGCCCAAACTAGCTTACCTAAACTTTGGAGGAGTCTTAAAATCTGGACCAGGCCTCGAGTTTGGAGACTAGGATTAGATCTGTGTGTGCACAGACCTCCACGGCAGGAATGCATCACGAGTTAGACTGGGGAACGTGCAGTGTGGCGCGAGGGCATCAAGGGTGAGGCTGCAAGGATTC
This sequence comes from Anomalospiza imberbis, assembly GCF_031753505.1. Classification (NCBI taxonomy): domain Eukaryota; kingdom Metazoa; phylum Chordata; class Aves; order Passeriformes; family Viduidae; genus Anomalospiza; species Anomalospiza imberbis. The sequence goes on from NC_089690.1 coordinate 11,266,394, forward strand.
CAGGTTTTCATGAAGTCTGGGGCCCCATGGGGGCTCTGTTGTCTCCTGCAGGATCTCCAAACAAGGCCTTGCCACCACAGTTCACGTCTCCAAATGAGAAAGTTGTGTACGAACTGGAAGCAGGTAAAGTGCAACACTCACAGCGTGCCAGGGGGACAGGGAGACCCAGCCAGGCACAAAGCTCTCCCCTTCCACTGCATCCCCGGTGCTTTCCCTCACAGAGCACTCAAGCTGCCACGGGTTGCCTGGTGGACAGTGTGGGATGCTAGTTTTTGATGGAGAGCACAGCTTTAAAAGCTGATTTTTTGCAAGCACAACTAAAGACAGATCTTCAGGCATGATGATACAGAACTGCAGGTGCAGAAGCAGATGAAATGGGGACACTCAGCTGCTTAGGAGAGTTCCTGTAGGACCTTGTTTCAGCTCTGGCCCTGGCAGTTGTTTGCTGCCATCCTCCCTCATTCACCCCTAGAGTGGCTTTAGTCTTCTAGCCAATTCTTGCTCATCTCCTCTTTTTTTGGCTGATGACTTCCTAATTAATGACAGCTCTCTTTCTGCTGACCTCCCAGCACTGGGTAATGGGGTACCACACCCTTTCCCTCACCCCTTCCCCCACACCGTCACTTTTGCCTAATAGCTTTTTGGAGCAATTCCCTATATCAAATGGATTGTGTCCCATTACATTGCTGTAATAAATGTGGTGGCAATGATGATGATTAGCACCAGAGTCTTCACTTTAAAGAACAGTTCTTTTGGCTCAGGTCAGATTTCATCCATAGTCCTCTGTAAGATAAAATTACTTACTTATCACCAAAATATTCACACTCCCAAGTCTGATCTTGAACAGAAGTCAAATTCCTGAAGAAGTATTTCCAAACCAAAATGCTTTTGTGGAGCTTCATCCTTCACTTTATGGCATCTGTCCCCTGTGCAGTAGCATTGATTAGCACTGCCTGGTTTTCCAAGGAAGTGGTTGGCATGGAGCATGTCCCTTTGGGTGGGTCACTTCATGCAGTCAAGGAATTTGTAACACATTTGAGAAGGCAGGACATCTTTTCCTATTTATTTGTCTGTCACAAAACCATATGTCCAGGGATGTTGAGCTGTTATTACAGTTTATGTCAGAAAGTGGATGTTGGCCTCATTTTTTCCAGAAGGGAGGCAGAGCTTAGGCTGGTAGGATTTTGGAAAGCACTAAAGTGAGGGGGGGTCTGTTCCAGCACTGCAATTCCTTTTCTCCTAGGAGATGATGGTCCTTTCTTTGCAGGTGATGACCTTATCCTGCCCTGTGAGGTTTTCTTCACATTCCTGAAGGACTCCCGTACTGAGGTGTGGTGGACCATAGATGGAAGAAACACAGATGACATCACGGACCCCAAGATAAAAGTCACACAAAGGTATCATGTAATGTGAACCTTCATTTCTAACCTGGGTCCTGTGTGGCTGCAGGCATGTGACAGTCCTAATGGAGTGTGTAGTCTCCCTGTTAATCAGAAGCCCCTGTGTCTGCACCATGCTGTGATGAACACCAGGACCTCCAAGGAGGAGGCCTCCAGACCTGGACAGTGTCATATCTTACAGATGGATTTGAGGGAGCTTTGTTTACCAGTTCACATCATCATTTGTTCAGGTCCTGCTAGTGATGCCAACAGCTACTGTTGTTATGGGACTTATAAAACAGGGGTTGGCAATTCTATTTAGAGGAGTGTTCCCAAATAGCATAAGGGATAAAATCATTTCAGAAAAACGAGGCTGAAAACAAAAATGTAATATTATACATAGTATTGATTAGGAAGACTAGAGATTCAATCACATAAAGAACCCAAATGAGGATCAAAGTCCCATTTGCTGGATGCTGAGTTACAAGTGGAAGGCAGTCACTGCCCTAGCTGATTTGCAAACAAATGTAGAAAAAGGAAAGGCAAAAGGAAATACTGTATGCTCATTTTGCAGACGGTCAGTTCAGGCAGAGAGAGACAAAGTGACTCATCCAGGACTGCATAGGGAATGTGACGTGAGCTGTGAATCTTGAGTTCATGAGATCTTCTTGTTTATAGGCAAGAACTTCCATTTCCTCTAAAAGGCAATGTGGCACAGCTGCAATGAGAAAATTATGAGCGGTAAAATAAATATTAAGGAAAATCAGATAAAGGAATAGCTGCAGCTGTATTACAATCTGAAGTGTATATTGATTTATAAATCTCAAGTTATGTGTTTTGGCCTTTTTAAAGGAAGAGGTTATATCAGGGAAAGGAATATCTGTCACTAAAAACTTGCTGCATTTTCACATGTGTAATGCTCTAGTTTTTCTCTTACAGTGAAATTACTAGAGATTTTGAAGACAAAACTCTGGTAAGGACTCTAACAGTTGCAAAAGCCACAGCAGAGGAGCTGAAGCGGAATTACACTTGCCATGCCAGGAACGCCAAGGGCGAGGAGCGCAGCCAGGCTGTGGTGCGCATGAAAGGTACGGCGCCTGCAGCGCAGGGCTGTGCAGGGGGGCTGCAGGGGAGGCTCTTGCTGCTGCCTTCAGCCTTGCCCTGCAAAACAGTAAGGGGGCAAAGAGTTCCATCAGGCTTTTCTGCCTAACACAGTCTGTTCTGTAGGCACTGCTGTCATACTGCACCACTTCTCGGAGGCGGGGAACAAAGGACCCCCCCATGGGCAAGTTTGTGGGTAGAGAAAGGACAGATCTGTTGTCCTTATCCCACCCCTGTACCACAACTGAAGCAGAGCTGAGGGCACAGGCTACTTGCAATTATTTCAGGTTATTTGGTTGTGTGAGGGTTTTGCATGACACAACTGCTACTAGTTGGCATCCTCCCGAAGACAGTCTGCACTCGCTGGCATTGCTCAGGGAGTGAGACAGTCACACCGTGCTGCTCGCTGGTTTTACTCCTTGCTGTCATGATGCTGCAGTCTAGATACAGCCACCTCAGCATGGATGGTACAGACTGATTCAGCTCTGTTCTGTGTGGGCTTTTCCAACATCTTTTTTTAATCAAAGATTTGATTCTTGTTTCCCAGACCCACCTCTCAGTAATAAAAGCTATGTGAGGCTTCCTGATTAAGGTGGATTTTTCTGCCTCCTTATCAGCCTCATCTAGAGCTTCAACACCTGCTTTTATTGTAAGCCAGAACTCCCCTCTCCCACAGGAATTGCTGCCATGGCTTGTGTAGCTCACAGCAGACATCTTCTTCCCTCTACTCTGCATTATAAGCATGGGAAAGCTCTTGGAGATCTTTACTGGAACATCTTTTTCTTCTTGGTACTTGTCCACCTTCTATTTTAGTCTCATTCCATTGAGACAAACCTTTTCTGGATTGTTAGGGGGGAACAATAGACCAGACACATAACTGAGAAGGGCTGAAACCATCTGTCAGTGAGTTCATACACCATATATAATACTTCTGGGGTGATAATATTTGTACATGTAGCAGAAGTGAATCTGAAATACTCAAGATTCTTTCTCTAAATATCAGTGCCTAAATACTGTTTTCTAGTCGACTGATCTGTACTATCCTCCCCTTTTCTCCCCACGTCTGTTCTTGGTTAGTTGTCTGGGTTTGCTCTGAGCAGACATGGTTACCCATCACTCCTTCTTCCTGCTCTACTCCACAGTAAAGTCCAAGAACCATCCCTAGCTGCTGCTGGCAGAGCAACCTTATGCTAAGCTCAGTGCAGCCCATCCCACTGCACATCCCACAGGAGCATCAGGCATGCCAGAACCTAACCCCTCAGCTCCTGGCTTTTAGCGAGTGGCTCTATATATTGGCTCCAACTCTTTCATTACATTAGGTCATATACATTTCTTGCTTTTTCTGGATGATTTCCCTCTCCTTCTCATGTACTTCTGCTGCTCATCACCTAATGAACATTGATAAATTCCTTCCATTTGCTATGTTGTAATTCAGTTTTATTAGCAACTTATTAAATATTGGAATTTGGTGGTGTTTCCACTCCCTGTTGTTCTGTTATTGTGCAGTTTGCCAATTTGCACATCAGCTGCCACCATCAGAGTTACCCAGGGATACAATTAGAAATTTTCTGTCCTTAGTACAAAGAAGCAGCAGTGGTGTGACAGACAGTGTATGAGTTGGAGGAGGCCTGTGATGTTCTGGCTTGATGCCCACAGGCTGCCCTGCTTGCAAGCATTTCAGCTTTTCTGTAAGGAACTCTGATTTTTCTTTCTTGGTAGAAAAGAGTCAGGCCATGGCTAGTTATATCCTGGGTGTCAGTCTGGAACAAGCCACAAGACCTGTGTCTGTTTGATAGGGAGGGAGGATGGTAACCATTGCCTTTATTTTGCTGCAGATGTTTTATCTGGATCTCTTAGAAGTCAGAGCAGTTGTGTTCCTTTAAGAGTTTGCTGATACTGCTGAGAAGGTCATGTTCATGTTCTGGCTTTGGACTGTGCAGGTTTCGTCCACCAACAGGTCATTCTATCACCTGGCTGCTCCCAGGGCCTCACTCAGACACAGAAGTCCAGCCTGTGTTACGGACTTGCTCTTCCAGCATAACCAGACATAATAACCCAGAATGGGGCTCCAGGGTGGCCAGCCATCACGTGTCCTGTCAGAAAAGCCTTGGCTTGGCCACCTAACTCTGAAGGGTCAGCCTGGCTCCTGGCTGTTCCCCTGTGGTGTTTGGCTGCACATGACACAAGCTTGTTCCTGCCCAGCTGAAAGTCCAACCTGTTCTTTAACCCTGACCCCCTGTCTATTTTTGTGCTCAGTTGTAGCACCCAAGTACACTGTGGAGCTGGCCTGTGGCCTGGGGGCCACCATCCTGCTCGTTGTGGTGCTCATAGTCATCTATCACGTGTATTGGCTTGAAATGGTCCTCTTCTATCGGGCTCATTTTGGAACGGATGAAACCATTCTAGGTAAGGAGTTAAAATGCTTTCTTTTATTTATCCTGCTGCAGGCCCTTTATTTTCATGTAGGAGTTTTCCTATAAGCTATATTTAAACCTCTTCACAGCATAATGACATTTTGACCTTCCACTTCTTTATCTACATGCAGTTGTGTGGGTCATTGCTCATTAGAGCAAGAGGAGTCAGGCTTTTGGCTCAGGGAAAAGGAGAAAGAAGTCCTCTGTATTCTCTGCAGAGGTGGAGCATGGACATGCCAGGCTGCCCAGGGCCCTGCCCTGCTAATCTAGCTATTATCATCCAGCTGTATCTAGATTGTCAAGATACGTCATCAGGTTTCAATAAGTCCCTTGTTTCCCTGGTGACTCTGTGTAAAGGATTCATGATCTGATCCAGACTGATCTGCTTTAAAATGTGGGAAGACATCCAAAAGGATCGATGTGGAAATCACCATTCTGTCCTCAGTTCTTCCCCGAGTTACTGGGAGATCATTGCTAGGGACTCTGAGGTGAGATTTCCTCCTCTGGAGGAGGAGGAGGGTGTTTGAGCCCTTGCAGCTTGTGGTGTGAACCTGCCACGGGGGTGCGGCAGCTCTCAGAGGGTGTAGGCAGGGTGCAAGTCTCTGTCTGGGGGGACTGCTCGTGTGGATAAACAGCAGCAAGAGGGAGCAGAGTCAAAGATGTCGAAAGATAAAAGAAGCCTGGACAGAATGGGTTGGTCTGTGGAAATCTAGTGCCTTAACCTGCAGAGCCTGGGCTCCAAGTGAGCCTTCCTACCTGCTTCTCTTGCAAGTCAAAGGCCCAGCATGAGCAGTATGACAGGTGTCCCTTGTGCCCTTTGTGTCTCCCTGTGCTGCCACTGCCCAGACGGGAAGGAGTACGATGTGTACGTGTCCTACGCGCGCAACGCGGAGGAGGAGGAATTTGTGCTGCTGACACTGCGGGGAGTCCTGGAGAACGAGTTCGGGTACAAGCTGTGTATCTTCGACAGAGACAGCCTCCCTGGCGGAAGTAAGTATCTCACAGGGAGCTGTGCTCCATGCACGTCATCTTTATTGTTCTTTGAGGGTATTGATCATTGATTGCAACAAGCCTATCCAGATTATGTTTTGGTTTTTTTCCCTGTCACTGTTAATAAACTCTTTTTAGTGTCTTCTAATGTTTTTGCTTCACATGACAGTGTTGCAGATGCTACAGGCCACCAAAATGGCTGCTCTGGGGATGGTGGTTGGTTGTTTCAGTTGCTCTTTCCAGGAGTGATGTGCAGGAATGTCAGAATGGGGAACTGGAAAAGTGACCTTCATGCAAGCCCTCTGAGCTGCCTTAAAAAATGGGATAAAGTCAAGACTAGAAGAGGCAGGGAAAGTGTTATACTGGATCAGCTCACAGAGGGTAATGGAGAATCCTTGTGAAAACCAGGAGTGTCTACTTCAGGAAGGAGTAGAAGGTGTCAAAATCAATGAGAAGATAATGTGCGTCCCATTCATCCTTGTTAATTAGGGAGTTTGTGTCTAATATGACATACAATTTAGCTGCTATTATTAAAAGGATTTCGTTGCAGGTAGTGAGACTCATCTCTTCAGTAAGATGTAGTCCTTTTTTTACTATTTTGAGATAAATCATGCGAGGTTCTGGACATAATGTCTGTTTCAGGGAGGCAGGGAATTGCCAAGAATGGAAGTTTGTGAAGCTATCCAGATACACATACTTTCACACAAGTTCCACAGCAAGGGCACAAATCTAGACAACACTCTTGATTTTTAGTTTTTTGGAGACTGAGTTGGTTGTATGATCCTGATGCCTCTTAAAAGTTAAAAATCTGAATTTCTGCCAGTGCAGACCGCCCTGCTTTGAATTCATGGGCTTTGGCTCAGGACCCCAAAGTCCTTTTTTTGGTGACAAAACCTGTGCTGGGAAAGTCCATTGGGGTGTCCCTTTTGAGTAGGAACAGAGGGGACTGCTGAATTCTCATCTCACCTACCTGACAAAGGGAGCAGAATCAGTCTGGGTTCTGTTATCTTTCCCTCCTAGATTGTTGCCAGGATCTAGGAGCACCTTAAAGTTTGAGGGTAAATAAATATGTGTGTTTTAGTGAGACAGCTGCAATCCTGGTGCTCTTCCTTCTTGAAGAGAGCCTGAATGATGTGGCAGGGCACCCTCCAGGCTCAGTTTGCTTGATGCCAGTGTCAGGGTCAGAACAGGTTTGCTCTGAGCCATTTTCACCAGATGTCCATCTCCCTCCTGTTCCCTCTGCTGCTTCTTGCCTTGTTTACTTTAGAGAGTGTCATTTTCCTCCCAGCACTGCTCTCCTGGGCTCTCTGTCCCTCACCTTACCCCCAAACGTTTCCATCTGTGCCCCACTCAGCCCTTGCCAGCCTCAAGCCAGTGCCAGCCCTGCGGAGCACTGCTGGAGTGGTTTGTCACCGCGCTGCCATCCGCGATGCTGCTGGGGCTTCCCCGGAGCTTCTTAGCCAGGATTTGACTAATCTCCTTCTCAGGAAAGCACGGCAGGCCAGGAAATAGCTTTTGGCAGCTGGTGTCATGCCTCCAGAGTGTGCATCTGTGTCATGGGCAGAGAGTTATGTTGTCCTTGATGAAGAAACAGTGGGAGATGGATTATCCCATGAGTTAGCTGACAGGAACTAATCAAATGTGCCTGACAGCTAAATGAAGTTGTCTGTCAGCATTATTTTATTCTCCACTGTAATTTCTGACCAGTCAAGAGTGTTCCCTTGTCAAGGAAGTGTGGGAGATCTTGCAGCAGAGATTCACCCAGATTCACACTTAACAAGGGATTTTCACATTAATTACAGACGGTGGCCAAGGATGGTCTACCTGCAGATGTTAGAAAATTAAAGAGGATCCACAGTTACCATGACATTTCTCTAGCTCAAAAGATGTCATTTTTGGGACACTTCACTAAAAGTCCTCAGAGTCAGTTCTAAAAATGCTCTAATCTGCTTTCATAGATGACAGCAGCAGGAACAGATGGATGAGTAACGGGAGTTAGGACGTTAGCATTACCAAAGCAAATTATCCCATGAGGACACTTGGGGACGGTGTAAATACTTTCTTTGTGTGGGGAAACTGAGGCAAGAGGAGTGAAGGGAGTATCCAGAGTCATTCTGGACATCTGCCAGATGAGGATGTAAGTGTAGACATTCAGGCTTCCTGAAGCCTCTTCAGGGTGAGTCTTTCCCTTGAGTTCATGTGTTATGCAGCTGCTTGTTTGCCTGCTTTGCTCCATAGAGCCTCTTTTTCCCTTCTCATTAGAAGGAAGCTAAATCTCAGCCTGAGATCAGCAGCCCTCTTGGCCACAAAGCTTCCTCACAGCACTGGGTGGTGTCACTGATGTGTAGTACGGTGGCTTTTAGGTGTAGCTCTCTTGGATATCTCTGAGTAACATGGGGAGGAGGAAAGGCATCCATAGGTAGTCTGGAGTGAAGGAGGCAGCTGGGAGGAAATTTTCCTCCAGCTGGGAGGAAAATTATTATTGGAGAATATGCCACTGTATGGGGTAGTGGGAGCCAGCCCTGGTGTAGGAAGTCCCACCTGGAGTCACTAATAGGGTTGGGGAGCACCAATGTAGTCTAGAGAGGGCCTCCAAGGGATTTCTTGTCCCTTTCAAGAGTCACCTGGTGTCACAGCAGCAGCTCAGCAGCATGTTCTTGGGCATCACTAACCACCTCAATGTTTCTTTCTCCCAGTTGTCACAGATGAAACCCTGAGCTTCATCCAGAAAAGTCGACGTCTGCTTGTTGTCCTGAGCCCCAACTACGTCTTGCAGGGGACACAGGCCCTGCTGGAGCTCAAGGCTGGCCTAGAGAATATGGCCTCCAAGGGCAACATCAAAGTCATTCTAGTGCAGTACAAAGCCATCAAGAAGAGCAAAGTGAAGGAGCTGAAGCAGGCCAAGGCGGCCTTGAATGTCATTAAATGGAAAGGCGAGAAATCCAAGTTCCCAAAGGGCAGGTTCTGGAAGCAGCTGCAGGTGGAAATGCCAGTGAAAAAAATTAGCAGGAGTTTAAGCCTTGATGGGTTGATGCATATCCCTGAAAAATGTTTGACACAATCAGAAAACAAACCAAAACACACCTCAAAAATCCATAAGTTAGGCCAGGGAGTGGGGAGAAACTCAGGGTTTTTTCCGTGAAGGACCATGTCCCAAGCATTTCAGAGGATAGTCATGTTTTCCCTGCAGCTTTGATATTGCTCTGTCATTAAGAGAGACTGAAGATGCAAACACCTGCTTTCTGCAAATGTATGTCCTTGTTACCCACACAAGCCCTGGGCTTAAGGTCTAAATTTGCTATCTAGGTGGGATGCATCCAGCACCTTGTGATAGCATGGCCAGTTCCTATGGGACCTTCATTAGCATCCAGGACAGAGCTTCTTTCCTGTCCTAAGTGACTTCACTTCTTTCTGTTCCTCAGTCCCTGTTGCAGAGACTGAGGAGCAATTTGGCAGGCAGCTCCAGTGTAGAGCCTTTCCTGCATGTCCCAGGTCTGTAGTCCCAGTCACTTGTGGGATCACAGACTCGTGCTGCAATGTGGGGAGCGTGGACTTTTGAAGCTCCTCATCTTTGTTCCCCAAATTTCCTTTGAAGCAGATGCATCCAGGTTGTTTGGCAATGGAAAATGGGTGTTACAGAAGCATTATAAAAAAACCCCACAACTCTACTGGGTGCTATTTGTATTATAGCACATCTAGTAACAAGTGGTCAGTCTCTGGGACTCTACAGTCTCACAAGTGCCCCAGATCCTTCAGAGCTGCATGTAATCCAGGGAAATCTCTCATGAATACAGGCTGTGGAGCATGTGAGAGATGTTTATCTGTAGAGTAAACTCAGGGACTTCACAAGCACTACAAGGAACCCCAGTGTACTACTGAATCTGCCTACTCTCTCTGCCACTGGCTGGGGGAAAGTATCATGCAAGGTGCTTCCAAGGTCTTTGAAATGACATGGATATAAGTCCAACTCAGAAGTTCACCCCAGAAACTTACTTGAACTTCCTAAAAACTACTAGTTCTGTCCATGTAGGTAAGACTGTGAGGACAGGCTGAGAAAGCTGGGGATGTTCTCCCTGGAGAAGTCTCCTGGGAGACCTTTTTGTGGCCTTTCAGTGCTTAAAGGGAGCTTATAAGAAAAGTGGGGACAGACTTTTTAGTAGGGCCTTTTGCAATTATCCCTTTAGGGACAAGGGGTAATGGTTTTAAATTAAAAGAGAGTAGATTCAGACTACATTTAAGGAGGACATCTTTTACAGTGAGGGTGGTAGAACACTGGCTCAAGTTGCCAAGGGAGCTGGATACCCCATCCCTAGAACCATTCAAGGCCAGGTTGGACAAGGCTGTGAGCAATCTGATCCAGTTGAATATGTCCCTGCTTATTGCAGGGAGTGTGGCCTTTGAAGGTTCTTCCCAACCCAAATTATTCTATGATTTTATAAAGACTCTGTCTTCAATGCCTGGTTTTGAATCATTTCTAATTCAGGGTTTAGGTTTAAACTAGCTTTGGCTTTACAAAGCAAGTCTCTCCCCATCTTGATTCCAGCCCAAAGCTGCAGAACAGAGAGTGTATCTCAGCTTCTGCAACATTTGCACAAAACAGAAGCACAAAAACCTGCTGTGTAGGTGTCCTTGCTTCAGCAGGAGAGGGCATGGTGAGTTAACCCCCCTCACACAGTTCATGCTGAGGAGGGGAGTTTAATCTCTCTTATAGGACAAAGCAAAGCACAGTGGGGCCCTGGTATTGACTGGTGCTATGGTTCACAATGTTTTCAAATAAAACCTCAGGCTCTGGGGGTGTCTCCATACTCCTGCAGCTTTTAGTTCAAGGATCTGCCCACTTAATTGTGGAGTTCAGTATTACACACCCCAAGTGCATGCTTATTTTTATTGGTGATGGTTGCTCCTGAGTCACCTTTGACTCATGCATTTGTTCTGTTGGTGTCCAGTGGGTGAGGCATAAGCATTCGTAATGGCACTATAAAAGCACTACAATTAGGAATCTATGCACTCTTCACCCAGCTGAGCTGGGAGCTTTGAGGGCTTCCAAGTAAAAAGCCCAGCCTTAAAGGTGTGGGACTGAATGGTGTCAGGAAAACCTTCTGCCCTTAGCATTTTATGATTAATAATGTTATTCCAGGGCTGCAGGGAGTTACAGCCCCCCGTGCCTTTAGTATGTTGTGTTTAGGAATGGTACCTCACAATTCAGGGCTCCCCCTGAAACCATGTGCCCCTCATTTTCCCCCTCTCCCTCCTTATACAGAGGGAGGGAGAGGAGAATTGGAGGCACAAAAGATTAAGATCCTGCTGTGAGATAAGAAAAGTTTACTGGAAGCTGCATTGAGATAAGAAAATGAACATTAGCAACAATACTGGTGATAGGGGGTACAAGAAATGAGCAATTCCCATGGGAAACCCCCCTGCCAATTGACCATATCCAACCATTCCTTCTGCTGCTCTGTGCTGGGACCCTTTAAAAGAGACCCCCTTCCCTCCACCCCTTGCAAATGCAAGGTGGTATAGAATAACTTCAGTCCTGGATGTGCCCCCTCCTGACTACTGCAAAAGCTAACCCTGTCCTGGCCGGAACCAGGACACTGTACAGATGTGTAACAAATAGGGCTTCTTTCTCACCGTCCTCTTCATCTTTCCCACCCCAAGTAAGCTTTGATTTAAGCAGGTAAAATTGCAGTCAGCTTCACTGGAGGCAGTGGAGCTCCTCATCTGCTCAAAGGTGCTTAAAAGTTTTATTATGAGCTTTTCTACTGCGGTTGTCTGTGGAGGGACAGAGCTGCTTCCCACACTCCAGAAAACTTCATTTATAAGAGACAGCACTCAAATCTATGCTCGTCTTGGTGAACCCATTGGAAGCCTCTCCTTGTGCCCAGCTTCACCTTTTTGTGTGTGTTTTAAGCATCTCTGTAATCATCTGCTAGATCTGCAGGCAGAGGGAAGGTCCTGAAGCCAAAGCAGAGCAGTGTTAGGTTCCCATATGATTTTTAAAAGATTGCCTCCCAAATAATCATAAAATGAATTAACATCCCAGACCCCACTACATCACATGTCACTTTTGCCTGAGTTACCAAGAGATTTTATGCTGATGTTTTAGTAATTCTGATTATTTTAGGAAGTTAAATCCACTTCATGTATTTTGCTGATTTTATTGAAAGAGTTTTCCAAATAATTAATAGACCTGGACTTTCTCAGGAATACACTGCAGTGGCCTTTGGTGTCATTGCAACCCCAGAACAGGGTTACTGAGAGACATCAGCAAAGCAGCCACTAGGTGAAAGGTGTGATGGTTTGGAAGGGGCCTGAGAGGTCAGAGGGAGCAGTAGTGTGGAAGGAACAGTCCAGAAGCAGGTTCCACTCACTCAGGAGCTTTACCACTGGCTTTGCTGGGGTATTTCAGGCCAAGGGTAAAGCCCAGTCCCAACTGTAAAGTAGATCTGCAAGCGCCTCGGATACGCCTGTCATTTCATTCTATGCCACGTGCGGTTTCCATTGTGGGATTCTGTCACAGCATCCATCTGAATCAGTTGATTCATTTGAGTTTCTGTGCTCTAACCTAACATATATCAATATGTAGCTCATGCAAAGTTCCTCATTGTTTTTTCATCGGGAAACAGCGTGGCACAAATTGGAAAAAATATCTTCCCTTCCTGTTCTGTTTGATGTTGTACAGCTGTTCCAGAGTTTTCCCTTTTCTGTATGTTTTTACCTTTGTGTGATTTGGTCTGTGAAGTGTCAGTATTATTTTATTTTGCTTTTCAATAAAACATTTTCATTTTTGCATTTCAGTCCTGTGCATTTCTCATAAGAACCATCTTCCCATCACATCTGCAAAATGCTGTTAAAGAAAGATGATTGTGTGTAGTCCAAGCATCAAGATCATTTGGGGCTCCTCCTTGGAACGTGACATTTTCCTGGCTGTTTCATGCTGTGTCTGCAGAGGCACCTGAGCTCCCAGGACCATCCAAGCAGAAATACAGTGACACACAGCATTCAGATGTCTCACAGCAGTGGACATACACACACAGAAAGTCTCTCATCTGAAGAGTGCTCACTTGGCAATCACAAGACAGAAAGATGGGAAGGCAACATAATCTCTGCTTTAAATATCTTTAAATATCAAATCAGAATTTTAGACATCTGCCAAAACCACAGAAATCAAACTCACTCTCAGGCTACTTTGCCCATCAGTTTCTAGGTTCAGTCAGCTTCATATTTTCTCATCCAAGTCACTTTCTTGTCCCTTTCTCATGTTTTCCTGCCTGCAGGTAAGTTGAGAGACAGCCCAGCACTTCCAGACCACTAGCAAAATGAGTACCTGTGACCATCCATGGATTTGAGGTCTATGGGTATGGGATCTGTGACCATAATCCTTATAATCTGTTACACCTTTGGGGTGCATTGGGGAGACACAAGTAAACCAATAAAAATATGCAGTGCCTTTTGCAAACATTTAGTAAAGATGGAAGGTTTTTTAGTAAAAAGCAGATAACCAAGAGTATTGAATCTCCGAGCCCCTGCTCTGTTATTGCTGCCTGTCCCATCCAGTGCTGTTTCAGTGGGAGGGAAGATCCTACCTGCACACTGTGAAGTGTCTGCTCAGGATTTTTCCTGAGCTGGGTAAACATTGCAAACTGAACATCCCAAGGTATCCTGGTCAGCCAAGTCTAAATGCATCCCTTTCTTAAAATCAAATATGTCTTTGGAAATTTGAACTCCTTCCTTGCAAAAAAAAACAGTCTCAAAGGAAAAGAAAAAAAAAAGGTGTGGAAAAACACGAGTCTCAAAAAAAAGTCTCAAAAATGTTGCAAATTCAAAATTGATAAAAGAAAAACAGCACTGTCTCCTCAATCAAAACATTTCATTTTAGCAGCATCAGAGTCATTCATGTTAATTGGACCTGGGCTTTTTGAGCAGGCAGGTAGACCTCCCAGGGGCTGCTCCTGCTTACATTTTGCTGTGGTTCTGTGACACCAGTTTCAAAAAGACCTTTCAAAGATCAAAAGAGCTTTTTCTTTCAGAAACTGTTGAAACCCGGATGTTTTCAAAATAGATTTCAATCACTTGTAGAAAAGTTTGAATGAGGTCTAAACTTAGGAGATTGCTGCCAATTCTTCATGCCTTTGAAATAGGGTGGTAAGAATGTGTCATGGTGATAAGTGACAATTCTGACAGAACTGACTATCATCTACTTTTGGTTTCAATAAATCAGTGTTTTCCTATGCATGTTGGGGGTAAAAATCCCACCAAACTTTTTATACAAGAAAAAAAAACCCTCAAAATAATTTGATTTTAATTCCAGTATTTTATTAACCAAACAGTCCCCTACTTTCTCCATTAGCATTTTACTGTATGATCATTTTTCCTATCTGGGTCTCCAAATAATCTAGTGACAATGAGCTTTACAGCTAGTCATACTTCTTTGAAAAGTGCGCTGTACCATATTAAAATAAGGTGCAACACAGTACACCTTCTGCTGTGAGATAAGAGACAGCCAAGTGCTGGGAGAATTAAGAGGCATTGCCATTGCAGGGAAGGAACAGTATTTTATTCATATAAAAGAGCAGTGTTCTTCTGTCAGGGAGAGAGGAGAGTCTCCAGCCTGAGGAATGAAGGCTTTAGCAGTGTGAAATGGAAGGGAAGCAGGAGGTAGCTCTTCTTCCCAGAGCAGCTCTTTGAAAGACATTCCTAGAGGCAGATTTTTCTCTCTGAATGTGCAAGAGCTCTTACTCTAATGATCCTTGTCTTGCTTGAACACCAATTTGTCCTTGGGTCCCCTGTCATCTCAGGCACCGGCACTGTGAGAGTATGGGTTTTTAAAATATTTTACAGTTTTATTACTCAGCTTTTGTTAAATTGCTGCGTGCCACAGCCATATACTTGAGCCTTTCCACTGCTCACCCTTTAGCCACTACACCTTCAATATACTTTCTGCGTCCCAAGCCACATGTAGAAATCCAAGGACATCCTTCATGTTTGCTGCTTTTCAAAATTGGTAATAAAAGAGATGTTGCTCTTGCCTGGCACCATTTCAGCTAAGCTTCCTCCTGAGCTTTACAACTTGCAATTAATCCCAAGAAATGCTTTGAAGGACAGTATTTCCACCTCCCATGATGCTTAGGGGAATTGGCTGATATTTTTGCTTTTTAAATGTGGAGGTTTAAAGATGAGAGAGCATGACAGTGGGGAGGTGGGTCAGCCCCTGCAGTTTGAGCTGGGGCAGGATGACATGATTGCTTTGATCCCTTAACGCAAAGAATTGCTCAAGCTGTGGGCAGGTGGTTCCCAAACAAGACCCGCCCTTTATCAAATGCCTGCACTTCTCTGGGCTTGACTGATGCTGGACAGAAGTCAGAGTACAATCATGGCATATCCTGGCTTCTCATTTACCGCCTCAGCCTTCTCAAAAACCCACTGCACAGCAAAAATGCTGCCAGCAGGAGTGTGGGCAAGTTGAAAGTCACGGAGCTTGTGCCAGGTTTTCCTCTGTGGGAAGAGGGATCTGTGCAGGTGTGCCACCAAACAGCTTCCTTAGCTTTTCTCTCCCCACTCCCTTCTCTTTGTGCACCCCAATTCCTCTACCCTTGTACTCTTAGATACCACTGAAGCCGTGTTCGACTTCATCCAGAGGAGCCGCAGGATGATCGTGGTCCTGAGTCCCGATTACCTGACAGAGAAGAGCATCAGCCTTCTGGAGTTCAAGCTGGGCATCATGTGCCAGAACGCCATAGCCACCAAGCTCATCGTGGTGGAGTACAGGCCGCTGCAGTGCACCCACCCCAGCATCCTCCAGCTGAAGGAATCTGTCTCCTTCGTCACCTGGAAGGGGGAGAAGTCCAAGCGCTCCGGCTCGCAGTTCTGGAAGGCGCTGCGGCTCGCCCTGCCGCTGCGCAGCCTGAGCGCCAGCGCTGGCTGGAACGAGAGCTGCTCCTCCCAGTCCGACATCAGCCTGGACCCTGTCCAGAGGAGAAGGAGCCGGTTGAAAGGGCAGCCCGACCCACGGGGTGCCACTCCTGTCACTCTCACTCACGGGGGGACGGCCTCGGCCTCCCAGTCGAAGGCCAAACAGCGAGCCAAGCACTTCCTGACGTGCCGGTGTTGTGGGACCCACTGCAATGGCAGCAGCAGACACAAGCAGCAGGCCGTGGCTGAGCCCAGGTGGGACAGTCATCTCTGCAACCTGGGCTCGGGCAGGCTCCCGGCGCAGGGGCTGCAGGGCAGGGGTCGAGCCGAGCCCCCGCCGGCACAGGGCCCCGCTCTCGCCCTCTGCCATTACAGTGACCTGTCAAACAACAATGACTTCTACGTGCTCTAACCCACAGGCCGAAGCACTGCTGCTGCTGGGCCAGTGAAAGAAACTCACTGCGGCCTCAGGATATTTTTACCATGTCACAGGCTGGCGCGGTGCCATTAAGTGTCAGTGCCATGCCTGCATGGAGGACTGCAGCAATACCACTGCTGGTGACCTGAGCCAGGGACCTGCAGCCATGCACAGAGCAGCGGCTGGGGGCTTCCTGCCCGGGTGCTTCTCCAGAATTTAAATTACAAAGTGGAGCTGAAAATGTGTTTCTCTGGTGTTGCTTTTCCACACCGTGGCTGTGTTTGCAGCGGGGCTGCTGCTGGGGTTGGATGCTGGAGGGCAGGTCCCCAGCTGGGGCCTGGGAGGGAGGGAGCAAGGAGAAGCCATCCTGCTGGTAGTAACCTCTGGAGAAAGGGGAGCAAGCCTGCATTTTTGCAAAGGCTAAAACTTTGCTAATGAGGGTAATGGGAGCCCCTGCCACTGAGTTATCCACCGTGGTCTAAAAGAACTTGCTCAACAGTTTCAAGACAAGCCCTTTCTCTCTAAATAAAATTGATTTCTTTAACCTGCTGTTGTAAAAAGTTCCACAGGAATTGGTAAATGCTGTATGTTCTCCAGGCAGCGCCTGGAGATATGTTTTACCCAAGCTGGCTGAGGTCCCCTCCTGTTCCCTGAGCTTGCCATGGGCTCCTGGGCTTGGTCCCTATCTCTGCTCCACCATATGAGAAATTTGTTCTGTCAGTTGAGTGGCCTTCCATGCAGCAGGAAAGAAAACCATTACAGGGAATATGATTAAAAAATTCTCTGAGTAGCCAATGAGCCCAGGGGAAGGAGCAAGACCTGAAATGCTCACAGAAAACCTCCGGCGCTGAATCTGAGGGGCCAAAACTCAACCACACTTCGTTAAATAACCAAAAGAGCCTTTGAACAGTTTCCCTGGGGCTGCTGTTTCATCAGTCTGTTGAGGTGGCTGTCAGCAGTGTTTCCTATTCTTCTCCTGCACTGAAAACTTAATTTGCCTCATTCCGCATTGTGTAAAGACTTCTCTCTCCACCAAGGAAAGGTGCTAATCCTGGCAGTCCGTTGCTCGCCTTCAGCTGATGCTTTGGCATGACAGACCGGCTAATACACTTCATTTGTTTTCTTTCCCTGAGACCAAAAAAGGTCTCCTTCACCACTCTAGTCAGTCCAGTAATTGTGTATCAGATTGACAAGCAATTATTTTTCTTCTGCCTTGAAAATATGATCTGAGCCCTTGGGGTACAGGATCTGGTGGCCCCAGGACCCCTATCTGATGGCCTCAGGTGAACTTGCTGGAGCTGTGAGGAAGGACAAGGCCATGTCTTACCCATTTTAACAGTGCTGAAGTCCAGTTACAATTCATATATCACTTTCCTTCCCTCAGCAGACCTCTTCCTCAGTATTGCCCTGACTTTTTTTATCCTTTCCTTCTGAGATCAAGCACAGCTGACATCTCTCCTGTTAGAAGCCTCTGTGAGCTGAATCCTAACAGCTTCCTGCAACAGACTGAGAAATAGAAACCAAAAACCCTGGTGCTGAGTCAATCTAAATAAAACAAGGGCAACAAACCTACCAACTCCTAGGAGTTAAAAATTCAGACTCTGGAGAAATTTCCAGGTGTGGATTTCTCTCTAATTTCCATCAGAAACATTGTAAATTACTCAGAGAAGCTTTGTCTATATGTGGCTATTCTCAGTGATCAGAGGAGAAGCAGGCATGAGATATTTGGAAAGCAAGCTGACACATTGCAGGATGCGTTGTAAGACGTAATCAAAATGCCATGAAATTACTCCAGTTGTTTACAATTAAATGTGGGATGGTACTGTCAGTGAGTCTAGTAGTCTGCTGAAAAGTGCAGCTACAAAATAGAAATAATTTGTAATCAATCAGCCTCCAGAGTCAACATATTTGTTATTTGTTGGCATTTAAACAGCTTTTATTTACGGACTTTGCCCTTATTTGAGTATGGTATTGTCTTGGTTGACTACAACAATGCAAAGATAGAGGAAACAACAACTGGAGGTCCTCACAGATGCATAAAATGGCCAAATGCAGCCTTTTGGGGCAAACTGTCATCTCTTCATGAAAGAACAAATACAAACTAGTAATGACCATTGCTTTTCCTGATGTTTCAACAGAGCCAGTGCAATTTTACCACTTCTTTTCTGACCTATCAAATGGATCTAGGGTCTTGTTTGCTCTCATAACAAATGCTGAGACATGGTGGATTTCCAGAGTGTGCAGAGATCCTGCCTCCCAAGGCCAAGATCCCAGAGGCCAAAGGCACATCTTGTTGGAGGGATGTCTGAGCAAGGTTGTGGGAAGAAGCCCTGGAACCAATTTCCATTTTGTGTGTCTCTCATGCTAAGGAAGGTGTTAGAAATACTCTATTTCCCATCTCAATGTCCTACTTTAGGACCAGAACAAACTCGTTGCAGAGTTGAATTCTACTCTCTGAAAATCTGTTAAAATCTGTTCATGTCCCATCTGACACCTACTGGTGCAGATGGACTGTAGTCACTGCTCTCTTCTCTGGTACACATGCATTTGCCAGTTGAATAAAAAATGTAATAATTTCCAAAGTTAACTGGCAGCACAGTATTACAACCTCCTTCACCCCACATGGTTCTTTCAAAATAACAGTTCAGCAGGAGCAGAGTTAGTATATATGTAGAATTTCTACTATATCTTAAAAATAAAAACATTAATACACAGTTGAATATCCTACCTATGGCATGCAATGGTAGAAGGCTACCAGGTTATGACATGCAGAGACATTTGTACAATATTTCCACTGCTACCTAGAGGTTTTTAAACTGTGGAAGGCTGGTGCTGTCAGGAGGACACTGAACATGGGTAACTAAACAGGGGACACAGACAAGCCACACGGTCCATCTCAACATCAGCCTGTCTTCACTTTAGTGACTACAAAGTTCTGGAGCCTAGGAGGTCTCTCCCTAGCAAGTGCCACTGGACATGCCAATAATGGGCTGCTCCTCACATCTGAAATACCAGATGAATCACTAACCTTCAAGAACTAAAAGAAATTCTCTTTCTAACATCAAACAGATTTTTATTCTCATCTGTTACACTAGATGCTGATCTCAGAGCATCTGATCTAAGTGTATTTATAGCAGACATTTTCCCAAACAATTACAAGATTGTGAAGGAACCAACAGATACCAGAAATAGGGAAAAAATGCTTCCAACCTTTAATCCTTGCTCCACATTTATATTTTATCTTCCACATTTGCTTCACCACCAATATCTATGAAGGGCAGCACCTCCTCTAGGACGGTGTTTGCCCTGTGTGACACACCCAGCCTAGGAGTTTAAGCAGAGCCATGTCAAGCAGGGGAGGGCAGACCATATCAGGGTCTATAGGGGGATATATGTGCTCCCTGCTCACCACCCAGGCATTGGGCCTCACCTGGCATCCAAAGAAACGTGGTCCTGTTCTGGAAATGCACAAGTTAAAACATTATGGACCGAGCAGAAAGCAACATGAATGACCCTGCAGCTGCCTGCCCAAATCCATGTGAAAGAGGTGCTGGAGTTTGACTGCTGTCCACATGGATGTTCACACTGGATACCATCACTGGTCATGCTGGGAAAAGGCTGTGCCTCTTAAATGGCATCATAAACGTACCATGCAGGCTCTTTTTGGAAAGATGTTAATGACAAATAAAGATGCTGCAGAATGGTTTACAGAAGAATATGACTTGAATTCTTTGTAGCACCAGACACAGTAATGGCCAGACATCAGGGGACACAGCATTTCCATTGATGTGCCTGTAATCAGGCTAATGATTTGTACTTCATTAAAATGTATCTGCCACAAACTCATTTGGCTTGAAAACACTGACAAGTTTTCCAACTCATCAGTATTTGTTCAAGTGAATATTCAGCCTCAGCCTTAATATTGTGCCTGATTGTTGTGTAACCTGGGTTTTGCTGGGTGATGGTTCTACTCCTCTGCTGCAGCAAAGAGACTTTTCAGGTATTTTTCTGTCTGTGGGAGTACTTGCACTCTATTTCCGAATCATCCGACAATCCATTGCCCACTAAAGGATTGTTTTCCAAAGGGTTTTCTTCCTTTTCTTTGCTATTAATAATTTTCAGACCATAGGTGGCAGAGTGTCTCTCCAGAGTGTTGCCTGGCCTGAACCAGGAACTGAAGTCCCTGACCTGCAGATATTCACTGCTCCCACTGACACTCTTCATCCCACTGCATCTCAGTGGGAAACCGGACTTGATTGCTTGTCATGTCCAACACCTTTCCCAAGGAAGTGCTACGGCTCAGGTGTCTCTGGGCATTCCACTGGCATGATCTTGGACGAATTTTTTGTTACAGTGCACTGTGCCTGCTTGGGGCCAGTTCATCAGGCAAGGCAGATCACGTTGCATGCTTGGTGAAGCGGGAAATAGCGATGACAGGCAATCCTTGTTCCATCTGCCATGGTTATTAGCAAATGATGTTTTATTTATCTCCAGATCAGCAATGAAGACACTGAGACACTGACTCCCATCAGAAACTTGTTCAATAATGAGTTTTTACCTTCTGAGATCTATAGGTTAATGGATGAAGAACCAAAAGCCTGCTATTAATGTGTGCAGGGTGATGCTTACAAAACATTACCACATCTAAGTACCCACAGTTACCAGCCAAGCTGGAAGTACTATTGATGGAAAAAGGTCATTTGGGAATACCTGATCCCATTGAGCCATTTTCACTGGCTACTGCTGATTACAGTGACACCTTGAAATTCCACTTATGGGCAGTTCCATATTGATCAGTCTGGGAATGAGCCTGCAGTGCACTAGATAGAATCACAAAGAACTTGAGTTTTACATTCATAGCAAACCCCATTTCTTTGATTTTATTTTTTTTCCTCCTCTTCTGTCCTCAAGCAGAACAAAATCAGCACAAGACATCATCAAAATTTTCCATGAAAATGGAAAACGTGTGATTGTCATTTAAAATTATATTTTATTTAACATAAATGTTTTGAAAAGTTTTTAAACAAAGCTCAAAATGTGCTATACTGAGAGTATCAAAATCAGTCTGGTATTTTACTTCTGTTTTGCTTACAGCATGCTTTGTTAAGACTAGTGCCTTTTAAAACATTTCAACTTAAATGAAAACAGCATTTTCCTTTGGAAAGCAGATTTCATTATAAACATATCATATCTGCATTGGTTATAAATGCCCTTTTCTGCATATTCACCCAGCACTCTCAGTTTTCAGTATTTGCAGTTTCCCAGACTGCTAAGATTTATTAAAGATTTAGGTCAGTGCTGCCATGAGCTCCCTAACCAGCCCTCTAGCAACTGAAAAGCCTCGAACTATATTCTTACAACTTGCTGGAAAAATCAACATGTTTGCATATCAGACTGTATCAGCTCCTCAAATCACACTCATGTTTGTGTATCAGGTCCAAGAACTTGGCTGTGGATAATACCTTACTTGCTCTCTCCTCTGTACACTGCCAACACAAATGGGGATGTCTGTGCAGACAGCAATCCATGCCTTCTGCTTTGCTCTCACTCTTTCCATGCACACTGTTGCCACTGAAAGAAAATTCTGCTCCATTCATGCTTACATTTTAATTGCATGCTCCTTTCTGGAGGCAAGCAAGAGTAACATCTATCATTATGTTTCACATCTCTGCCTCGAAAGCATCTGCTCCATTTGGGGATGCAGGAGAGAGCAGCTGCTGGCTTCCATTCGGTGTCAGCCTCCCTGGCACGGGTTCATTTACCTGCATTTAACATCAAACAGCGTTCCAAACTCACTCACTATCCATTTCAGATCTGCATACATGAAGAAAACCCACCCCAAACCAGCCAACAAGTATCTGGTGTTTCCCCCTGACTGGGCTAAGTTTCCCCTCAGTGACTGGGCTAAGTTACCCTTTTCCCTGGGGACACCCTGTTTCTTTTTGTTGTTATCAGTGAGCCAAACCTCTCCCACATGCTGCCTCTCACTCCTGCCAAGCTCCTACACACAGACATAATTGGGAAGATGCCCAGAGCTCACTCCAAACTTAATGCTTTGCTGAGTCCAGCTCAACTGCTTGCAATTCCTCTTACATGAATTTTATGCCAAGGGGGGACCCAAGGTCACCACTTTGTAAAACTAGATCAAGATGATTTAGCTCCCATCTCATTGTCTAATTTAGCTACCCCTCTGTCTTGCCTTAGTCTGAAGTTTCCAGGTAACCATTGCCATGCACACAAGCAGCATCCAAGTGTTTCCAGCTGCTCTGCACGCCGCCCTGACTATTAGAGAGAGACAGACTTAGCAGGTGGTTGTACTCCATCCCAACTTGCTTGCTTGCTTGCATTCTCTCACTTATTCTTCTCTGAAGTACAGCAGCTTATCTCCTGCCCTTACACCCCTCTGCTCCATCAGTAGCCAGATAATGCAGTCTCCAGCATGTTCTTCCTCTCCATCCTCCATGGCTAAGGAAGAGTGTGCCAGGTGCTATGTGGATGTCAGGGGACTCCTTCTCTAAGGGACTTTACTCTTATTTTTGTGCATTCCCAGCTGTCTGACAGCAAACTTCCTCAAGGTACACTAAATTTGTTCAGTTTGGCCCTGCTTCCAGTGCAGAGGTCAACACAACAGATGCTTTGGAGCACTGACTTCATCGGCAAGCCTGGCTCACGTCTGTGTGCAGACGTCTGTCTGCCAGTTACCACAAAATGCTGGAGCAGCCAGATCGGAGCAGCTTGCAGGGTGTCACCTCCTGTCACCGGCTGTTTCAGCTGGGTGAGTGGCTTATATTTAGTCTCTAGTAGGTGATCTTATGAAAGGATGTGGGACAAGGAAAGATGTGGCAGAGAAAGTAGATCACATAATTCCAATTAAAATATTGTATTCATCCTGGCATTTCCAGTTGTACTTTTATAGTTTTATTTATGAAAGGGTTTTTTTTTTTCTTATTTCTTTCTTTTTCCTCTTTTTTTTTTTTTTTTTTTTTTTGGAAATACAGTACTTGGCAGGCAAATAGCAGCTCTCCATTATATTACTACAAAGTGAAACTGTCACCACTCATTTCACAGACTAAAGGCAACTTTTATTATTCTCTGTTTAGTCAATGCTTTTACAGAAACACTGGAATAAGGAGAGAATTGCCCAAAAGCAAGCTCTAGGGCTTTTGTCGAGAATTCCTGGCTGCCTGGCTGCCACCTTAGCAGCATTTCCCATTGTCACCTTTATCACTGAATTGGACCGACTTCATTATTTGATTTTTTGTTGCTTTCCTCTCAGGTTGGCATTTGGCCCTTTTTTCAAAATACCTTGTGCTGCAACCTCCCTCCTGTTATAACTAGGGAAAGTTTGAAGCTCTTGCTATCTCTCATTCCTGTCTGCACAAGCAGAGCAGACTGGATTAACATTAGATTAGTTACATTAATATTTTCCTTCATTTTTGAAAGCTAGAAGGCACTGAATAATAAACTAACATTGCTAGCAGGTGGAAAGGAAATTCTTTGCAACAAGTCCCACCTGTAACAGCTCCTTTACTGCCTCAAGCAGTAAACTCTCTTCAGGTCACCCCATTAAATAATCAGTCAGCATTTATTAATCACACCAGCTGTGTCTGATGAATACAGCTAGACAAGCTAACCCTCACAGAAATGTCTGAGAAATGGGGCTGGATTGAGATATATTACCAGAAGGTCACCAGAGATCACTTCTCCTATGGACCACTATGGTAAAGTATGTCTTATTACCTCCCTTGATAAAAGATTCTGAAAGGTGGATATCTGAGTGCTTCCTGATACCTTAGTCTAGGTAATTGCCCCTGGTTACATGCAGGCTTCATAACAGAGAAAGAAATTTTTGCAGCCATTAAGCTCAATTTGTTCAGTTGAAATGTGATTTCTATCTTGGCTCTGTGGAAAAACTGAAGGAAAATGTGCTGGTGCTTCCCTGCCAATTTCAGAACAAGCTCCTTTGAGTTTCGGGGATGCAGACTCCCAGGAGCTGCAGAGTGCACTAGGCAGGATTGCTCACTCACATATCCTCATGTCCTATTGCATGCCAAGTGTATATTTTAACTAAAGAGCTTAACAACCTTCAGTGTTCTTGCTCCCTCTCCACGTTTTGTGAGGTTAACCCTATTTATGAAGCTCCCCTTCACTAGCAGTTTCAATGCACAGGCTACGGTGGACAATCCCAGTCTGCATCAATCCAGACCATTTTGTTTCCTCTCTTGATCCCCTCCTCCCAGCTTTTTACTACTCCTTCTCTCTTGACCTGTTTGATGTTGAAGAGACATACAGAGAATCTTGCCTGGCACTGTATTCATGACTTGCTGTGCACAGAAGTAGTCAGAAAATCAGTAATTCTAAAGATATGGGATCTGTACCAGCGAGCACCTTCCCCACTGTGCCATCAGCCATAGCCAGTAGGGGCTGTTTTAGAGATGGCCAGTGTACCACACTTTCCTGAAGTGCCTCTGGGGTGGGGAGAAAATGTGAGTAGGTTACTTTGTCCAGTTCTGCATTTTCAGGGATCTTTGTTGCTCCTAGTGTAAGGACTAATGTATGAGAGTGAAGGGTTCATTTTGTTTTTCCCTTGTAGCTGGAGTCTTCTGGCAGCTGTGCTTCCCTGTTAATCCTATATGTGCACTCATCTAGAGACATTAGTGGTGTTGCCTACAGCTGGAGTCAGACAGGGCCCTTCAGGTGCAGAACAAAAGGCAGGTTATGCCCACAGGAAATACAACCAGCAGTTTCCTCTGCACTAAGCACATCAGAAAGGTCAGGAGATGCCTTGGCAGGGGCCCTTCAGATAGGCTGGCAGCTCAGGGCTTGCCTGGAGATAGTCCTGCTCAGAGCACTTGTGCTGGCATCCACCTCTTGTGTGCACTGGGCTCATTGATATTTCTGCCACAGCCCAGCATGCCTTGCCACTCTGATAAGGCAGCTCTCTGGAGACATCTTGCTTGCTCTGGACATTCCTGGGAGGAGGCGTCAGCTCTGGCCACGTTATCGTGCACATCGGGAGCACTGTGATATTTGCTCTGTGCTCCTGATGGGAGCCCTGCTATCTCCCCCCTCCTCCTATACACACACACACACATACACTTCAAGCTGTCCAGTGTATTTCAAGAGAGCAGAAAGTATTTGCTAAAAATATTTATGCAGAAGTTATTTATGGCCTGGCCCACATCAACCCTGTGGCAGCCGTTACACAACGCAGCACAAAGGAGCCCTTATCTGGAGGAGCACACAGTCAGTTTTGCAGTCCACAAGTCACCAAGAAGCAATTCCAGTGGCTTTTCAATCAAATCAGGAACTTGAGGCCTGGATGTTCAATTTAGATGTCAAGTCTTGTCAAGCAGGCTCTGCCAAGCTGCTGTCTCATGCTTCCCAATTTGAAGGGGACTCTGGTAGAGGGGATCAGAAAATGCTGCACCATTTCAAGGAATGGCAGCTTTTTCTCAAAAAGCTGGAGGTAGGCAAAGCAGATTTCTTTAGATGGAATTTGGTTCAAGATTAGAATTCTTTTCTCTCTCCGCTTTCTGTAGAAAACATCTCAATAGCCTATAGAAGGGAAAAGAGACTTACCCCTTGGCTGACATTAGGCACATACCCACAAGGCTGGGCACAGAATGTAGTTCACAAATGCACTCTACTGCTAGAGCAAAAATTTAGCAAAAGTTTTGGTTAAAAACCTAATAAAGGTATGGGGAGTTTATAAACCCCTTAATTTTAAAAAAGAATTACTCAAAAATTCAGTGCAAGGGAGATGCAGCCTTCTGTCCTGGACTATCTCCACCTTCATGGAGTTTTTTTTGGACTACATTTATGATCTGCAATGGCCTCATGGGTGCTGATCTTTAAAGGTCTGTACTAAAACTCCCAGTGTCATCTGTTATGCTGGAGACATGAGCTTTTGCAGGTAAGAAAGCAGGAGATGCTCTTGATATAATGAAACTGGTGGGACACAAATGTACCAGAGGAATGACAGAAATATCAGCACTTCCCTGCCCAGCTGCTCAGTGCTGTGAGTTACAAGTGATTATAGCCCAATTCCTCAGTTAACATATGAAAGGAAAAATAATTGAAAGCCAGGATCTCCAATTAGGATCACACACATTGGTTCCCTCTTCTCCATCAGGTCACTAACCTCAAGGAATTCAGGTGGATTTGACATGCTTGTTTTCATCAAACCCCTGCTGCCAGGTGCTTATGGTTTCATTATCCATTCAGTACTAGTGACGGGATGCTCTGTAACCACTCTCATGTCCTGGATCTTGGAAAGGCTAATCACAGAGCCTCTCTTTGCCCTCTTCTGAAGTATTTTGCTTGCCCTTTTACCATTCCTTTGAGACCTCTGATGCTGTCTTTGCCTCCTCAAATGCAATAACTAACGGTTCAGAGGTCTAATTAAGCAAATTCTTTCAATAAGCACTCCAGGGGGAATTTCAGCAGCCCTTGCCATTTTGAATACATGGAGTTTTTTAAAGTCTGGATATTTCTTGAAATCATTCTTTCACTGTGCTCCTTCAAAGTAGCCTATCCTGTTATTCAATTTGGCCCGCTGGAATTTACTTGTTTGTGGAAAATAGAACAGGATTAATTTTGAGTCCTTCAGTTTTAATATGCTTTTTTTCAGATGTTTGCTCTTTTCCTCCACAAAGCATTAAGTCAGTAGCATCTTTAGTCACAGCCTATTCCTCTTTCCCTTGCACCTCCATCTCCCTCCTTTTGGATCACCAAGCCAAAGTGTTGCCTTCTCAGGACTCTCATTAAAAAAAAAAAAAGGACACAAAGAAACCTTCAGAGTCAGAGAATCAGGTGGGATGTACATGCTGTTAACACCTGTCTACTCTTGGGAAAAGCTTCATGGGACTACTGAAAGACTTTATCAGCAGCACTTGGGTACAGGTGGACAACTCTGAAGAGAATTTGTGCCCTCTTATGCATTTACTAATTTTAGTGTAGTTAGATCAGCCTTGAGTAGATTTCAGCAGTGTGACTAAACTTGTCTCTGTGTGTTACCTGGGTTCCCCAGGCTGAGGGGAATGCCATCCTTGGAGCTCCCCCCAAGGAACCTCAGTGCTGCCTCAGCTGTGTCCAAGTCTATCCTGGGGCTCTGCAGAGCTGGAACTGCCTGGCAATACCCATGGCTTTGCCACAAAGGACGCATCTCTACAAGAAATGGGCATGAAACTGACTCACTTAGGTACAAATATGGGAACTCAGAGAATAAATACTTCTGATTAACCCATTCTATTGATTTCAGACACTCCTGAGCTGCTCTGTAGGATAGCTGTCACTGTTCTGAAAAGACCTACACATTCTTTTCCTGATGCTGTTTCTACCTCTTGGACATGTCAAGAAGAGCTAAGATGTCTGATCCATGAAAATCAAATTATTCCATTCTAGTTTTTCAGGTCTAAATCAGTTATGAGCTAAGATCAGTAGCAAACTAACATGCAGTAACAAACTCTGTGCCAGAGACTATCAAACATCTGCTGCTGTGGTTTTCCTTCCTCTGAAGCACTTGGCTATTATCAGAAGCAAGATCTTGAACACTTGGTTATGGAGTAGTCACACCTATGTCTCTAAAGGGTCAAACCCCAGGAAGTAGTTTTTAAAAGCCTCAAAATCCCTATTTCAGACTATCAGCATTTTCTAGGTGGTCTGAAAGAATCCCTCCTTTGGAAGGACTGTCTGCATTAGTGTTCCGTCGGCTGGGATGGTAAAGCCAAGCCTGGATAGACACCCGCACGCGCTGCAGATGATGGTGAATGCAGGTAAACAATCTGCCCACGTGAGAGCAGCCCATGTGCTACAGACACCTTTTGGGTGTACTGGTTTTGAAGCTGGTTTCTAACTAACCTGAAAGAGCTGCTCGAAGGGACAGCACCTCTCTGCAGGCCATCTGGTGGCTGCTGGGGAAAGAGCTCTCAGCAGGATCACTGCATTCAGACAACAGCCCATCTTTTGGGATGTGGGCATTGCAAGTCATGGTTATTCTTGGAGGAATCAAGTTAAAAACCAGGTAAGACCACTCTTAATTATCTACTGGCATGAATCAAGCCACCAAATCCATGTCAGACCCCAGCATAGACAGGGGTCAGCAGAGTTTGGGCAGCTGTAGCCTAGAAAACCTATCGGAATACCTTTGTGAAAGTGATCTGGGTGTAGAAAAACAAATAAAGGAGCATCCTTAAAAAACTACAGATGCTAATGTGAAGCTCTGGGTATCCAGTATGGATGTGGAGCTGACAGATTGGCAGTGGTTTCAAATATGATTACAGACTCTGTGTGAGTCTTTCCCAGTTTCTTCTAAGTCCTGCAGTATGTCCGAGCATTTTAATAACCCAAGCCTAACATTTTTCCTCTGCTAATAGTATCCCAGCTGATGACACAGCTTTGCAAAAAATCCTATTTAGGATTGAGTTCTTAGGCACAACTGTAGGTATTGTAATAGTCTAATGAAGTATGTCTAGAAGTCAGTGACTGAGAAGTCATCTAATGCAGCCTCTTCTCTTTCATTCAAAAATTAGCTGGGATGGACTTTGTCTTTTATTTTGTCCTTGTTCTGGTTTGTGTGTTTGGTTTTTTCCCTCACTCTAGTCAGTGGTGTCTGAGAATGGTTCCAGCCTGCCTGAAATATTCCTGTAAATAAACCTTTGCATAAAAGCTCAAGGCTATTTCTGGGCTCAAGTTTTCCGTTAAAATTAATTTATGTTCCCCAGGCTTTTTTTATTGAGTGAGCATTAGAACACAAAATGTCTCTCTTGTCTTAGTATTTGCAAAAAAAGCTAATATCAAAGCATCTAGACTGAATTTGAGTTTCTGTAAAATAGTTTATATATAAATACACAGGAAAAGTGGTTTTCAATCACATGCTAATAATCCTATTTGTGGTCACAAAAACTGGCTGAATGAGAGTCTCCAAACGGAAGTTTGATTTCTTTTAATTTCTGTGATACGAAGGAATTTAACTCCATTTGCATTTCTGGATTATCTTTCATTATAGCAAGTCTCTCTAATTTAGCAAAGACAGACAAGCATCTTCAAAACAGAAAATATAAGAATTTATTCATAAATTTAAAGGAAAAGTTTTCTCTACAGTGTTTTCCAAGAGTTTGCTTTTCATATAGCACAGCAATTGCAAAAATCTAGATATCTATTCTAATCCCTCTCTTCCCTTGCTACTCTTTAAACAAAGATCAGTATTGTTATTTTTCCAAAAAAGAGCTTTTTTAATAGTCACGCAGACTGTATCTTACAAAGTCTATGGCCCCATAGATCACAAAATATGAGCTCATGTTCTGATGAATTGTCAGTTGTTTGCAAAGGGCTCGTAGGCAACATGGCTTTGGAAAGGAATTTGGAGCAACTATTTTTGCTTCCATTATTCTTCCATTTCTTTTCCCCCCAAATAGTCTCTTTTCAGTTCCAAGGCATGTGCAGACTAGAAATAGCATCAGCCTTCGGGGATTTTCCTTTACTAATCCCTTGGACATTCATTTCCCAATTTAGGGTGTCTGTTCTCAACTTTTCTAAATAGCATCTCCTTCCCTTGCTCTATCCTGCATGGACAGGCTGCCTCGGGAGAGAAATATTCTCAGTTGGGCCAAACAAAGTCAGAACAGCCCCACTGCTTGTCTCCCAGCCAGCTGATGTAGCTGGACATGAATTTTATTGATGGGAATAGATGGTACTTGATTTCCTGGTTTATCCTTAACAGTCACTAGAGGGCAAAGCAGGTCTCCATAAGCAAACCTGCAACCCTCAAGGGAGGCTCCCTGGCTCTTGCCTTTGTCTCATGAGGCTCTGATGTGGTTCTGTCTGCAGGGACAGAGCTGGATAACCCCAGCCTGATTTCTGACTTACCTGGTTTGGGGCATACTCAGGTTTGCCCAGAGACTGCAGTTCTCACATGTTTCTGGTTTTGGACACAGTGTTGGCACCTATGATAATGTTTTGCTTATATAAAAGCATCTTTCAAGGTCAAGGTCCTTGCTGTGCAGCTTCCATCCAGTCTTCCATCTTGCTACTAGGAGATGCCAAGGCTGTTTTCCCTAGAATGTCCTCCTAGCCAACTGTGTCTCAGATAATTCAGGATGCAGAGCTCAGACTTTTGTAGAAAACATGTAGGTCTTTCTTTAACTTCTGATTACTTTTTTCATCCCAGTAGCCCTTAGGTATTTACTCTTGCACTGAAGTAGTGAAGTTTACTTGGCTTTGTGTGAAAAAAACACCTCCTTTGGTCTCTCTTGAACATGCTGCCTCATTGCTTCACACCATGTCCTCCCAGGCTGATATCAGAAGCAGAAAGCTGCAGCCACCTTTTCATCCTCAGCCAGCCCGTTGTGAATTAAAGTAGCTGTGCCATGTTCTCACCTATTATTTTTCTCTTCTGGGGTTAAAAATTCCTAATGTATGCAGTGGTTTGGACATTGATTAGGTCATTCATCTTGCATGGCAGACCAGAAACCACCCCTGGAAATCAGTGTGAAGCAAACTGGGGAAAATTTGACTGAAAGAGCATAGGAAGACCCTGGGAGAGCAAAACATAGAGATGACAACTCCAGGGCAATAAAAGAGTTTTCTTTTGAAAAAACATGACTGCAGCCTCAATATGTGAAAACCCACCTAAGCCGGGATAACGAGAGATGCCAATGAAGCCTGAAGTATCTCCTGTGTAGGAGTAAAGTCTGTTGACGTTATTCCAAAAGTAAGCTGTTTTCATGTTGGTGTGCACTGAAACGTCTTTGGAGAGTGTTTATGCAGCAAGAAGCCCTGACTCTTTAAACATGAGACTTGTGCTGCTGAACTTCATGATTCTCAGTATCTTGGTGAATATTAAGCCTTCTGAATTAAAATCAGATGTGTTTCAAAAATAAGTGTTGGGCTTCAAGACTTGCATTGAACACACTTCAATCCAAACTGTTCCAAATTTGAGTGAAACACTTAAAAACCACCTTCCACTGTTCTCACTAACCTGAATCCCCATTTTTCAACCAATTTAGCTGGAGGTTTTTGAGTTCTGAAATTGAAATCCATGTCTGCAGTCACAGCCTCCTTCACACTATGCTGTGCCAATTACTAAATCCTTCTCATGTGTAGAGTGGTGGTTGCTGTGGGCCAGCCTACATGGCAGGGACAGTTTGGCTGATGGCACCTGGTGATACAGAGGTGGATTGAGCCCCACGTGGAAAAAGCCAGCCCTGAGCTGACAAGGGATTCCATATGAGTGGCAGGGTTTCCCTTTCCAGGGTGCCAGCCTGTTTTTTGCTGTGCAGGAAAGGCTTTTCAGTCCATAGATGTGATGGCAAACTCATAAACAGCACCTCAGGTGAGTCAGTGTTCCCAATTCTGAGCCAAAAATCAACAAAGCCTGTGCTCAGGCCTGGCTGTTGGGAAATGATAATTGCTTTTTGAGTTGTGGACATGTCTTACACTGAGCCATTTAGCTGAGATCTTCTATTACTCTGAAATGAGCAGAGAGGATGTAATGGTCAGGGAGGTCTATGACAATCCAAAGGACTTTCCTGTCAACAGGATCCCAGATTTGCTCCCATGGGCACCCAGCTCCAAGTGGTGCTCTCAGCAGAGACTGGTGAACTAGTGGTGAGCAGTACATGTATGCAGAGTGGGGCCAGAGTGTGCAGGAGCTGCTGAGCCACTGGCTGGAGCTACTGTGCTTTTGGGAAAGACCAATTCTCCCAGGTCACACTGAGAGTCCTGTGAAAGTCAGTGGGAGGATGTCTTTTATTTTGATGTATTGATGTTTGACGTTACTGCAGGGAGGACAAGGATCTAAGACTCGAGGGTTTTTTTTTTTACTTTTGCCAGTTTAAAGTGGGGTAGCTGAATGCCTAGTCTGGAATTTTTGTTTGCAAAGCAGCCACAGCTCACACTGAGCACAGAGATAATTGTAAGTTCTCATCACTTCTGGAAAATGGGCCATTAAATAGGTCATTAAGTATAGCATTAGCTGCCTCATTTCAGCCACCCAGGCTGAAGAAATTGGGCTGTTGCAAGGCAAACAGAGGCTTGGATTGGTGCTGGGTGCAGGCTGGCTGGCCATGCTGTTGCCTCCTGCTGCACCACAAGAGCACAGGCAACCTGGGAGACTTCAAACAGGTGTAATGAAATCCACACTGGCATTTAATAAACTCCTTTCTCAGGAGAAACTAAACTTTTACTGAAACCATGTTTTCAGAACACAGAGGAAATCCACAGCCCCACAGGACCTCTGAAAGTGGTAATCAGAGTTTGATGGTTTTAGATCATTGATTCACAACTAGTTCCGGTTGGAAGGTCATTCAAGCAGTGACTCCTGGTATCCTGCTGTGGAATGGGCTGACTTCTGTCCCTTTAGGAATCTGTTTGTCCACAGGAGAATGCCCCTGTGAGGTACCCCATGTAAGTGGTCTCCTGTGAGCACAGGGGTGGCCATACCAGTTCGGTCCAAAGATCCAGCTCTTCCAATGTGCTGTATCAACTAGTGGATCCATGTAAAAACATGTAAGAGCTTGGCAAGGACATATGAATCTCCCAAATGCAACTATTTGCTGTCTAGGAAGGGTCAGAGCCAGAAGGAGTTTCTGTCTTGAGCAGCTCTATACATTTCTATTTCAGGAAGTTTCTCTGTCCTCCTCCTTCTCCCACAGACTATTGCATCCACACCATCCCTAGACAGGAACAAATGAATCTGAGAACTGAATTGCAGAGAACAGACATGAAGAACAGTTGGAAGCAGTAGGAGAAAGCAAGCCAGCTTTCCTCTGGCTCAATTCCTCCTTGATGCAGCTGTAAGGAAGCCTTTTCCCAACATGCTGGGTCTTTGCCACTGCTTTGGATTTGCTAAACCAAATTTGTGAAGAATCAGAACATACAGAAAAAATCATTAGTGAGGAATTTAGCATGAATGTGAGCAAAATAAGCCAGCTGTGGGGCTATGGGATGACCCCACCCAAACCCGCACGTGTTCCATAGGTCCCGGAAACAAACGTGAAAGCTCAAATGGCATGATTGTGCTACAGTGAGCTCTCTTCTTTGAAACATTTAATGATAAATGTTTAAACAGCTGCCCTTGTAGGATTCAGGGAAGGAGAGCAGTAAGGCATTGTCTTGTATTAAAGCCACAACTGGACTTTGGCCAGAACTGAGGAATTTGTAGGTGACATGAGTACATTTTTCATGCATTTTGCTGAATCCCCTGCATGGTGTAACTTTCTCCGTGGGAGATTTAGCCAAACAGTCTGAAGAAAAGAAAGAAATGTGGACAAACCAGCTTCTGTGATTTATTGCCTCAAAGCCATTCAGTAGAGATTGTCGCAGCTGATCATAAACTACTTATTTCCTACTTCAGTGGAGGGGAAGGAGGGTACTGGATGCACATTTTGCCCAGATAGAGATCTCTATTCTTTAATTTATCTCGCACACTTAGGACAAATGAATACTAGTATTGATCTTATCTCATGCTTAATTTCTTGTTTATTTATTTATTTTCTCAGTCCTCTTGCCCTCCCCTATTTTTTTCCCCACTCCCTTCAAGATGGGAAGTTTTTAACATTAGCTTTCTATGTCACCAGAGTGTTGATAAAACACATAAATTAATAGCTTTAGTAGCCACAATGCCTCATCTGGTGCAATCCCAGAGAATAGAAATACTTGAGGACTACTGACTATGTTTTCCTCCCCAAATATCAGTTGAGGTTACTGATCCATGGATTTAGACTGCTGTGAAGCCCTGAGTATGTATCTGCATTCGGGTTTCAGTTCAGATCAGGAGCTCCCTGTAAAATTAGTTTGGTTTGCATTGTGGTGCCATCTTAAGGATGCTTGAATTACTGTCCCTTTGAAAGAAAATTGTCTGGAATATGTGGTTCCCTACTCCATTCCAGGCACCACTGGGAACCAGACTGTGAATGGCTAGAATTAAAAAAGAGGCAAAAAACGAAACAGCAAAGCCTCAAGCAATAAAACCATGAAATGCATTTAATGTGAATGTCAAATCCTCAGCAAAAATCTTCCTGGTCCTTGGCTCTGCTCCTCTTAGATAATCCTATTTGCTAATGCAAATGTAGTCTTAGAAAATCCACAGGTGATCCTCAGTGAATTTGAAGGCTTCATGTCTAAGCACTTCCAGTATAACCATAATGTAAATGTACAAAATTAAATGAGTCCAGCTGTGTTGTGTGTTACCTGCAAGCTCTGTGAAATGCAACTTTTTCTGTTGTCACAGACAGGAATTGTTAATTATCAGTGTTCTTTTTAAAATTTCCATATAGATAAAATTCTTATTTCTACAATATAGTAAATTGTTGGGACTGGGAATCCCTCATTGGAAAGGGAGCAAATCTGTGATTCTTCTGATGGACCTCTATGTGCTATGGGACTTCAAGAGCAGCTCTGAATTGTACAAAATCCCACGCCAAAACATTTTCCACATGTTTAGAAACCTATTTATCATCAAGGTATCCATCCTTTGGGGTGTGATCCTGCCCACCCACAGCACCAGTATCCTAGCACTGATGATGGTTTGTTCTTCATCCTTGGGGACAAAAACCTACTGATCATCACACAGGTGCAAATCCCCACATCCCATCACCTCCCACAAACTTCCTCTCTGCTGCCCCTTCAGACGACTTTAATTAAATCCCTCATTCATCCTCCTAAGGTGCAGTAATTGCAGTGTTACAGGGGCAGATGGTGCAGCATGGGGGAAGCTGCGCTGGTGGGAGTGGGGTTAAGTGTTCCTCACCGTTGCACTTGGATGTCTGTGCACCCCACTCTCTTACCTGACTGCACACTTTGGGGCTTTTTTTTTGTGACAAAGAAATGAAATCGACTCAACTGAGATTGATTCTTTTCAGAGGGAAGGAATGGAAAGCAAGTGAGACAGTCTGACACACACACACACACACACACACCTGATCCTCACAAAGCTGCTGTGCAGGCAGGTGCATGGGCAGTGATTGTCAAGCAAGGTGTCCTGCTCCAAGCTGAGTCAGAGGATGTGGAGGACAAAAGGCAGAGGCTACCCCTGCCACTTCACTATTCCCAAGGATTAAACACCCCCCAGAAGTGAGCTGCTGGATAATTTTGTTCAACTATTGACAAGATCACTGAGCTTGCAGTGGCAGACTGGGAAAGGTTTATTTGTTTGTTCCATGGGGCTTTCCATAAAACTACTGAAAGCAAGATTTTAATCTTTCTCTCTCTAACAGACACTTGCACACAGGTGCTAACACCCTCACCCGCTGCTACCCATATTTAAGTAATAAGAGACAATCACTTTGCCTGCAATTTTCATACCCTTAAGCAATGCAGTTACCATAAATATTTAGGAGGAGGTTCATGATGATGCTGTAAATCAGAACCAGATTTGATGTCTAGATCTGCAATACATTTTTTATTGTAAATATTTTGTAATTGGAAAAAGAAAGGATGATGTAAATCATCAACAGTCCTGCTTTTTTGCCGAACGCCCCTTTGGCTGAAAGTTTGCTCTCTATTAAGCTGTGTTACTTCTTCTATAATCCAAGACTTTAAATATTCTTTTTGCAGGATTGTTAAGGAAATTATCAACAATTGAAACGTAAAGGATTAGCAACTCTGACAAAATTATAATCTATTGAATTTACTTTGTTCAATTTAATTTTTATCTCTGTGAGGCCTCATACACTGAAATGCTGTGTCATCAGCACCCAAGACACTCGTTTATTGGGATTTTTTTATGTGTTACACCCTCTCTAGTGTAATCTGCAGAGGGCAATGCATGTAACTGCAGTTGCCCTTTAGTAGATGTCTGAATTTTGGGATCTATCCTTTTCCAGACCATCATGGTAGAAGCTTTGCCCTCTTCATGGCCACTGTTTTACCAGGCCTTTGTGGACACAGATTTCATGGAAAGAAAACTGATACAGAGAGAATTAATCAGCCAACTGTCCTTACAGACAGGAGATCTGCATGTGGAAAATTCTTACAAACACAGACCTTGAAACTCAGTGTAGGGCTTTGTGATTTAAGGGCATATTTGAACTTGGCAAAAATAAGCGACTCAGTGAATATGAATAGTCACAGCCTCCGTGTTTGCAGCTTATGTATCACTTCTGCAAACACAGTGGTTTATAACTGACTGAAAGGAGAAATACATCTTGCAACACCCACCAGCTCCTGCAGCCTGGGTGATTTCCCACCTGAGCACCTCGCTGGTCTATTTTTATCCTGTGAAGAGGTTACAGCACCTTGCTGGCCATGATTTCCTTTACCTAACAGGTGCTGGTCATACTTTATTTTGCAAATGAGGCATCTTGTGAACTATCCTGAGAGTAAAGAATTACTAGAGCTGAGGGGGAGGAGGTGAAAGGGAAACAAAAGGAAGGAGGGCAAAGAATGACTTTGCAGCCAAATCCTCCACTATTGAATCTTTGTTGGCACAGAAAAAAAACCCCAAACATCAGAAAAGTCACGCTTCAGTTCTCTGCTGTTGCATTATCTTTTTTCTTTTCTTTTGCTACTTCAAAATACCTACAAGTATGCTACCTTCCTTGAAGCCAGCTCCTTGAAAATGAAGTGTACATTTCAAAGACTGTGTACAGTATAACTCTTTGTGTTTGGCTTGGAGAAATATTTGTTGGGTGGAAAGGAAAAAAGGAATTTAAGTAGTTAGTAGTAAGCAAATGTTCCTCCAATACCTGCTCAAAACACATCTAAGGACATGTCTTGGCCATGCTGGACAGAAGTTGCATCTTGTGATGTTAGAAGACAGAGCTCTTGACAGGGAGTTGCAAAATTAACCACCCCCAAAACCTGTGAGGCACACATCCAGAGAGGATTAGGCTCACACTTGTTAGCGTGGCAATGCCCATGTGGAGATGACAGTGAGGACCGGTTGCCTCAGCATCTGTCTCCAGCCCAGGGCAGGGTCCTGAGCTCCTGTGGCACATCTGTGCTGCTGCCACAGCTGCCAGGAGCTGGTTTGAAGAGTGCTCCATCCACAGTGGAGCAGCAGTGAAAATATCTCATCTTGTCTGGCATAAAGCCACTAGAGCAGCAATAATGGAGAAGTCTGGGACACTCTTAACTTCCCAATTGTTTTGCTTTCAGATAAAAGCAAAATATTCTCAGTCATTTCCCTGAAGTGGGGCCATAAAGAACACATCTTTAATATCAATGATGGTTAAAATTGGATTAGGTTGTTCCTGTGTTATGACAATCAATTCAGCCATGTTAGGCACTGCTGCTGTCAATGGTGCTGTATTGGCATTTAATTTCCTGTAATCCACAATTAACTGCCATTTCCCATTCAACTTTTTACTGGCCATACAGGAGAGTTATATGGGGAATGAGTGGGAACAACTATTCCATCTTCCCTTGAGTCCAATATCACAGGGGAAATCCCTTCTCTGGCTCCCAAAGGGGGATTTTACATTAGTTACCTTTGAAGGAGATAGAGTGGGGGTGGCAGCTTGCAGCTGGTGAAGTGATGAAAAATCCAAAGCAAAAGTTCACTGCCTGCTCTTATCATCAGTCCAGGACCTGCCCTTTAAGATGTGTAAGCCAAGCCTCTTTATTGACTCCAAACTTCTTTGAGCCAGAAAAATGTGTACAGATGGGGACCCAGGGCCCAGAGGGAAAACTGAAGACTGCTCAAATACTGCTGCCAGTTTGGGTTACAAGTTGCTCCATAACACCCGCTGAAGTCACCAGTGGTGAAAGAATGGGAGGGTTTTTAATTCCAAACTTGACAATTTGATAGTAAATCTCCCTTTTTTTTTTTTTTCTTTTTTTTTTTTTCCTTTCCTTGGATGCACACATAACCCCAAAACTTCTATAACAGGACTTCTGGTGAGCTGGCAGGAGAAACAATGATGAACTCACCCCCCAGATGACAAGGTCTACCTGCTCTACATTCCCCAGGCAAACCAGGGAGGACAACTGATTTGGATCACCTTTTGTTTGCTGAGCATGTACAGATGAGATGTTTAGCTCAAATAAGTGGGCAGGACTGAACTTTATTAGCATATATTTGTTCTGTCCTCATTTCTTTTCCTTTGGACTCAGGTGCCAAAGCACGTTGCCACGATGAATATATGAAGGCCTTGGAAAATTAGAATTAAATGCGTGTATTTTTGTAAGTTGAGACATCATAGAAAAGGGAGCTCTAAGTCTAGTGTAAATAGCTATCAACATACTTCTGTTTGTTTTTCAGTCCAATTGTCTAAGTGTGCTATACCTCATGTTTTAAAATAATACCTGAGCTGAGCTGATGCTAGGCTGCATCTCTTTTCTCTCTGGATTCCTAAGCAGCACGTACTCAGCCAAGGAGAACAGGGTGGGCACTTGGGTCTGGTGTCCAAAGTTTCCATTTACCACCCACCCAGTAGTTCATGGCTGGGCCAGGGGTGAAGCGCATCAGGATTTTGTGTCTTGCTTGGGCACTGAACAGAGCAACAGAAAAGCTTTGCCATGCTTTTGTGTTTTGTTTTGCTTTCCTTTTTTGTTGTTTTTAAATTTCCATTTTATTTTCCATAATTCTCTGTGAGTTAGCAATTCCCTGGGCATATTTGGGGTTAGCTTAATAAATTTGGGGTTGCTTGAGCCAGGAC
Organism: Anomalospiza imberbis; assembly: GCF_031753505.1. Lineage (NCBI taxonomy): Eukaryota > Metazoa > Chordata > Aves > Passeriformes > Viduidae > Anomalospiza > Anomalospiza imberbis. The sequence continues at coordinate 11,305,209 of NC_089690.1, forward strand.
TCGACATCTTTCATCTACATTCAGAGAAGCTGGAAGACTTTTCCTAAGCTTATGTGAAGTCTCAAGTTCATGTAACCACCTAAAAGAAGCTAAATTTTATGCATGCAGAAGAGGTACCTCAATGCTTGAAATAATTTCCAGGGAATGATAATTTCTCACAGATTGTTTGACCTTCATCATCAAACAGTCAAAAACTTATTCAGTTTTTGACTGATTTTGGCCTGAAGCTGTCCCACAGCAGAACTGAATATTCCAGGACAAGTCAGTATTTCAGCATATTTTGAATTCCAGACTAAAAACAAATGTGGCTTCCCCTGAAAGAAGTAAAAAAACAATTATTATTTAATTTTTTAAGACAATCTGGAAATAAAAAAAATTAAATGTTGAATGTAAAAGTTCTTCTGTGGTTTAGAAAAACATCATTCTATTTTTGGGTTTTATACACTGCTTTTCCATTTAGATGAAAATGATATTTTGGTTGACAAGTAGCTCAGTTAAAACCTCCCCTCTGGCTATCTGACTGTCTTTGTGCTCCTCTCCTGTACAATACATGCCCAGTAGAAGACACAGGAACAACATCAAAAGCATCATCTTGATCTGACCAGGCAGAGCCTGTATCCTGGGTCCATGGTTGGAAAGATGCAGCTTCTGGAATCAAAGTGCTCCTTCTTTGACCTGTTACAAAGGATTTCCAGTTAACTCAAGAACAGCAGCTTTTCTGCCCAGGGACCTCTGAAGTGAAGTATTCCTTGCTTTCTCCCATGGGAAATAGAGGAAAATATGGCCAAAGAAATAAAAAAGCCAAGGTCAAATCTAATTAAAACTACATTTTCCATCACGGGAACAATCAGGCTGGGAAATCAGTGTTATTTGACTTTATTGTGGCCAAGAATACCACAAGATACATGAAAAGTCTTGCACTTGAGATAAATGTGCATCTGTCTCTTCCTGGACGCACACACCTATCTCCAGAGGTATCCTAAGTCATACTAAGATATTTGCACATAATATTAAACCTTCTGCCACCCTGTTTGTGCCACAAAGATATTTAACCCTAATCTGTACTAAAGATCTAAGTTCCTATTGAAGTCTAGGAGCCCAGACAGGCTGAAGGACGTTCCTGTTGTCCTTCTATGGAGTGTGCGTTATTCCAGCTCAGTTACTGTGGCTGGAATGTTGCAGCTCTGAGCAGAGGTCTGCTGAGCCAGCCTTGATGCTCTTGGAGATGAAAATGTGCAAGCAAAAAAGCTGCCCCCGCAGAGGCTCATTTTTGAGAGGCGGGGGGCCAGGCTACCCACACAGGCATCCTGTCCATAAGGCAGCAGGTTCCAGTGGAGGTTGGATACCTGGGACCTGCCAAAGATTGTAGAAGCATGTCCATTTTGCAAGTTTCAAAGCTGCTGGGAAGCAGTGAGTCAGTGGAGGGATCTGATAAGTTCTTTGTTAGAGGCTTGTTCCAGTTCTAATTAATCACATTCAATAATAATTCAATTAGTGCCATGAGTTAAAAATTACCAAGTTAGCTGCACATACTGAGATGGACACATTCAGGGCTGAGAAAAAAATAGTCTGGCAGAAATGAGAGGCATTGAATAAGGCAATGATCTCCTGGGACATTTCTGGAAACTGTTCATGACTATTTTCCATGTCCTCATTCTCCAAATGCTTCTGGTATTGCTTTCCTTCCCTGACCTGTGCTCTCCATGGCAGATCTCACTCACATTTTCTCTTGCTAATGGACATGAGTGGACACTTCTGGTGTGAGTGGGTGCTGTGGTTAGAGAGCAGACTGGAACCTCTCCTAGAAACTCAGTCCACTCTGCTAAGAGCTCTCTGTACATAAAACAAAATGAAGTCCTGGTAAGATTTATACAGACAAAACAACAAGCAAAAGGAAAATAATTGAATAGGATCCATCTTCCTGAGAGCCAATGGTCCCAGGAGTTCAGCTGCCAGCCCTCAGGCTGCTGGACACCACACTCATATCTACCAAGAGAAATACACTGAACATCACCATCCCTTTGACTTCTCCTATTAGCCATTTCTTCATGTATTAATTTCTTTTAGTTTCATGTATTTAATCTCTTATAGATTTTAGAGCTGTTGGATTGTGTTCACTGCTTATATTGCATCAAATACAACAGGGTTCTAACTTGGACATTTTGGCTGGTAAAAAAGGAGGTGAAGTGAAAGTCATCATTCCACACTTTATAACATTTAAAAGTTACTGATGTTAGTATGCTGAAAATGCAGAGAAACTTCTATCAAGAGGAAATAAGAAATAACAGACTAAAAATACTCAGTGATTCTTTTATTAAAATAAAAACTGAACAATAGAAATCTTTGGCAAGCTAGGTCCATAATTTGCCCTGCATCTTTGAGGTGAAATGCCTTTGGTTCCTTTGCTAGGCATTTCTTCCTCTATTTTCCGCTCTCAAAGTTCTTTGGGGGTGTTTCACCAGAGGAAAAGGGAGTACAATCAGAATATAATGGAAATCTGAATTGTTATGTACACACACACACTGATATCTGAGCCAGCACAGCAGCAAGGTGCCATTGCTGTCTCTGTATGCACCGAGCTGGTACAGCTCCTACAACACCTGCAGAGCAGATCCCCAAAAGCTGAGAGTGTTGGTGAATATTTCTTCTTTTCTTGTTCAGTCAGTTTTCCTTTATTCTGGCCTGGCAGTGCTGTCATGAGGATTCTTCCCTCAGGTTGCAACATTTCTTTTAATTTCAAGAATTAAGAGCACTTTTTGTTTCAAACCAAACTTGTCTTGCCTTTACCTGAATATCTAACTGTTGTGTAGACAGGCCTTTATACCCAGTGTATCTCCATCTGGCACATCCTCAGCAAGTCAGAATATTTACCTCTAATCTCATTTTGCATATAAAAGTACAAACAAATTCCAGTTGCAGTCAGTCAGAACAATATATACCATTTTGGACAAATGATTTGGAAAGAGAATTACTGAGAGCTGTTTTCCCATATGTCATCAACTGAGATACAGCTGGGGCAGTGCTGGTGATGGGGCTAATGCACAACATGGGTGTAACTAATGAAATGGGAACTCTGAAGAGGGAGTAGTGGCAAAAATAAACCTCTAAACCTCTAATTCAGCAGCCAGATGAGTAGGGGGAATGATTTATTCAGCACACACTGCCTCTGTGGCTTCCAGCACAATAGGTGCTGATGTGCTGTTGCACGATGATTCAAAGTCCACTCCAATAACAGGAAAAGAGATTTCTATTAATTTCTTTGAACTTTCAATTGTCTTAGAGAGGCAACTGTTTATGGCTCAAGCCACAGCTGCAGAAAGCTCTTTCTAGGATAGATTAAAATGGATGGGCACTAAGGAAGTAGGAGGCTGCAGAAACCCCCCAGGATCCCAGAGTAATTCCACCACTTGTCTTCTAGTGGCCAGTGGTACTACTGACAAAAGTGCCATCACAGCCCATAAACTGCTGCTTCTACACACGTGTTGGGGCCCTGACTGCACCAATTCATTGTCCTGATCAGCCTCACCTCCACCCGTCACAGCCCTTGCTCATCAGCCCAGGGATCCTATTTAGGCTCAGACTGGGCCACTGAGCTCTGGTTTGAGCTATGCTGCAGGATTGGGGTGGTCTGTATTTTGGCCATGCACTTTCCCGGCCATGAATCCCACTGATCCAGACTCTGGTGCATACAGTGACTTCTGCCCTGGCTCTGGATGTGCCTTGCTGCTGTGGATCCACCTGAGTCTGACCTGTGGTTTGACTTCAAACCTACTTCATCACCATGGATTCTCCAGCAATCTGAATTCTCAGCTGCCTTACTTGGGAATTGTGGATGGGCTCCTGGCTGGTGAGGCCCAGTGCTGCCACTCAGTCCTTGCAAATGAGCTGGGCACCTTGAATGCAGAAGATTTCAATGCAGTAGCTGAATTTTCTAAATCAATTGATTTAGCCGTGGAATTGTCCAGGCAGTTTTCAATGTGGGTAAGTGCATCAGAGATATGCCTTTGCTTGAGGGTTTCCTCTCTATTCTGACAAAAGGGCATTAAGGAATATACTGCTCCTGCACCCCATGCAGACCTTGCTTTGGAGAAGGAGGAGTTGCAGCAGCCTGTTTTCAGCCCCTGCCTCCTCTGCACACTCCTTAGCTGGGTGTGGTGCAGGAATTTGGCCCTTGACAGGACCCTGCACTCACAGAAGCCAGCCTTGGCACAGAGAGTGTCAGGTCTGTGACCCTTGCAGATGTCAGTAGTAGATGAATAGGCATGACCAAGACCCCATAGTATGCCAAGTTTGTAAACTCTTTTTGTCAAGGGTTATCTTTTCAGTGCATATGGAGCACCTACCTTTGTGTGGTTTTGGTCATGATTCCAGGTGCTGCTCAAATGTAAATACTTACTAGAGTAATGCCCAAGCTCCGGCTGCTTTTGTTTTGCTTTTCATAAGCTCACATACCAGAAAGGGCTGGAATTCAGGATTTACCAATAATAGACCCTGCTCTAAAGGGGATGCTGTTGTCACTGGCAGTGTGTAAAGGTGGGTGAGGTATGTTAGCAGATAGACATGGTTACTCTTGGGAATAAATAACTAGGATTGCTTCTGTGAATGCCTTGGGAAATGTTTAACTGTCCTGCTTGTTGAAAATACTTGAATTTACATAATCCATGAGGTTGAAATGATCTCTGAGATCATCAAGTCCAACCTTTGATCAAACACCATCATGTCAACTGGACCATGGCACTGAGTGCCACATCCAGTCTTTCCTTAAACACCTCCAGGGATGGTGACTCCACCACCTTGCTGGGCAGCCCATCCCAATGTTTAATCACCATTTTTGTGAAGAAATTCCTCCTAATGTCCAACCTGAACTTCCCCTGGTGCAGCCTGAGACTGCGTCCTCTCGTCCTGTCATTGGTTGCCTGTCAGAAGAGCCTGACCTCCACCTGGCTGCACCTTCCTTTCAGGGAGTTGTAGAGAGAGAATGTCCCCTCTGAGCCTCCTTTTCTCCAGGCTAAACACCCCACAGCCACTCCTCATAGCTCCAGACCCTTCACTAGCTCTGTTGCCCTTCTCTGGACTCGCTCCAGCCCCTCAATGTCCTTCCTGAATTGAAGGGCCCAGAACTGGACACAGGCCTCAAGGCGTGCCCTCACCTGTGCTGAGTACAGGGGACATGTTGTCCAAGTTCCTAGTTCTTGAAAGAGTTGTGGGGTTTGAAAAACTAGTTTTTGTTTCAAAATCTATTTTGTCATGTGATTTAAACGAGTTACTTTAAGGGGGAAAATTTGTTCAAATCAACCTATTGTGTTTTGAAACAAAACCAGAGCCCTTGCTGTGCAAACAATGGGGGCTGCATTGCCAGCATCTCCCTTGCCTCAGCTGCAACAGACCATGCACTTTATGCCGCTCGACTGGAATCCAAACTGTCGTGTCTGAGTGCTCAGGACAAGCTGGTTAAAGTGGTCTGAGATCAGAGAACAAGGCTGAGGGCTGTTGTCCTCCAGGGAGAGGGATGAATCCTGGGGTTCAGGGTGTCCTGCTGGCTTTGGTAACTGGCAACATGTGGGGGTCAAGCACTCTTCAGTGTGCTCCTTCAGGCAGGGCTTGCAGAGCCATCCCAGGTGATGCCAGTCTTTAATTCAGCACCAAACAGACTAATATTTCCATCTGTCATATTTGACAGAGTTGCTTTGTGAGGGAGCTCACAAAGCTCCCTCACAAAGCATTTTTCGTGAACTGCTGCTTTATCTTTCTCTTCCTTTCCCCATTTTCTTCTGTTTCATCTTCCTCTAACTTCTGTTTTATTTTTCCCTCTGGCTAGCCTGCCTAATCTTTATTTTTTGCTTGAAAGTCTTTTACTGTCTGAAAGCTAAAATTGTGGAGCATATGGGCACTTAATGCAGGCCACCTGTGTGCATCCAGGGACTCTACACAGTCCATGAATTGTCTGCTTGACAACCTCAGTGTAAAATGTTCTGCAACTACAAATGGCAGATATGAGTCAGGCAGCTGCCAAGACATGGTGGAAACCCTAAATTGTTGTGATTTCTTTCTGTCCTGTAAATGTTGTTTATTTGCATAAATTCAGAGAAGCCTCCTGGATTGCCTCAAAGCTGCAGCTGTTTCACTGAATTAATCTCAACCATCTCAACTGTTTTTTGCTGCAATTTTGCCAGCACCCACTGCAGGCACAGCTCTAGGGCTCAGCAATTTGTTTCCATATGTTCTTCACACAGCATGTGTAGTAGCACCCAATGGTGCAAAATGTTGCTAGTGTGACAGATCCAAAAATTTTACATCTACTTATTAGGTGCTTGGAGTCTGGTCCTACAGTATTATTTTGTACACAATTTATGCAGTGGAGCTTAAACCTGCAAATACAATGTAAGCAGCAGATAGTCATAATTATGGTGTTAATAAGTGGTGTTTCATAAGTGGTCTCCTGGCAAGATATCCCCTGTAGGCTGTTATGCAAGCCATTTTCCCTTTATTAATTGTTGCTAATTATGTTTTCACCGTGAATGATCCATTAACTAACTAAGCTAGTTGGCAGAGTTGAACAAGAAAAAAGTATTACATTTGCTCACAGAATAAGAAAAACCATAACTCTTGGCTGGGTCTCTCACTGCTACTTGTTCTCCACAGCTATGTTCCTTATCACTGTTTATTGCCTTCCAGGCCTCACAGGCTGTACAGCTTGTAAAGGGAGCATTCAGGTGATATCATCTGTTCCCTTTTTCTAGTGCAAGTGATTCAAGGTCTAAATTTTTTATTCAAAGCAGCCCAGCTTTTCTATGTGTAAAAGCATATTATAATGATGGCCAAGATGTGATTTGAATGCTTTAACAGGTAACAATGGCATCAATCATCCACTTGGAAGGTGAAGTTGCTTTCAAACAAATCTGGATACCTTTCCTGGAGGTACTCATGAAGGAACTGCTGCAGGCTTCTCTTACAACAAGAATTTAGTTTGTGGAGCTTGGCTACAATTACTTATCCAGAAAAGCAGTGGCACTAGTGGGCAAAAACTTCAATTGAAGACTGATGTCAGTATAAACATATACAAGAGACAGGCCTAATCTGATTGTGTTTCAACATCCTAATAGTATTCTAAAATAGTTACTGAGTAAAGCAGACTCTATAAACAAATACAACTATATGTTTAGATAATCCCTATCTGTGTCTACTGAACAGTTTAAATAATTAAGAGGGAACCCAAAGGGAATTTGGATTTATGAATATGCTTTTTTTTAAAGCAAAAATATACAATATGTTGTCCTCAAATCCAAGGCTCAGAGAACAAATGGTCTTTGAAAATATACCATGGTAAAAGACCATGAGGAAAAGATCAGGGTGTTAACCAAGCCATTACAAACAAGTGGTGAAAAGAAACTCTGCAGTTCAGTTTAGCAACACAACTGGGAAAAGAGCAGCCAGGCTGAGACTATTGGAGACTGTCAGCACTGTCACAGTAGCACATGATGAACAGCACAGGATTTGGAAAATCTGCATGAGCTGCCTGAGCAGCCCCCTCACTGCCAGCATGTGCTGATGCTCCACAGGAAGGACTTGAACCATCTACAGAGAGCACAAGGAAAAAGGGCAGTGTGAAGAATGTCTGGGAAAGCATGAGCAGAATTCCAGTGCTGTCCTGCTCTGGAGAAGAATTACAGAGCCTCCCAGTGCACCTGGAGCTGCTCTGGAACTGTACCACTCCTTGACTCAGGTGTATTTCTGCAAGAGGAGTAGGGAACTTGGTTATTGCAAATACCTAATGCTATGATGCTTGTGGGTTTATTCCTTTGTCCTGCTACATTGTATTCCCTTTGATTAAACGTATTTACTTTGCTCTTTTCTTGTTATTCTATTTTAAAATCCCAGTTAAAGCTTCCAACTTGTTTAACTAAAGGTTAAAGACAGCAGAGGTTAGGGATTGGTCCAAAATTGTCAAAATTCTTATAGATCTAAGAGGTGTGTCATGTGTAAATATACAACTGCTTCTTCATTGAGGTGTCACTCATGGCCACAGGGCAGGTGCTCCCCTACAAGGGTGAAGGCAAGCAGAGGGCATCCAGATCTCTCTTTTGTCCTCCACTCTGCAGGGAGACCTGGAAAAAAGCTCTGTGCACTGATTATTTATCTGGAAATCAGGAGGAATCGTTGTGAGTGTTTTAAATGGCCTTTAGGTGAAGAAGCTTGGGATGATGTATTCAAGATGGGAAGATATTGGGAAAGGTGAATATGAGCAATGCTCTTCCACAATGATGCAGAGAAAACTGTTCTCTGCTAAGTCTAGGAATCTTTCACTTGTGCAGGTGACTACAAAGCAGGAAGAACTAAGGACAGGGAGAGTCACTTCCCATCCATTTGTCAGTTCAGTTTGACAGTGATCAATCTCCTCCACATCATCTCCTGTCTGTGTCTATTTGGTGTATAAACATAAATTTGCAGGCTGATTGGGACTATAACGCTGAATAGTGGGGCAATAGGAGAACAATCAGACTACTGCAAGATGCCCAAGCCTAATTTGGCCTCTGGATCAGAAATAAATGGTCTGTTATTGCAAGTATTGTTCATTGAATATAGATGTACTAGCCTAGTCCCCAAGATTGCAGTTTGCTGGAGGACACTGGTTTGGAAGAGAATAGATTAACTAAAGAGTGATTTTTAAAGGGTATTTTTCCTTTAAGCATGATGAGGGTGTTGAAATTATTGATAACCATTTTAATATAACTAGAGTCTGAGAAAGAACTTGGTGGATAAATGCCATTTCAGATAAAGGTTTCAGTAAGATTTGCTTTCAAATACTTTCAAATGTATAATTTTTCACAGATTCACTTCTTGAGCAGCTGTTCCAGCTGGATGGTGAATCCCAGACAGCTGCTTTCAAACCCTGCCTGCACAGTAGCACATACTGCAGCCAAACCAGGGTTGCACTTGTGCAACTTGTGCGTTGCACCTTGCATGTCTGTGCTCTACACTACAACTTGTTTTAGTAAGAGAATACACTACACTGCTCTGGCCAGAAGATGGCAATGAGAAATGAAGTTTTACACTTTATTTTTTTTATTGTACTGTGATGCTGCAAGCTGATCACAGTTTATATGTCAAATCCTTCCAGGCAGATTTTTTTTTTTTTTAAATAATTAAAAATACTGCAGCTTCACCTCTACACAGATGAAACCACCAGTGGGCTGTGTCTCAGCACATCCAGCAGGAGGGAACAGAGGTGCAAGTTTAAAATCAATTGTCCCTTAATTGGTCTTTCATATCTGGTTTCCATGGACTGCACAGTGGTTGTAAAGCCCCAAAAGCATTTAGCAGCTGTGTTTTAAGGTCTTTGAGAAGGCCAGATGGCTGAATATTCACTTGAGTACTGGGGTTCAGGGTAGCTCCTCCCCTGGAGCTTCAGCTGAGAGGTTTTTAACAGTGTAGGGGAGATTCATTAGAATGTACTGGTTTCTAAAGCAGGAATGTAGTTTTAACACAAGGTTCATTGCCAGAGATTCCTCAGCACCAGTGAAAATGAAGCTGTGTGGTTGTCCTTCAGGAGCTAGAGGCTCAGAGGAATTATTATTCACCTGTTTCAGGGACATGAGGGTGTTGTTCCTGGTGTGGCAGCTCTGGCTCCATCATGAGATGTATCCCCCAGAGCAATTTATGCTGCATTTCTTCTGGTTTTACTCTCACCTCTAGAAAGACTTAGGTTCTTCATACAAGATAAGAAGTTCATGGGACTCTTCAAAAGATGATGTTTGCCATTAAACTCTTGCTATTATTTTTATCATGCTGACTCCTAATACCCATCAGAAGTAGGAGAGTGGAGTTGGCAGAGGCAAACTCACAATGGCTGAAGAGGAAATAGTATTTCCATGATTGACTGCAAAGCTGAGTACCCAAAAGCAGAGGGGTTTTACTGCTGGGGAATAACTTACAACCAAGCAGTTCTTCTGACCTGAGTGAATGATCAGTTATTTCAAACTTAGCAAACTGCACTGTCTCCTTTGCTGATCCCCAGAAAGTGAGATGTGTTTCCAGGAGGAAGATGGACAGCAGGAGAATGCTGAAGAGATCAGACTAGAAGAGAAGGAAAACCACCAAGGGGACAAGGTTAGAAGTCAGTGTAAAGAGCCGGGCTGACAGCTTGCCTTATTGCCTGATCCATGTTGATTCCCTCAGGCAATCTCTTGAGACAGGAGCTCATACCCCACCATTTCACAGTCCTGCTGAGGTGTTTTTAGCTATCCAAACTGACTGTACCTCCTGGACCTGCTATTCTGCATCTCCTTTTTGGGCCAGGATAGCATTCAAAGCTCTCCCTGTAGAGGAAGGGAGCTTATCTGTGGTGTGTGTTGTGCACCATGATGGCAATCTAAGTGCAAGTGATTAATTTTAGCTTCCTTGTTTGCTCTCAATTCAGCAGTTACAATGAAGACTCTCCAGTGTCCTCTGCTGTTCTTTAACAACTCAACCAGACCTAGTGTCAACAAGGAAGCTGCTAATCAAGGGCTGCTGGCGTAAATGATCAGACCCAGGACAGCACAATTAATGCACATGCCTCCACAGGTGCCCCATGCCCATTCTGTTTGCCTTTCCTTAGTTTGGCATTAACCTGGCACAGCCATCCTCCTCCTGTGTGGGCTGATGATCACAACCCTATGATTTTATGGGACTGAGAGTGTCTGAGTGTACCATTTTCTTTGCTTGTTCTCGTTTACCAGGGCTGAGAATCAGATTTCTTTAGGGACAGTCTGAAGAGCCTTATGTCCCTAGTGGGAAAACTTTGGTTAAATAGTCCAAATTGGTTGGTTTGTTTCCTGGGACACCTTCTGACACCCTAATTCATGTTTGGGGAGGGTTGACTGCAGTGGTATATAGCAGGATGCAACATGAATGTGTTCACTCTCCTGTGTCACTTCATGATGAATTGTGATCTTTGGAATTACTCTGTCCCTCAGTGATTGCTCAGTGCTGGGATTACAGGAGCAGATCTGTGGAGCCAACACAGTCACTGTTTGTGGTGAAGGCTCAGCCAGCAGGATGATGGATGTGAGGCAGAGGCTGAATCTTTGCTGTGATACCAGGGCTGTCTGTCAGAGGCAAGGATGTCCATCCATCCTCTCCTGCCTGTTCCCAGGCACCACGGACTCGGTGTGGGTGTGGGGATAACAGCTGGAGGTGAAGGTACAATCAGGAGCTGTGTGTTTCGGGGTGTGTGTTCCAGTTTGCCCTTCTGTGCAGACAAGGCTTGTCCCTGGTCTTTGACCCTGGCACATTTTGGCTGCGGGCTGTGTGGTGCTGGGCTCTTGCTCTCCTACCTCATGTAAGACTACAGCGAAGAGGCAAATCCGACCAGGGAATTTCTCTGCTAAGGAGAAGTGAGCAAAACCAGAGACAAGTGCAAAATGCTGCAAATATAGGTTAATTGATAGAAAAATACCGCAGAAAGGTAAAATACTATCACTTCTATCTTTGCATTTCCCCATTTTTTCCCCACCGTTTTTATTTGTTGTTCTGTAGTTTCTGTTTCTTTACTGCTTATATGCCTCATTCCAAGCTTTCACATGCAAATGTATTTTGGTAGGAGGTGTAGAGTCTCCACTGGACTGACATGAGTTCTAGTCCAGCAGGGTACTTGCTGAGAAGTCTGCTGGAAGTTGAGTCTGCAAAAGTGAGTCTCAGCTATACAGGACATGTGTAGAAAACCACCATGGGTGGACGCTTGCTTCAATATTTTTTTGACAGAAGAGAGGTGCCAAGCAATCAAAACCTGTTTACACCGTGGCAAGTAATAAGTCAAGGCTCTGATATTTTAAGCAGCGGGTTGTGTAACATTCATAAAGGAAGAATAGGAGTTCTACCAGCCATGCTGGTTATTCATCATCTTCTCCATCAGTTTAGCCAGTCTCAGATATCCAGGTTGTTTCTTCCTTCTTTTTATTTCTTAGTAAGCATTACTTTATTTTTTAGGGAGCACAGAAATAAGAATAGAGAATGAACATAATGATGACAAATGGTTGTTTTGGCCTTCTCTGGGAAGACTGTGATAACCTTGGTCTGGTCTTTGTGTATTCCTTCTGCCTTGCCATATGAGTTCACTGAGGTGGCCCTAGACTGGCAGACCTCCAAACTGGCATGTGTCTGACATTGTTCAGTGGGAACACTCTGTGCGGACTCAGGCACGCTCCTCTCCTTGGCATCAGAGGAAAGAAAACAAAAGGCCTTGGTTCCAAGTTTGTTGGCTTTATCAGCACACATGACTGCCTCCTCCATCTTCCAAAAGCTGTTTCAACCCCAAGACCAGACCATTGGTACTGTCTGGCAAGTCCTTGCTTACCTGCAAGCCATAGACAGTTGGCTTCCTTGAAGCCGATGAGTAATGCTTCCCTGCTGCAGGCTGGCCATGAGCATGGAGAAACAGTTGAACATCCATAAATCACTAATTATTGTCTCTTTGTCCACCTCCTTGCTCAGCTTAAGCAGAGTTTTTGTGCAAAATTGATTCTTCCAGGGCTTCTGTGGGCAGTTTAATCTTTCAGATGAGAGAGGATGTAATGGATACTACTGATTTTGAGAAGAATTCCAGTTCAGGCACAAAATGAACCACAAGTGTTCTATTTCAAAGCCTTTGATGCAAAAATCCTTAATTTTCGTTGTCCAGTGATTTTTTTTTCCAAAAAGAAAACAAAGGATATAATGTCAGTGCCCAGCATGGCAGAATCACCTGTTTTCAGCTTAGCTTTAGGGAGAATCTGTCAATCTGTAATGGTAAAAATTGTTATCAGATTTCTCAGGTTGCTACAAGGGATTAGTTACAGTGGAATTGTAGAATAATGCAATCTGAGGAGAGGCTTGCATCCATGATTAGCTAGTGCCTGTTAGAAACTATGTGAGAGGAGAGGCTTCCAATTCAGTCTTTTCCCCATGTTGAATCTATTGGTTGGGTGACCAACTGGGAAGTATTAAGTTGGATGAAAGCATCTGGTGCCTCTGATCTGTGTTAATGGGGGATAGCAAGAGACAAACTATTATTCCACTCACATTAAACATGAAAGAGTTGCATTAAAATGGCCTAGGAGAAAGGAATTGCTTGTGTCTTTTTGATCAGTGGGTGGTTCTTCCAGATTTGACACTGGCATGTGTGTGACTTGGTGCATCCAACTATATTTTTGAACAGCAGTAGGAGTTAAATTATCCTTTCAAAAGAGAATGAACACCTAGCTGGGGTTAATGCAGAAACATCAACAAATGACTTTGTGCTTTGAGATGCCTGAGGAATAGCTGCAATTTCTGGATTCTGCTTCCAAATGCATTTGGACAAAGGTAGAAAATGTGAAGATAAAAGCAAAAATCCATAATCCTGTTTTATAGGCGGAAGAGGAAAGTGGTGGATCATGCTCCAAGTAAGGCTGGCTAGTCTAAGGCAGGTGAGTGCTGACTGATTTTCACTTGCAGGTAGATAGTACATGAAGAGATGGCTGATCAGATGTGGATTTAGAATCACTGAAATATTGAAAATCTGAAGGTAGAAAGAGACAGAGGTTTTCTGCTCAACATTTCAGCTCAAAGGGGTAACTTCAAAGTTGAACTGGGTTGCTTAAGGCCTTGTCCAGCCACCTGCTGACTGTCCAAGGATGCACATCAAATATCTAAATCTTTGTTTTTATTGTGAGGAATTTTGTTTTTATGTAGAAATGTATGTATCCTTAGTTGTCTCTGGGCAGCATAAAGAGAATGGGGAGACAAAGGCCAGCATAAATGTCTCTGAGGGTTTCCTGAAAGGGACTTGAAACACTTCAGGAAAGAAAAGAACAGTAAGTGAATGTTGATGCTCAGGAGATGAGTTTCAGCTTCAGGGCAAATAAGAATCAAAAAGAAAGATGTCCTTCCCTTGTAGCTAAATAAAAAAAGAGCTTAAAAAAACAAGAAAATTAAACTAAAATAATCAAATGCCTCTCGCCATTCCATGCTGTTTTTTCTCCATGAGCATTACTTAGCCCCTTGCTTCCCTGTCTCCTGGTTTCCTGTTGCCTTAGAGTCAGAGAAGAGAGGTCCTAGGGAAGCACTTGAATTCCATTCTCCACTTCAGGGCCTGCCAAGGAAGGCAATGGGCTTCCAGCTGCCCCGGACAAGGCTGGTTTGCTGACCCCATGGGCTAGTGGCCAGTACATTTTCTTTGTTTGTTGTAGCCTCTGTTGGGATTCAAAGAGAGTGCCAGCCATGGATTTCATTAATTCCACCATCAGTAGGTCTGAATTCATTGCCACTAATACAATGCCTTTTTTCTATGTGCTGTGCCAGGGGTATTTTTTTTTTGACACCATGTGTGACCTCCTGTTATTTCTCAACAAATGTTGGCAGGCACAGCACAGCTGGCAGAGCAAAGCAGCGCAGTGTGTCACAAACTGCTGAGTGCATCCATGCTGAAATGAACAGCCAATTCCAGAGTGCACTGAAAATTAAATCAATAAGAAAGAAAAACATGCCACTATTGCTCCCCTTTACTCCAGCCTTGACTGCTGTCTCCCATTGCATGTTAATTCCTCTGACTTGGACTCAGGCAGTAGCCAGAAAAAGGTTATCACAGAGTTTTAGAGTTATATTTTTTATATCTCTTTTATCCTTCTAAAACTTCCCCAGACTTTTGTAAAACAGTTGTTTCTAAACTGTTCACCAGCAACTTAGCAATTAATTCCTTTCTCTGAGCTGATGTTCAGACTCTGCTTTTTTTGTTCAGATACTATATTACAAATAATAATTGTAGTGAATGTTCTTTGTTTCCAACAGTGGATCACCCACTTTTCCCATCTTCCTCTCTTTGGGGTTCTGTGCCTCTCCTCTGCTGCTGTGGCAGAGGAGAGCAGGGTGAGGTGCTGGAGTTGGTCACAGGCAGCCTGAGCTTTGCTGGTGACAGAAGTAGCTGCCATGGCTTAAACTGCTCAGGTGCAGGACAGAGGACTGGGTAGTGTTGCAGAATATGACTCCTGGGGATACTGGGTCTGCCTCTTTGTTAATAAATCACTTCCATGTGTTTAAGGAGCGGCTGTGCCATCCTAGGAACTTGCCCTGTGCCAGCCATCCTGCAGCCTGCCCCAGCCTCTCTGTTTGCCTCTCTGCCCAGCTCCCCTCTCGGCTCAAGGCACACAAGAGGGCTCAGACCCTGCTGCCAGCCCAGGGCTCAGGCTGCTGGGGGTCACCCAACCCCAAAGCTCTTCAGCCCAGGGTGGTTCATGGATTTTGGGTAATCCACAAAGCATGTCTGGGCTCCTGTCCTATGACAGGGTTTTATGGAGTAGTTTTATTTTATTATGGTGCATTTAATTTGACCTGTTTTAGGATGACCATGGTAGGAGGCAAGTGTTGGTGGGGCAAGTTTCTGCTGGGACACCCTCTGTCAGAGCCATGTGTATAATTTTGTGTGCTCAGTATGGCACACTGGACTTGGGAGTAGGGGATATGCTCCCTGCCAACAGGCCTCTCAAGATGGCAAGGCAAAAAGAAATAGCATCAATACAACTATCCTGCAAGCCTGGTTCTTCAGTGGATTGTCATTTTTTTGGCACCAAGGAGAGCATTTTAAGCTGATGAGAAAATGCAATAGACTGATTTACTTGGATGCTTTCAATGTTTCTTTGACTTTAGCCAGGGGAGCCCAAAGGGAGGGTAGAGAAAACCAAAATATAATGCTGCACAGGGCTCGTTTGTATGCACTGGGGCTTGCAGGCACTCATTGAACTTGTACCTGCCTGTGGGCCAAGTGGACAAAGAGAGCAGGCAGATGGAATTTTTGCTCTTGCTCAGATTAAAAATGACTGTCATCAGCCCCAGGTGAGGCCATACAGCTTGGAGAAGTTGAGAAAAGTGTGTATAGCTTATACCTGCTGTCTCTGCAGTCACACTGTCTTGCAGAATTTCTGATTGTTGTTGGATTTCTGGCTCACCCTCCTCTTCCTCCCCTTGGGGATGGGTCTGTGGAGTTGGGCCCTCCAGATGGCACTGATGGGATGAAGTGTCCTGTGAGCAGAAAGATGAAAATTAAGTCTAAACTGATAGAAATAAACCCATTTCTTATCTTTTCATGAACAAATCTTGCTTTTCTCTCTGATAAACAGCCCATTCCAGAACAAAGCAAAAGGTAAGCAGAAACCCTGCCAGGTGCCCTGGGCCAGTGAAATGTTGTCAACAGGAGCATCCCACACTTTCCCAGTAGAAGCGTCTCATTCCTACTCTATTTTCTCAAATTGTTTGATCTCTTATCTCCTTGATGTCCCTTTAAAGACTGCAGAAGGGGTCTGTAAGCCACTTGGGTGACACTAACTGTTCCTCTGGCTGAAGTGTTTTGAAGGCAGAGGATGGGACAGGTAGAAATGAGGATGTGAGGATAAACAAGTCCTGACGAAACAAGCAGTTGCATTGGTGGCTCTTAGAAATGATGAAGTGTGAGCCATCCTTATGGACCCAGGGCTGGCACCAAACCTTGTACATCAGAAAGCCAAAGAGAGGGAATTGCAGTGGCAGTTCACAGGAGAATGGTGACTCAGTCCCTGGTGGCTGCTGCTGCAGCTGAGCATGAGTCCATGCACTTGCTGTTGTTATTCTCATAGAAAAAGCCAAGTCCTGGAAGACTTTAACTTCCAATTTGCAGTGCATTGATGGAACTCATGTCCCGGTTGTGATGGGGAGCCCATCACATCTCTGGAGCATCTCTGCAGCAGTTCCATCCCTGGAGCAGTGACACACAGTATGGCTGTTTCTCATGTGGCAGCTCCAGGACCTTCATTATAGCACAGAAACCTGGATCAGCCCTTGGATAAGGGCTGACTGGTCTCTTGTGTTCCATCATGCTGCTGCTTCTAATTATACTCAGTCCTATCTGATTAAATGAGACTGGAATTTACTGGCTACTCCTTTTATCTGCTGCATCTGTCATTAATATCCAGGGGCCCAAACTCAAGAGCACCTGCTTTTGCAGCACGTTCACATTTCTGGTCGCATCTTCTGGAGAACTCGTCCAAAGGTTGGGTGTTGGCAACTTCTCCCTTCTTGGATGATACAGTAAAAATATCTGGAAGTGCTTCAGGTTTCTGGAGTTGTGGTACTGCTAATCTTCCCTCTATGAATTCTGGATTAAATTAGGACTTGCTTTACAGGAAATTTTAGGTAATGTCTACCTGTATTCACAGCTTAGTCATTTATTTGGGTGTAGCCCAGTAGCCTGAATAGCCTGTGATTTACTGCCACCAGTGAAATGAAACAAAATCACTTTCTCTGATTTATATCCTCTATTGTAGTTAAATATTTACACAGTATCAAGATCTTTATAACTGAATGGCTTACAGATAGGCAGCAAATGTTTATATACCTCTGGAATGGCCACAGGGCCATTGAGGTAATGATATTTTATTTTGATAAAAGGTCTTTAACTAAGAAGAAACTTAAGGCTCTCTCAGCTCCGTTTTATTCTCAGGGTCAGACTTAGTCATGCTGATTTCAGTGGGTTACTGCAATTCTTATAAGACTGTAAAAGTTTAGAAAAACACTTTTGTTGAAATGAAACCGTTGTAGTGAAGGAACATGGCATCTTTCCCCTAGCAGTGTTGTTGATTTGTTCAGGTAAGAAGGCAAGAAAAATTACCAGGCTAATATCACGCTCTGAAGGAAACTGAAGCTGGCAGGTTTGAACAATACTACCAGTATAAGTCAGTGTTTCTCCATTCACTTGCAAAAAGGTATCACTAAATATTTCATGACCCATCGATAAACAAAATTAGCCCTGTTTCCTGAAGCAAGGAGGAATCCTGTCGTTCCTACTTGTTCTGTTTGATTCTATCTCCAAGGGAGGGAACTGGAACTCAAAGCAGGTGCAACAATTACAGCTGAGTTTGAATATTGCTGAGCTGATCTTTACTTTACAGTAATATTCAGAACTTGGGAATGAGCTGACCTGGATTACACTGTTGGTGAAGACTTTGTCTAGACTTGGACAAGAATGTGTATTTCTTAGAAAGAGGAGTTGCTTGTGTCTTGTAACTGTGTGGTTTTATAAGCAAAAGAGATGTCAACTTTTCTTAAAACTAGAGTCTCCTTAGAGGCTTTCCATCAGCATAGGTTCTCCTTTTTTTCATGTTTTTGATGTTTTCAGATAATTTTGAGCTCCTGGATTTCAAATTGGACTAGATGAGCAAAAAGTAGGAGAGCAGCAGAAGGGTAGTTATTACTATATTCTGTCTCTTGATAACTGAAAATCATTATAGCAGCTGTCTTTCATGTAATTCCAGAGTGGATGTTGGAAAAAAAAAAACAGAAACAATATATGTATATTTTAGGTCCTACTTATAAGTGTAACTTGGAAAAACCTTTTAGAATGTGGGAGGCTGTAGGGAATCCTAGTCTGGGGGAAGGAGAACAAAATTTACTACAGAATGATTAACATTTGTGATATATTTTCCTATATAATGGAGACCATATTCCTACCTGGATAGTCTAAATAATCCTATAACAGAGAGTGATGATTATTTTAAATCTGTAGTAACAAAATGTTTCTGTAGAATCAAGCTTATAATCAAACATGAAATGCTTTGAAGGTTACAAAGATGCTCTTCTCAAAAGTCACAGGGATTTCTTGGTTTCTCTGTCCCAGCTGGGAGGCAGTTGATAACCTCTTTATTCTGTATCTGGGATAAACTGCAGTTCAGAACACTGGTAAAGGGGAGCTTTCCAGTTGACACTGCCTCTCCATGCAGTGATATGGAACAAGATACTCTGAATTTACCCTGCCTGTTACGCAGCTGCCTCACAGCCTGGACAGAGGAGCCCAACACGGCTCGTACCTGTAAACTGTCACATATGGCTACCAAGGATGTAGCTCCGTGAATGTGATATTTCTCCCTGCTTCCTCGCCCCCAGGTGTGTTGCCGGGTAAAGATGGCCTCGAGATCAAAGCAAGCCCATTTTTCTAACGAATGCCATCACGTGTGACAGCGTCCTTCGAGCCCTGGCAGCGCTGGTCAGGGGACAGGGCAGTCCCAGCCGGGATGTCGCGGGTGTCTCTGCCGGAGAGCCTGGCTCGCCCTGCTGCTCCCGCAGCCCGTGCCCTGAGCGCGCCGCGGGCCGAGCGGCGCGGCCGGTTCAGCACCTTGGCCAGGGCCGGCGGCCGGCGCGGGTCGTGCCGGAGCCGGCAGCGGCCCGGGGGGCACCGAGACCCCCCAGCTGTGACAGCCTGGGGACACAGCCCCGCAGCGGCAATCCGCATCGCTCCACACCTCCGGGTGTAACTGCGCTGCTGCGGCCTCGGCCGTGCGGCTGCTGCTTTCTACACAGCTGGGCTCGCGCGGCACATCTGGGACAGACGGCACATCTGCGCTCTCTAATGGGCTGCCAGGCCCCCGTTCTGCACAGCTGGGAGCTGGCTTTGATTACATTGTTTGTGCTCCTGAAAGCATCACGAAGCTGCCAGTTCCTGACCCTGTGTTCTGTGATCACTAACGGAGAATAATGTCATGGTGGAAGATGTCACACATGCAAACATTGTTTAGTAAATGAATATTTAGAGCGATCTTTGACTAGTAACAGCTTTGGAGGCAGCAGTTCTTGGGAGTTTCAGCTAACCATACCAATACTACAGCCACACTTCGAGTGGGATTTTTAAAAATAAATTAGGGAAAATAGGGACCTCAGACCTCCCAGCTCTTCATACTCATACTGATTTTTATAATCTGTTCCTTGTGCACTATTATACTGATTTCCTTGGGCTGCACTGTGTTTAAGCATTCAGCCTTAAATAATGCAGTGATGCACAACTAATGAAACAGAGGAATAACTGGAGAGATGGCATTTTAGGTGAATCACAGCTCATTCCTCAAATTATTTATAGACTTCTCTCTTTTTATGACAGGGTGTCAGCTATCCAGCAACAGGCCAGAGTGTTGATGAATCATCTCATAGACTTAGTATGGCTTCAAGATGAGGGCAGAAGAGATTAAGGAAGGCTCACTTTGTATCTTTTTATAAGCAATAAACTATCTCCATTCCAATGAAAAATCACTCTGGTTGCAGCTGTTGCATAGTTACCAATAAACCTGCTCATGTACAGAAGGGAAAGTTAATTACTAACAGCTTTTCTTTGTTGTCAAGTGGAGCTAAGTAAAGGTTTGAATTTTTTAATCAGGCTTTTCTGTCTCACCTCTAGTCCCTTTATGTGACACCTCAGTGCCATTTTGCAGTTAATCATTTCAGAGTCAAAATGAGGAGTAGTGAGAGTACTATAATGAATCAGGTTGTCCTGGATCAGGATGCTCAGCTGCCTAGGAAGGTATAGGTGAGAGAGGCAGATGCTTCAAAAACAACAGACTAAAAGCACAATATTTCCATCTGTCCTTCTTGTTTGGTAGCATGGCATCTATTCCTGAGTCAATGCAATAATGGATCACTGTAATACGCTGTGCAAGCCCAGGCTGAAATGAGCACACCCGTGGCTGTCAATATAGCTGGATCTGGTATCATAAAAACATGGCATGTCCTTGTGTGGACACCTGTGACTGCAGGAAATAAAGGTCCCTTTCAGTGCTCTGGGGAGATATGTAGGTGCCAGGTGGATGCTGTGCTGTGTGAATAACAGCTGCATGGTTTAGTAGGTGCTAAAGTGGGCAGAAAGAATTGCATCAATTGGATGTTAAGTTTTATTAGACATAACTTAGTGACAGTGGTAAAATTGTCATTTACATATAATCATGGCCTTTTTAAATCACAAAAATCAGGAACATCACCATATTAAGTGTTAAATTAACTTCCATTTCTGTTAGTGTACCTTTCTAGAAGCATGGATTATTTTAAACTATGCAGCTGCACATTACATTCACATAATAAAGCAAACTTCAAATAAAAAAATAAAACAAATTATGTTAATACAAGATGAATATTTACAGACAAGGAAGTTCACTACTGCTCAAAGAACCACCCAGGGTCCTATGGCCATTCAAGTCATAGTTCCCCATCCTGGAGCTTTATGGGCCTGGTACTGATCCTTGGCAAGAGGGAACTTCTTGGAGTTTGCAGCAGCAAGAGTTGTGTTTTCTTGTTAAATAGCTATGAACTGGTCCAGTGGTGAATTCCATAGAATCCAAAGCATAGAAACCAGCTGTAATACCAGAGGCAGCATCAGAACCCAGAACTTTTGCCTTCTGGCCCTTGTTTCCAGCTGCCTGTTTTTTGAAATTAGAAATACAGTACTAAGCTGAAACTTGTCTCTGCTACCTCCTGGCTACCTAGTTGTGATGGCAGTGTGAACAACTGGATTTTGTTTCCACTTTTTGCTTTCATTGCCATTGATCTCTAGCTACCTCTGGGGCATAGGAATGTGTAACAGGCTTCCCTGGGCTTTACCTCAGACATTCCATGAGCAGCAGAGTGGCTTTGAATCTCTTTCCCCCACTGGGAAGGGATAAAAAAAGGCCAAACAGGGAGGATGGAGCACAAAACAAGACTGAACACCCATTTCACAGCTCCATCTAAGTTTTGTACCAGCAAGAGCTTTTCCCCCACATCTTTGCAGGCCAAAGAACTGCACCATGTTAATGCAGCTTCAGTGTTTCGAGGCCCAAGGAAATCATGGGGACACAGCAGGTTCAATCAGCACATCAACCCAGCACCAGCCCAGTCAGTACCTGTCCTCACATCCCACCCTGTGACAGTAATCTGCCATGAGATGTCTTCAGCCTCTTACTCATTTTCCACATCTATTACACCTGTAGGAAGGCAGGATTTTCAGAGGAACCAGGCAGTTTAGAGTGAGGTATGCTGAGCAACGGCTTTCTTTTGGCAACAGGAGCAATATTTATCTAAAGGAATGGTTTGGTCACTGCGCTGATTTGCTTGCTGTGGGTTGGCGTTAGACAAACCCTGTTTCTATTCTTCATGTAACTCAGGAAATACTGCTTCAAATGGTGGTGTCAGGGTAAAACAAATCACTCTTATTTGTTAAAATGCTTTGGGGATTTTTCTGTTTCCTTTTCAGTGTGCTCCCTCTGCTCCAGTGCCCAGCAGCATCATTACCACAGAGAACTTTGCTCAAGCAGTTGCCTGAACCAGAGTTTTAAGTCTGCATGTGCAGATCAGGAGCATCCATCAGCTGACAGGAGCAGCACCATGGGATCCTCTACCCAAATGAACTCCAGTAAAGTCAGACTCAGAAAAAAATCTCTCCAACAGGACTCAGCTCCTTCATATAGAGTAAAATTCTGGAACCCACTGGAAAAGAAAAGGATTCATTCAGGTAACTTATTTCCTCACGTTCATAATTGATTTGCTATGAGACTAAGGGTCACTCACCCTTGTACAAAAGACTGGCAAAGGCTCAAGCATCAGTTTGTTCCTACTGAAACCCTACTTCAGGATTATACCAAAGATCTGACACTTTTGTTCTGGCTCTCTGCAGGAGAAGTTCTCACATGCAGTGATATAAAAATGTGGAAAGGAAATGTCAGGCAAATGGAAAGCTTTTTCTCTCTCTTCAGAGAAAAAAAGCCCTGATTTAAGATTTGTTGGTAGTACAAAAGCACTTATTAGTGCTGCTGACTCCATAGCATTGAAATTCACATGTAATAGCACTCTATAGTGTTAGAAAACATAGATGTTTCTCTGCTTCTGTTTTACAGCTGCTTTGAGAGATGTGGCATCTACAGCTGTGTTGGGTGTAGTCCTCTGGCCACCCTGTCTACACCTCTGGGTGTAGTCCTCTGGCCACCCTGTCACAGTTTGCTGTGCATCCTCCACATCACCTGTACCGTGGGTTCCCATCACAAACTCGGGTTAAGTTCAGGCATTTTCTACACTACCACACTCATCAACAAAACTCCAGTGATAGGAGTATTTTCTTCAATGCTTTCTTATATAGTGGGGCAAGGGGAGAATAATAGGAAAGAAATGCATTGAGGAAAAAAATAAGTTGTTTGTAGGACAGGATTTTTTTTCAGCTTTCACTGAAAAGCAGAAAAGTGCTACAGAAACAGTGGTCTTGTCTGACCAGTCTCCATCAGTCTACCACAATTTTATGGACTACAGCAAGCTCCCCAAACAAATACTTGTATTTATTCCATGAGTATTGTTTAGTTTGGGTTTTTTGGGGTTTAGTGAGTTTTTGTTGTGGTTTTCTTCTGCAGTGGTTGTGTGGGTTTGTGGTGTTTTTTCAGTTTGGTTGGCTTTTTAATCCAGTGAAATAATGCCTACAATCAATGTTTTCATATTGCCTATTCTGGAAGTCTGCCACAGTTACTTTAAAGTAACTACCCAGAAATACAGTTTGTTTATTTAGAAGTCCTTTGGGAAATCATTACTGCTCCTGATGGAGTGTCTCAAATATTGCAATTCTAAGGCACAACAGGCTATTAGAAGATATTTTTATCCTCTAAAAATAGAGGAATATTCTGTTTTCTATAGGAAAATAAGACACTGAAAAAAAATTCTCTATTTTGGTTATTTTTACTTCAGTCCTTCCTCAATGTCAGTGGCCCCATTCTGAAAGCAAGAATAACCAAGTCAATCTATTTGGAATACTTAGGCATCAAACTATTGTAGAACTGAAGACAAAGGTAACAGAAAACAGTACTGGTGAACTTCCTTCATGTCCATTGACTTCATATCATCAAATCATTCACATCATTTAGTAGCACTAGTGAAAGTTAAGTCCTGTGCAGTGCTAGAGCACCTTCTCAAAGAGTTTTAAAGCATTCTCAAAGTAATGCTGGTCTTACCTTCAGCCCAGTCTGGCAGATACAGAGAGGCAGGAGCGGCATTGAAGGCTGGTGTTCCCAAAGACCCACTCCAACCACTAAGTGCTACTGCCTCCCCACATGTAAACTCCCTTTATTGATAGACAAAATACCTTTAAAATGTGTTAGTAAACACATCAGTTTCTTAATCACACCTTAGGAAGATCCCCTGCCCTTGCTGAATCTCTTGTAACTAAGCAGCCTCCAGGCATTAGAAGTAAATTCTGTTTTTATTTTGAGGCATCATCAAAGAATGTGACAGCACCATGGAACTGCAGGTAGGTCAGTTTTGTGCAGCACCTAAGGCAACCATGGGTGCTTGTTAAATCCAAGGCTATCTGTGTAGTCAAGAGAGACATAAATCACTGAGAAACTGCTGATCCTCAACCTCCAACATATGCCTCCTCTGTTATCTGTGGATATCTGTGAGACAGGTGCTATTTCCAAAGCCAGAGAGGTGTATTCCCAAAGTGCTTTTCAGTTTGGTGTATGTGAAAGTGATCATTAAAAGTGAAAGCCCTCCAGCCTAGAAACTACCAGTAACAAGGAAGAGCTGATGACAAAACCCCAGGAAAAAAGTAAAAGCAGGTATCTCAACACAGGCACAAGAGAAAGGAATCCAGTTTGAACATCTGGGGCAGGAAATTGTCCAAGTGCAATCTGGAGTCACATCTGTGAAAATCTGTGAGGGAATGAGGAGTGGGTTAGTGACAGAGTAGCATTTAAAGAAGCCCAAAGGGGTCCTTTTTTCTGCCTGAACCTGTCTGATGCAGAAGATGAAGTGTGACTCCTACATCCTCTATGGCTGACCCTTGAACAGGTGCATCATTCAGCCTGCTTGGGCACCCAAGTGAATCTCCACCCCCCATCATCGTCCCTGCGCACAAAGGCCTGTCCTTGGTGGAAGCTGTGCGTTCTCACATTGCGGTGGGGACTCAGGGACGTTGTGAAGGCCACTTCTGTTTTGTTGGGTGACAAACCACCAGTCAAATAAGGCAACCCATGGGCTGGGAGGGAGGAAACACTTGGCACTGGTGAGGAAATGCATGGTGCTGAAGAAAATTGGGGAAGAAAGGGAGAATCCTCGCTGCATGGATGAGTGGTGCTGCTGCTGCTGCCTGGAGGAACATGGCTGCAGCTAAACACTGCTGCTGCTCCTTCCCTCTGCTCATAATCTACTGCTCCCCCAGGGCTCAGGCAGTACGTGTCTTTTCCAAGGTCTGGGGACAGGGCACTGTAGTTAGCTGAAGCTTCATCAATGGTGTTCACATCTTTTAATCCTAAGGTCTGCAAGACCCAGCTGTCCACAGCAGGGCTGGCTTGCTCTTCACAGGCAGTGAATTCATTGAAGAGGTTCCTTCTAGCTTTGGAAGCATGAGGAGTTTCTTGAGGAACAAAGCAGTGGTCCTCTTTTAATCTCCTCTTGGTACTTTTGAGGATAGCACAGGTTTTTTGCCCATGGCCAGACAGTAGTTTCTATTAAAAAAACCAAAACAACAAGGTGGAGACAGAAGATTAAAATTTGAATTTCTAGATACCTGAGGGCAACATGTTTCTGACCTCAGATGCACAAGATGGTTACTACTTGATTACTACTGTCCTTACAGAGACTTTTTTTTTACCCTCTGCTTAAACATATGGGTATGACCAACTATTTTGTATCTTTACAGTGTATGCAACAACTCTGTTCCTGAAAGAGAAGAGTGTGACCATGTCACTAAGACCTGTGCTTTGATGGCATTCCCAGCCCTGAGCTCCCACCTGCCTCTGTGCCAGCAGCGCTCTGCAGGTGAGCAGGGCATGGGGGGCAAAGTGGCAGCCTGACAAAGAGGGAGGATGCAAAGGTAACTGAAACATGCTGGAACAGGGTGATCCTGACAAGGCAGTGCTCAAGCAGCAGCCCGAAAGCATTGCACTCATCAATTCACCTCAGTTGTCATTATCCCAGGACAAAGGCCGTGCAGGCACCCAGGTATGGTCAAATGAAGGCAAGAATGAACAAGGAAGCTCCCCACCATGTCATGAATTACTGCTCAGACACGTGCCGCAACAGTTCCACCCTGGACCCTTCTCCACATGACACAGGGGGTGGCCACGTCTCCCTGCCGTGCACAGTGAAAGAGACCTTTTCTACTGCCAGGAACCAGGTCTGGCCATGGGAAGGAGGACGTCATGCTATCAACTCATCAACAGGATGGAAAAGGAAAGTCTCCTATGTCCTACAGTCTTTTATACCTCATGCCTAATCCCCAGAGTTAAGTAAATAATCAATAGTTCAGTTTCATGGGCAAGGTTGGAATAGTAAAAAATGTCTTTCAGCTGACAAGAAAGAATTATTTTCTTTATTTTTGTTTAGGTGAGAGACAAAGAATTCAAATATTAAAAAAACCAACCCTTCATACTTAGTTTAACAGAATGTTTCATCCAACCTGAAATGTTTAATCTTGTATTTCACCATTAAAAAAAATCCCCACACAATTTTTAGTTAATAAACTGGGAAAAAATCCTTATCAAAGGGATAATTGAGAAATGAGAGACACTCAAAATATATATATTCAAATTTTAACTTTTTACTGAAAAAAAATTAGAGGAAATAATTTTACCTTGACTATATAATCTTATCTTACTTATAGCTAACTAATAAATTAAACTTAATTATATCAGGTGCTACACTGTCTCCAGAGTCAGAACCTGACAGTATATCATTCCTGGAGCAAACTGTCATCTTTGTGAATTTAAATGTGAGTGTGAGTTCCACTGCAGGTTGTCTACACTCTTAGATTTTCCATATATCTTACTGGCGTGTACCTAATCAACCTGTTCCTTCTGCACACATTTGTATGACAGGTTTGAACACAATACCTTGGCTTTTTCTTCTAAACACTTAATCAGGGCAGAATTCAGGTATTGTCGGAGATTATTATTTTCTTCATGTAACCTAGCAAGTTCCTCTTCCTTCTGAAGCAAAGTATCTTGAAGCTGTGGAATAGAGATATTGATGAATAGATGTTGACTCTGTAACTTAATAGCAACTGCCCTCTGGTACAAGCTGCTTGGATTTGATCATCTGGGTGTTTGCTTTGTGAGCTCAACCCACCCCTCCAGCCTCTTGTCTCTATAAATCTAAGTGGCATGACTGTTCAGTTTTCCCTTTTGACTTCCTTTAATCTTTAAGTGAGTGTTTGAAAAGATTACTCTGAAAAAAACTGCAACCACAGAATAATAATTAAAATTAATTACAAGTAGCCCTGTGAGCAGCCAGAAATTGTCACAGGCATGAGAGCACCTTCAGGATCTCCTCTTGAGCTGCAGTAAACATGCCTTTGCACCCCCCCTTCCCATTTATAGCTGGCTGGTGAAAAAAAAAAGAGGAGAAGTTGCAAACTAACAATTTATGGGGGAAGAGTGCAAAAGGAAGATGCAGTTTCCATTCTTTATGATAAAGTAGCACTCAGTGATCTCTTCAATTCTGGACCCTACTGTGCCAGCCCTGGTACATATATAGAGTTAATACCTGGTCTCAAAAGCTGAACAGGAATGGCAGACATCTAACACTTTTCCATGGGAAATCTAAGTGTTTACAGATAGATTTCTGGCTCCTGATCACAGCTCTGGAGACTTCTTTAGGAGGACAAAGAATCTTCTGCCAAGGACCACAGGCATCTTCTGAGCATAGGCTCAGTCAAAACCAGACTTAAGTGATTGAGGCAGAGCCAGAGAAAGAAGTACACTGACATCTGGAACTATGGTTTGATTCCAGGGACCTTTAGGATAATATTTGAATTTTCACTGACTTGACTGTGTCAAAACAACATTCCAAGCACTTGACCAGAATCATCAAACTGGAGTTCCTTCATCGAAAAGTTCAGAGTTTCTGCTGTCTCTTGTTGGGATTTACAAAAAAAATTAAATATAAGAGAAAATAAAGTAACAAGGAAAACTTGTTGGTCAAAACGGTCGATCTTCTATGTAACTAGGCAATTCTAGTGGAATAATTTCCCATGAAGTTAAACCTGGTGGAATCAGGAGGACACACACTACCTATTTTTAGCCAACAGCATCATCAGAGCCTGAGGCCCCCCCTGTTCATGCCCCTGGTTTTCTTTAGTGCCAAGGCTGCTGCTGCAACATGATGTAAGAGGGGAGGAACGGATAGGGAATCCCACCACAGTTGGTCCAACTACACAGGACAACATGGGGGAGACAAATACGTCAAGCAAGGAACAACAGTTTTGTGTCACTTCCGACATCCGTGCCAGTGACAGGGTCTCATGCCATAAGCCAACCCAGAAGGTGCAATACCTGACACAAAGTTCGGGAGCCTCGTGAGGTGAACCCGGGGGTGCTGGGGGGCGCGGAGCCTTTACCTGCTTGTTTCTGTAGAGCTGGGAGGACAGCTGGTCTTCCTGCCACGCCGCGTCCTGGGCGCCGAGCTGCGGGCTGCAGAACTGGCCTGCGGACGAGAGCGGGGGTTAGCCCGGCCCCGTACCGCTCCCAGCGCGGCTGGGGACCGCGGCCGCTCCCGCCGCCCCGGCGGCAGCTGAGCGCACTCACCCGGCGGCCGGGCCTCCCGCCGGCCCTGGCTGTGCGGCGGCTCCGCGGCGCAGACGGCGGCCCAGGTCTCCTTGGAAACCCCGGCGGGGGCGGGCCAGGGGCAGGCGCAGCCCGAGCCCCCGGCGAAGTCCGGCTCCGGGCACGGCCGGCCGGCGTTCTGCGGAGGGAAGGGGCCGAGGCGATGGGGCGCTCGGCGGGGCCGGCGGGCCCCGAGGAGAAGCGGTGCCAGCCCGGCCCCGCCGCGCCCCGGCAGAAGCGCCCCGGCGGGGCAGCGCTCGCCCCGCTGCTGTCCCGGCCGAGCTGTGCTCGGGTGCTGTCGCGGGGCAGCCCCGCCGCCCCTGCCAGGCTCCGCCGGCCCCCGAGGCAGCGCCCAGCCCTGACCCGGTGCCCGCTCCCCGTTTTCCCGGTGGCACCGCTCCCCGTTTTCCCGGTGGCACCGCTCCGTGCGCCGAGCGCGGGCAGTGCCGCCCCGCCAGCCCCCGCAGCACTGGGGCTCCGAGCACAGCTGTGCCAGGGAGGCGGCTCAGTTTCCTGCAAACCCTGGGGAAATGCTACGGTCCTGAGTGGGTTTAGGGTGCAGGGAGGTCCAGTGCTGTCCTTGGCCAGACCTTTCCTGCCACCATGGGTGTTCGACTCAGCTCTAAAGCAGCAGCACAGAGCCAGCAGAGTCACCTCCTGGCTGCTCGCACTCTCTTCTGCCCCTGCAGCTCTGCAGGAGTCCCAGACCGCAAAGCCTGGGGTTGTCTCTGGATTCACCCTTTCTCCCTCCTCCAAATAAGCCTCATCTGCAGCAACTCTAAATCTCTGCAAGGAAGGCAACGGCAGAACGTGGAGTATCAGTCAGGGAGTCTGCCCACCCATGGGAAGGCACAGCAGCAGAGACTGCACTGGCAGGTACAGAAGAGCCCTCTTTCTTTCCCATCTTATGAGGGCACAAAATCTATTGCACTCCCCCAAGGGAGAGACCAGCTTCTCCTCTGCCTCGAGGTCGAGAGAAATGCAAAGAGCACTTACCATAATTGTGGCAGAATGAAATGCAGGACTTGGGAGCACGTTTCTGTTAAAGCCCCAGAGAGGTTTAAATGGCTCTGAAGGAGGGGGAGAGGGGGGAGACCGGGGAGGCGAGTTTAATCTAAAGGAGCTCCCAGTGACGCCTCAGAGCTCTCCTGAAACCCAGCAATCTGATTTGGTGTAAAGCTGTCAAACTTGTGACGTGAATAAACAGCAAAGTTGCTGAAATCAAAGTCATTCTGGTCCCACAAATCAACACAAGGAAGGAGGGCAAAGAAAAGGAGGGAGAAGGAAAAAAAAAGTTTTCACACACTTAGGGGCAGCAGTGAACTGGTGTGTCTGAGTTTCACTCCAGGAAATGAACAGGCATCCAGGGAAGCATCCCACATGTTCAGAATAAGGCTGCTGGTGTTGCTGGTGAGTTTTTTGTTTTGTTTTGTTTTGAAGACTTGTTTGCAGTTGTAAAATCCAGCAGGAAGAAACAAGTCTGTTCAACCTGCCTGGCTGACGAGTGGGTTTTGCCCAGCTTCTCAGAAGTGTGTAGATGCAAATGTGATTCAGAGCACTTCTGTGGACAGTTCTGAGGAGGAAAGTGCAGGTTTCAGAACAACAGAGTCTGCACAGACAAGCTCCTGCAAATGTCTCACTATATCAAGAATGTTTTCTATCAAGCCTTGGACTTCTAGAAGATCTTAGGATATTAATGTGCAGTGGTAAAAGATTTATTATCATAAAGGATTTACTACCATAATGTTGCAAAAGCCATGGACAGGTGTGTGAAAGGCAGAGATTGTCTCCATATAGTCACTTCTGATTTGTATCAGATTTATGCAGCAATCAAAATCAATGGATATGGATAAACTTCAGTTTTTCCCAGAGGGGAGGGAAAAAAAATCAAACAAAAAATCTTCACTGTGGGTCTGCCTTTGAATAGCCTAGGGAATGGTGGGAATAGAGCCAATAGCAGAGCGGTTGTTCTGCCAGGATCCTGCCCCTGCCATGGCAAGGGCTGTTCCAGGTGCTATCCCGACCCCTCTGCAGCCAGGCAGGACGAGGCTGGGCCGAGGGCAGGCCGTGCTGGCATATGGGATGCTCTTTGATTTCTCCCCTGCAGGATGCTCAGTGCTGTTCCCCCATCAGCAAGCCTCAGGGACAATACCTGAGGAACAAACCAAGAGGGCCATTTGCCTCCATTCTTTTATTACTGGCCATTTTCCTAGGTTGGTAAACTGGCAGTTATACCAAATTAAACCCCTGCCATCTCCTGCCTTATGATTTTTTTTTTGTTTTTGTTTTTTTTTTCCCAACAGAAGCGTTTCAAAAAGGCCTCGCACTCTCTCACTCAGCCTACAGTGTTTGGGGTCACACTTTAGGTTTCTTAACCCGCAGCACAGCACCTCTGGTAACTGCTGTGATAACCCGCTCCCTCCAGATGCCAGCCCCTCCTGCACGGCCGGCTCCTCTGCTGCCTGCTAAGGAACTGGAGCCGTGTGACACACGCCCAACACGCGCCGGGGCGCAGCGCAGCTCCTCGGCCGGGTCTGGCCCCCCTGCCCACCGCTGCGGTGCCGCAGGGCGCTGAGGCACCGGCGGCTCCTTCGCAGCGGGCAGCGCGCTGGGTAATGGCCCGGCGGGAGAGGAGACGTCCAGGGGCGGCCAGGCTGGAGAAGGCCTCGGCGCCCGCAGCAGCCCCGTGCGAGAGGCGAACGCCCCGTGGATCCCGCCGGGCCCCCCGGCGCCCCCGGGCCCCGCAACGCCGGCCCGGGGCCGCCCGAACCGCGGCCATGTTGGGGCTGCCCAAGATGGCGTCATCAGCCCGCGCCGCCCCCGCCGCGCGGGGATGGCGGCGGGGGGAGCCGCGGTGTCCCCTGAGGGGCCGGGACTGCCCCGCTGCCGGTGCCCGGCTCCAGGGAGCTCGGGAGGCGCCCGCCTGGCCCTGGAGGGGGTGAGGCGGGTGCAGAGGAGCCTGCAGTGGCTGAAGAGCAGGGATGCCCTGCGCAGGGGGTGCTCCCCGGGCGGCCCCAGGCACCTGGCGGCTCGTCTGTCGGGGCAGCAGCAGGGAGAGGAGAGATGGGTGTCTGGACAGCACATCCAGGGGATAATCAGGGGCTGGAGCAGCTCTGTTATGAGCAGAGATTGGGGGAACGGGGCCTCTCCTTAGGGGATCTCATTAATGCATATAAATATCTCATATTTATATGCATTAATAAATGTGGGGGTCAAGAGGCAGGTGCCAGACTCTTTTCAGTGGTGCCCAGTGACAGGACGAGGAGCAATGGCCATAAACTAGAACACAAGAAGCTTCACCACAGCACCTGGAAGAACTTTCTCTAGAGGGTGCAGGCACTGGAAGAGCTGCCCAGCTAGGGTGGGGAGTCTCCCTGTCTGGAGACATGTCACACCCGCCTGTAAGCCGCTGTGGGTTCTGCACAGCGGGTGTGGCGTTGGCTGGGGGCTGACAGCGCTTGGCTTTGTGAGCTCAATTCAGGTCAACTCACCGAGGCTGATGTGCTGGGGAGTGAGAGGTGGTAATGGCTAAAAGACAACCAAATCAGAGCCCTGGTAGGTTTGGGGAGATATGCTTTGGGTGACTGCCAAAGAAAGAAAAATGCTGTTGTTGTAGGAGAGAAACACCTCATTTTGCAAAATGGTGCATGGATGATCACATACGATGATGGAAGAGGTTGAAGTCACAGTGGCAATCACATTGATGTGTGTGTGTAAAACAAAACTAAGTAACAATCATCTGCTGATTTTCCTTTTCATCTGGAGTGTTTACTGCTTATTGCAGTTAATGATGGACCTCTTTAATTGGGAATAAAGTTCTGGGGGAAAACGTTTATCAAGACTACAATATTGCTTCAGTGGAGATTTCACTTTGAATGTCATAGCAGCTCTTTTCTGAAGTTCTGGGAACACGCATTTAAGTGTATTGCAGTGTGTTAGTTACTGTATGTTCTTTGTCACTATATTTTCTTTTGTAATTTCTATATTTTTTTTTTTTTGTTTAAACAACAGTGGTGAAGCTAATCCTTCAGATTAATATTAAAATAATAATAAAAAAAACAAACCTTTTTTCTGGTTTATCCCTTTTTTATGTAAAAATAGCCTTAAAGTTGCATTTCCATCATAGTGAATGGGCTCTCAGAAGGGATGGTACACAGAAGAAAACAGATCGTTTAATACAAGTTTTATACCAGGCTTACAACAGTTACAGTATGGGTTACTTTGCGTGCTGACACCTGCACTGGTGTCCAAACACACCCCAAATCCTCTTTACTTGTCCTGCCATGTTGCTGCTACACTGCTTCTTATCCATGTAAGAGTGGTTAAGTGAACCAGTGACAAACCAGAGGATCACTTACAACTCAGGATATTAACCTATAAACAGCTACACACAGGCACCTGGCACTTGCATGAATCTCTGATCATGTTTGCGAACCAAAGGTGTGAGAAATTAAACCTGATGAGACTGATTTGCAAAACTGCTATTGAAAGGGAATTTATGCAGATACAGGTTCTGGCTGTTTTTCTGATCAGTCTTCCTCCGTGAACACAGGACTAAAAGGCACTTCCCAAATCCAGTCCCCTGCTGTTGAGACATTCTTAAACTTTTCAATCTCCCTCTTAAAACTAATTAGGTTATTTTCCTTATGTTATTCCCACTGTGAGGCTACACCGTACTCTGAGCTCTGATGGCTGGACACTTTCTAGTTTCCAGGCTGAATGTATTCATAGTAGGTATAATCCCTTTTGTCCTTGTGCCAAACTCTTGCTCTAGTTTAGAAACTTCATCTCCCTCTCCGGTGTTTAGCCCTGATGTCTTTGCAAAGCACTGTCACACATCATTTTTTTCTTGAGGTCAAAGAAGGCAGGTTCTTTTACAGTCTTTCCTAACCTTAGGAACCCATCTCTCAAAATATTCCAGCTGATATTAACCTGTTTCTCAGATGGATGACCAACGTTACTCGGGTTGCTGTGTAACACACCATTGTTTAGAGAAAAGCATGGAGAAATCTTTCTCTTTTGTATCTTCCTGGTATATTTTAGGGCAGCCTTTACCTTTCTCATCACTCTCTCACACCAGTTACTAGTCTTGAAATCCCTGTCAGGTGGCAGTGAATACACCTGTGGGCTTTATTGCCTGTAAAATGCAGTTAATTTAAACTGAGTCTTCAGTGCTATTAGGCTCCAGCTCTCCTGTGTTGATACTTCTGGGTACTGTGGAGTTCCACAAGTGTTTAGAATGAAGAACAAAGATGACTACAAGATGGAAAAATTGCAAAACACCTTTCTGGGTTTGCCTGCAGTTTCTCACAGCACGAGTGGTGAGTTGGTGACTAAAGGATGGAATTTATCTGGAAAAGTTGAAGGTTTTCTAAATAGATAATGGCACTTTTATGTATAGAATATCCTTACAGGTGAAATGTTTAAGGACCATGTTTGAATAACATCTGTGCCATGTGTTGTGCCCACAAGTGCTCCCCCATCTGTTATCACCCCTGCTAACAGCAAGTCTTGGGTATCTCCTGTGCATGTAGCTGTTGTTTCAAAAGGAGCAGCAGGTCCCTGCTTTGAAGAGAGATCTGTTGGGTAAGCACAGATAACTGCTCATGAAGATCTAGGACTAGAAGAGACTTGCTCTTGTGATGCTGGTACTGTTCAGAATTTCACTCCAGTTTCCAATCTGACATTTGTGGATTTAGCTTTTTCTGGTTTGCCCTGTGTGCCGTTTGATGTATTATGAACAACAATCTATGCTGTGTTTGTCTGGATTTGTGCAACTGTTATTCTGTTTGCCAGCCATCTGAGAAGTGGTCCTCTAGATTGCACTTGATTGCAGCCTCAGGTACCAGTATGAAGTTTCCCTGAAATGGAAAGGCAAATGGAAAAAATGCAGGTTTTATGAGCACAGAATATGTTTACAGAATTCACTGCTTGCAGAATGTCATTGAGAGTGAGAGGATAAAAAAAGAATGAGTTTTATAATTCTTGTTTTTTCTTTTGAATGCTTTCATTAATTCTACTGGGTATATTGATCTTTTGTCAGAGGAGGGCATTAATTGCACTTGTTTAGTATCCTATAGACATGCTCTCTCAGAACTCATCCCAGTCTCTATTTATTGTCTGTTTTCTTGCCCTTTCCTTTAGCTGGAATTGTATCATAAAAGAACCCTGAGTTCCTGATCTTAGGGCCAGCTTTTGATGAGCTGATGAGTTCTCCTGAAAACTGCAGGTGTGAATTTGTTACTGTTGCCAGTCTGATTGGTGTATGGAAGAGAAATATGTTCTACTCCTGGCTCTGATGTTGTACAGTTTTATAGTAGCACTTAAATGCCTGACATTTCAGAACATCACCCATTTACGGTATAGACCTAAGTCAGTCCCTGCATCTTTGTTTCAGTTCCTCATCTATCAGTCAGGACTGGTGTGTCTGCTTAGATTTCACATTTTTGTAATAAGAAATGTCCTCATGTAGCCCCTGGCCAAATGCATCCCTTTGTTCTTGGCTGAGACCAATTGGCTCCAGAAGAGGAAATTAATTGTGAACTGATAATTTTTTGCTTGGGGATTAATTGGACGGGAGTTTTAATATAAACCATGATGTAGTTATGGAAGCAAAGGCTGTTCTTGGCTGGCATCAGCAGCATGCTGCTGCTGTCCATGTCCCTCATTCCAGAGGTTCCCACTTCACTGAGCTGCCATGCTGCAGCTAAGTAACCTTTACACCACAGAAAGTGATTCAGCAGTGCAAACAAAAGCCCTGAGGTAGTCCCAGGGTTAAATAACAGATGGCAGAAACAGTTTTTCTTGAGTGTGATTGGAGTGTTGACCATCGTGGTTTGGGGGAAATTGTTGCGCCTACAAGAGAAAGAGCCGGGTGCTAAAAAGCCATGTTTTTCTCCATGGTGTTTTCTACTGAACTCAAACTATTTTGCAGGGAGATCTGCCAGAAAAGCTTAGCTCACAGGTTTAGTCCAAATTAGGATGAATTTTCATGGGACCAGATGCAGAGTTGAATGGGGCCTCGTGTCTAATCATCCACTGACGTGTGCATCTGCCTGCTTCTAACCTGGCCTGCGAGCTCCTCCTGTGTGCACGGTGCTGCCAGCCCAATGTACTGGGCTTCACCTATTGAACAGCGCTTTTCCTCTTGGCTCTGGCTCAGGAGTTGGCAGTCTGGCTTCTCTCCATCTTGCTTTGGGTGCAGAGCTGGGCACTTTCCATTCTTGGCTGGCAGTTGGGATGTTTGGCAGAGATCTCTGATCTGAGTAAATATGTGTGAGGGCATCTCTTCATTGCAGAGCTGTATGGCATTGCCTTCCCTAATCAATAATGAAAGAAAGATTCTAGGACGTGTGTAAATGTGTTGGAGGTTAGAAGGTGAAGGATGTTGTTGTCATGAGCTGAGAAAGATGTCGGGGTTTTTGTGCATACTTTTCAAAGGCTGAGTTAAAGCAATAAGTCAGTGGGGAGATATCCTAGTAAAACAGCTCTGTCTGTATACACAAATTTTCCAGCTCCTAGTCCATGCAGGTAGTGTTCGATGAACTGCTGATGAAAAGGAATTAGTTGGCTGGTAATTCATCTAAAAGATTGGCAGTGGATTTTACAGGCTTATACCAGGGCTGGCTGGAGACAATAATCTCTTTTCTTGAAGAATGCCAAGGTCCTGACGCCCAGCTCGTTGGAATGAAACCTGAATGCTTTTTAATTCTCTGTGAGATTTTTTTCTTTCCCCTCTTTGGTTTTTGTTTTTAGGAAGGAACAAAATGTTTCATTGTGATTTTGTCAATTATTTTGATATAATGGATTAAAAGAGTAAATGTCTTCCAAATCCCAAGGCCTTTTAAAGAATTCCATTCAAAACACATCAGAGCTGTTTTCTTCCCTGAATTTTTGCTGAAATTTAATTTTAACCAAAAGTTTGCATACTTCAATGGCAGCATGACTTCCCTTATAGGAATGATGTGCAGTGGATAATATCTGCAGACAGGATTTTTTTTTGTCCAGTTGTATTTTATGCTATCCTGGAGGAGAAGGGGGTGGGAGGAGATTTGTATCCATTTGGCAGCCTCATACTGTGCCAAAGCAATGTAAAAAGGCCTGAAAGTGAATAAGAAACAAGAGAAGTATTTGGTTTTTAACTGCTCCTGGATGAGAGAGCAGAATTTATCCATGCCTCACTGTAATTTTGCAATTCCATTGTAAACTCTAATAGAACAGGGAAAGAAAGTGGAGGTTAGTACAGTGCAACAGAGCAGGCTTTGGAGGGGAGATGTTCTCCTGGCTCCAGGTTCTTGTGTCCGAGTCTCCTGAAGTCACTGGAAGGAACAGAGACTTAAATGGCAGCTCTTGAGCTGCCCAGAAGCTCATGTGGATTCTGTATCATCTCTCCTTTCTCTCTTTCTAGTCAGACAGAAATGAGACCTCTTGCCACCCACAGAAGCTGCAATGACTGGTCTGTCATCCATGGCCAGCACTGAAGCTTAGCAGACTCCTGACATGCACATGGGGACCTTGTTGGCTCTGGTCAGTGTTTGCTGACCTCCTCCTTAGAGCTAGAAAGGTGTAGTTTGAGAAATTGCAGCTTCATTTGAACTGAACTGATTTAATCTGTGATTGTCAGCTATTGGATGTTGTTTTGCAATTCCACTAATTTTAAGAGAATTTTATGTTCAGGGACAGGGCTTAGACCTTTCTGTAATCTTCAGCACCCACTAGATACAAATCTATACGGAAGAGTCTGGGCAAGCACCCTTGGTGCCTGGGGCACAAAGGAGTGGGGCCCCCTGGAGCAAAATACTTCACCGGGAAACTGAAAGACCCTACAGAGCTCCATTCTGGGTTGGCTGCGCCCTTCAATAACTTGCTTTTATTGCTTTGTTTATCCTAAATGTGTGATGAGGAAGATACTGTGATAGATGTTCTTACTGAGGAATAGCCCTCTGTAATTGCTGTCAGTGTTATTTTCAAGAGTAACACTAATTTTAGACTTTATTCTTTCAAATATGTGGCTTGGTATAATGAATTTGGAGGGTTAGCTTATTGCTGGCAATGTTTTGGTTTTCATGCACTCCTGGACCCTGGGATGTTTTAAAGAAGGATGTTGCAGGTGGACACTAGAGGGCTTGCTAGCATGTCTCCCTCTGCCCCCACCCGGGCACAGCAAGAAGGTTCAGTTGAGTAAACAGGAAGCCTTCACTTAGGATCTTACAGCTGAATTTAAGTTTTGAGGATGGGGGAAAGTGAACAACATGGGGGAAAGGAATTATTTTGTGCTGCATTTTCAAAATTCCATCGGCTCCAGGAGGATGATAGCACTTACTCTGCCTGATGGCAGTGACCTTTTCAAGTGCATTTTTAACCAGATAAAAGTTGTCAGTGGGAGCACTGCGAGCTCAGGCTGTGTTGCAGTTAAACGTCTAGGCAGGCAGAACAATCCCAGGATGAGTTAACTACAGGTATTTCAGCATTTAGTTGTGGGTAATGTTCAGGTTGCCTGTGTAACTTTGCAGTACACAGAGGTGTGAGGACCACAGGAGGGGCAGGCTCTGGATTCAGGTGCTGTGAATTGCTGCATAGAAGCCTCCAGCACTCTCCACTGCCCGCAGGGAATCTGCCTTAACACCCAGCAGTGTGACAGTTGCCATGTGCTTTCCCAGATCTGGGAATATCTGACCTGTCACAGCACTTTGCTCAAGCTGAACACAGCTCTGTGTGAGAGCACTCGCCTCAGGACCTTGCGGTGTGTCCAGCCAGACTCATCCTGGCACCACTGTTGCCTATTGCTGTCTTCACCTGCTATTTAGGCTGCAACTAAACAGTGACTGGTTAAAGAACAATTATATCACTGGGTTCCCCCTTCAGCTTGTGCTAAGAAACCTTCAGTTGCAGCGCTGGGCAATAAGAGTCAGAAAGGCTCTTTCTTATTAATTAATGTGCTGCCCACAAGCAGCCTTGCAGTAATGGGTTAAGCAGCACCATCCCTGTAGATGGTCACTCACCAAACTGTTTTCTGAGTTGACCTGCTAGGATTTCTCCCTCTCCTCCCTCCCCTTCCTCTTCTCTCTCTCTTTCTTTCTCTTTATTCTTTCCCTCAGGTCTCTTGATTTCATGCTGGCTTTCTAAATTGAGGATAAAGTTAATTCAGTGCACAATGCCACAGCTGGAATGAAATATGGCCAGTTGCCCGTGTGGAGGGGAGGGTCCCGTGCTGGCTGGGAGTGGCTTGTTGCATCTCCTAAGGCCACTATGGGCTGTCACTGATTTATTGATAGTGCTTCTAGCAAAAAAGCAAGAAGTTAACTAATTATGAACATATGGTTCAGCTCACGCTTGACTCAGCAGCCACCTTGTTAGCCTAGAGCTGCCTAGGTGTTCAGAAGCAGGAGAGGAGGGAAATTTTGGGTGGAAGGTGTGGTCCAAAGTCCCACTGACAAGCCAGAGGGAGACTTGATTGATCTTAATCTATTCTTTTTGTTAGGAGGCAGCATGCTGCTGTCAGGAACAGCTTGGTAATAACAGATTTGGGGCCTCTAAGTCCTTGTGGTTATAGCCAGCACGCGACACTCGGTCAGCTCCTTGCATGCTCTGTACTTAATTGGTCTCAATGGTGGGGTCTGAAATGAGACGGTAGTTCAAGGTGCAACACATGCTGTACCTGAAAGTGCAGCCTGGGAGCTGCTGCACAGATGTCAGCTTTTTACCAGTGGGCTTAGCACTGGGGACCCGGAGGGTCCACACAGAAAGGGACAAGGGCCATCTGAGAGGACCCTGCCGATTTTCAGTGCTTAATATGGAATTAATTAGAGGAAAACTTTAGAGAGGAGGAGTGTGACTGGTAGAGGAACAAGGAGGGAGGCGCAAAGAACTTGTTAGGAAGTTAATCAAGGTGGATTGCAATTTTGCCTGCATTGAGTGGTCAGCATGCATAGTCTGGACACAGGAGAGTCTTTAATGGGAATTGATACCAGCCAGAGGGGGGAGGAGGGTGTCTCTTTCTGTCCATCTGTTGGTCTTTCACAAGTGAATTGGTCTATGCCACAGGATTCAAAGCAGTGTAGTTAGAGACTGTTTTTTTTGTGGGCGTACATGGTCTACAGAAAGAGTGAGTTTATTTCTACCCAAACTTTTAAAACAATTTTAGGGTTCTTAGACTTCACTTAACTGCAAATGCTGAGTGCAGAAAGAAGACAGTTTTAATAACAGGCATCAAAAAGAACTCCAGGGATTAGTGACTTGACACAGCCAACAAACAGATCATTTTATGACTACCTAGACAAAGCAAAAGTGGGCAGAGGGGGCTCTCTGTGCTCTGGGGTGCATTAGCAAGACCACAATCAGCAGGCTGAGGGAGATGGTTGGTAACTTCTACTAGGCACTGGTGAAACTGCATATGAGGTACTGCATCTGGTTTTGGTCTTCACAATGCAAGAAAGTTGTAGTCAAACTGGAAAATCAAATAGGAGGGCCAATAAGCTGGACAGGAGGCTGGAGAATGCGAGGGTGAGGGAGCAGGACTTGCTTAGATTGGAGAAAGGGCTAAATGAATCTGATGACAGTTTTCTCCTGCTATGGGGGTATATAGAGAAGACAGAGACCAACTCAGACATGCACAGTGAAAGCATTCAAAAGCTGGGGGAAGTTATATTTCAATTAGATATGAGAGGGAGGAAAACAAAAGAAAGAAAATCCAGACATGATAAGCTAGAGAGATCATGAAATCACCATTTCTGTGTTTTTTCATAAAAAAAAAACTTGCCTGGGCCAAGTCCTGAGCAGTATGATCTAAATTGGGAAAGAACTCTTAATTTTCCTGTGATCATGCTGCAGCTGGAGCACAGCCCAGGGCCTGGGACAGAGGCACATGGCTCACATTCTGTTGGGTGCTGCTGTGCTGGCTAGTTTGTGGCTCTGGTGTCACCCCACAATGTTCATGGTAATTATCACTGTTGCCTCTATAATGTAATAAATTAAGACAGTTAATTAATGGGTAAAGTTGATCTGTACACAATAATTTGGAATATAATTCACCCAGATAAAGCAA
The DNA here is from genome assembly GCF_031753505.1 of Anomalospiza imberbis. NCBI lineage: Eukaryota > Metazoa > Chordata > Aves > Passeriformes > Viduidae > Anomalospiza > Anomalospiza imberbis. The sequence goes on from NC_089690.1 coordinate 11,345,586, forward strand.
TAGCTTTTCTTAGCAGAGGCTGTCCTTTCAGCTATGATTAGCTGGTTAGAGCTGAAATTATTTTTGAGACTAAATAAGTGCCTGTCCTTCATCTATTTCTTATCTCCTGTGAGAGGATGCTGCAGGTGAGTTGAGGATCAGAAAGTGAGTGGTCCCTGTGAGATTTCATATTGCTGCTGAAGATGGTTTGAGTTCACCTGGTTGAGCTGCACTGCTGCAGGTTGGAAGCACTGAAGTCACTTGTACTACAGGTCCAGGCTATCGAAGTGTTCATTTCTAGTCAGCTGTCATCTAGAGGAGATGGAGGGGCAAATTCTCAGGCTATTAAATCTGCTCTTACAGTATATTTCTGGCCAAAGCCTTTCTTTGTGTTTGCCTGCAAGGACCTTCTCTGGGTGAAATCTTTGCCTGCTGTGTAACCTAATAGGAATAGTTACATTAAAGAAAAGCACAGAGACTAAATGTTCAGCCTTAAATTCTCAATAAATTTATATTTTTATCATTCTAATAGTGTGAGAGGGGAAGATCTGAAGGAATGAGCACTTAATCCCATCATAACACTATATAAGCGTGTCTGCATGGTGCAAAACACCTTGGAGGAAAGAAGAACCAGGATTTGGTGCTTCCCTATCTCTCTTGGGATCATCTCTGCTGTGTTTCTTACCCAGAGATGCAGTGTACTACAGTGGAGACCTTCATGAGGTAGTGTTGTCATTCCTCAGTGTTGCAAAAATCAGCCACTGCCTTGGTTTGCAGGTTATGTAAAAAGATGAGACTCTGGTTATGAAAATCTCAACTGAATTTGGCTCAGATTTGAAACTGGCTGGATCATTTTGTGGTTTTGTACCTAACTCAAAAAGGTAGCTGGGGGTAAAAATTAGGATGTAAATCATAATCCCAAAAATACAGTAAATACTCAGAAACTTGAATTTGAAGTGTAATTTCAGACTTGCTGCAAGGGAGATCTCCTAACTGCCAAGTTAGGAGAAGCTTTCCTGACTGAAGTTTGAAGTTGTTATGCCAAGGCAGACCTGTAGCAGCAGTTATTTGCTTTAGCTGGTGCCAAGTGGAAGTTGGGTAGCAATGATCATAGTTTTCTGGGCACCTTTTTCCTCTGGAGTTGGCCAAAGAGGAGACAAAAAATCTAAGCAGAACTCCCAGTGCCAATGAATGAGACCAACACATACAGATGAAAGGCAGAGGCATTCTGCAGTGAAACTGCAGAACCCTGCAAACTGAAAACCTCTGTTCTCTGCAAGGAACATCATGTTCCTGCTCGAGTGTGTGGAGCTTCTTTGCTATGTGTTGGTCAAATGACTCATGCCTTCATGCAGGAGTTGCAACACCTGTGGTTTTATACTCAAAAGCTTATTTCTTTGTCACAGAGACCTTTATGTCACTCTGGACGAAGGCTGTAGGTGCTTTCTCATATAGAATTCAGTGATATTTCCCTATCTGCAAATTTCTTTTGGCTTCCCAGCTGCAGCTGGGACCCGAGTCCTGATGCTCCGTTTCAGTACCCGTTGCTGCTCCCTTTCCCGCCAAATGCAGCTGTGGCATTAGGGTGACTTGCATCCCTCTGCACGCAATATGCCCGATCTTTACCCTACAAAAGTATTGTTTAAAGGGCTCTGAACGTTTTGAACAAACTGGCCTGGCAGGGGGACTTTCAACTTCCCCTTCTTTATGGGCACAGCAGCCTGTGTTTGTAAACAGAGCCTTAGAGGAGTAGTGGCAGCCACTGGAGGACTGTCAGCTGGTTAATTGGATGTCAGCTCCCTGCCGGGACGGGGCTAATGAGTCATCCTGCAGAAGGAGAATGGCCTTGGGAGAAAGGCAAGGAATTGGACAGCAATAATCACATCGACAGAGGAGCCCAGAGCCCACCTGTTGGGATGAAGGCAGAGCAGCATTTGGGGACACAGGGCTTCCCTGTTTGGATTTTGTTAAACAGAGATTAAGCAGGCTCTGAATTTGTGAAGTTGAGATATTATTGCTGGAGCATGTGTTAAACAAGTGCTCCTGTGCATGGGCAGTGATCTAATATGCAATATAAACACTTCCAGTTTGTAGGTTTTGATGGCCTTTGCTTTTAGAAAAATACCTAAGGAAATAAATAAAAATAGTATGTTAATGGGGAGTTTAATGCAGGAAATGTTGAGAGAATCATACAAGGAACAATGAAATAACATCTTCAAATTAGGAACTTTATTTTTTCTTTTGAAAACAAGTCAAAGATCCTTTTTGCTGAAAACTGTCTTCTAAAACAGTGATATTTTTTTTCCATTAGAGACTATTGTTAAAAATAAGTGAAGTTTTTTGAAGTTAGTATTGTGCACATAAGTTCGCCTTACTCCAAAGAATATTTTTGACTTGAAAATACTTATCAGTGTACTACATGACTAAATAGAGGGATTTTATATCTCTTTCAAGAGAGGAGACACAAATGAGAAAGATTAGAGATTGGTATTAAGTTCTAAAATAAGGGTGTCTGTTCCCATTTAAAACTATTTTTGCCAAAGAAAAAGCTAATACGAAAGAAATAGGTAGACACACAAAGAAAGGTAATATAAAGGTTAAAAGAATTTTTAAAAAGATGGCTGTAAGAAATGCTGGTAAGTCATTATGTCTATCTGTATGCTCTAAAATGAGCTGCCCTTTAGCCAAGCTGTGTCTGGTGGGTGTTTACCTGGCCTGCTCTGAAAACAGAGAAGAATGGAAGATCCCTTGCCAACCAAATCCAGCATGCCACTGTTCTTACTGCAGAGATTTTCCTTTATAATGAATTTGTGGTAACTTAAGTTCATTGCTTCGTGTCCTGCATTCCTTGAGCATAAAATAAATTCACTTACCTCTTTCAGCAGCATTTCCTATATTTGATACCTTTCTTAAATCTTCTTCAGAGGAAACACCACATTTTCTTCTTCTTTCATGGTATCCAAATCACTAATTGTTCTAGTGTCTATTTGCTATTTATTATTTGCTGAACAACCAAGAGAAGATGGGGGAGGAGGAAAGGCAAGACTGGACCCTGCTGCAAAGAGAGTTTGTTACCCAGGAGAACTTTTGTAGGTAGGAGCCACCTGCTAATTGGAGTGTCAAGGGAATGGAGTCAGCGCTGGATATAGCCAAGCCACAGTTGTCATCCTGAAGGCTGAGCACATCTCAGCTCTGAGTGGCCCACCCTCATAAGCACTGAGCTCCCTGATCCTAGTGCAGCTCATGGCAGTAGCACCAGGAAGACCTGAATGCCTCAGTGCCCCTAAGTCATTCAAAAATGGGCATTCATGGGGCAGACAGCCAGCAGAGTAAAGGAGGAATTTGCTTCCATCCCAATTTATGCAGCATTCTGGTTTTTATCAGGGCTTCTCTGAGATTTTCTTTACAGACAAAAAAGCAAATGAACAAAGCAGTGTTTCCCTTCATCTGCATTCACCTGTAGAGTCCAAACCTGGTCTGAAATGGTTGAGAAGAGAATTAATTTAGTTTCTAAAATTGCTCAAATATTGCATAGTGGACTGGAACTGGGGCCTTCATGGATAGGGAAACTCTTCTTTTGAAGGCCATGGATCCCTTACTAGTGGTGACATTCACAGGAGAGCTCCTGTTTGCCCTGAACTCCCACTTGTGCCTTCTAGAAGGGTGACTGTTTTGGAGATAAAAGTTTCTAATGAGCCAGGATGTGCAAGAAAAAAAAAAAAAAAAAAACAAACAAAAACCACAACAACTTGCAGAGAGCTGTAGGGACAGTGTGGTTCCAGTTTCCCAGGGGAGGATGAAGTGCTGTGTCACCTCCTTCCACATGGACAGCATGGCATATTTACCTGGCTGCTGCTTACGCTAGATCTGACCTGTGGAGTAAAATCAAAAGGCTGTCAATCTTGCACCAAATTAAAACAGAATCATGAGAATTAACATGCTTTATAAATGCAGGTTAAGCACACTATAAGCACATTGTAATTATAGTCAGCTGCCTGGCTACTGCAACCCAGTAGCACTGGGCTTAGGAATTGACTATACAATTAATAGGAGCTTATATTAAAGGCATTAGTAGAGTTACAAAAGCTTTGTAACAAGAGTGTGACCCAGCCTTGGACAGAGACAATGAGGGTTTGTGTTCTATAATTAGCACACACAAAACCTCCCCATTAACTTGACAGTTTTCAATTTGCCTTTTAAAGAACTGAGCAGTGCAAAGCACCCTCAGCCCATCAGAGATGGGAGCTGTGTGCTCAGTATGGAGGTATTTGGGATCTCAGTGTTGTCTTTCTTTGGTCAGTAACAGCTGGTCAGCTGAGATACCTGATGAAATAACTTACATACACGGTGAAACTCTGCCCCCACGCTGCCTGAGTGCCAGGACCAGCAGGCAGCTGCTACCAGCCCTCTGAAGAGATGAACCCCCTTTTCCCTGCTCACCTGAAACAAGTGGTTCTCAGTGCAGAGAAATATTTTGACCTGTTGCAGGGCCTGATGGTTAAAGGAGAGAAGCAAATGCAGGAGGGAAGGAATTTTTTCATATATAAACTAAAGTATTGGAAGAAATCTCACTTTGAATTCAAGACCAGTATGTCAGTATTTGTGATCTGTGACAGCTGGAGTCTTTGAGGTCACACTGCAGGTCTAGGATAGAACTGGAGGAGGATTGTGGGAATTAAAGGTAACAAGCTAGAGAGGTGTCTGTAGGAACAAATTTATGTAGAATATCTGAACCTGAAGAAAGGCAGAAAAACAGAACTTGAAGACTAATGGAAAAACACTTTAGAAGCAAAGAATATTGAGCAGCAGTTTATTTGCTTTGAATCCCATATGCATCTTGAAATTCAGGTGATGCTTAACACAGAGTATTTTTGGACAATTATCTGTGTGACCAAGGTAGAGTCTGATGATTAAGGAAGAGGAAAAGGATTAGTGTTCACCTTCAGCTCATGTGTAAATGTGCTAATTAGCTCCAGAGGTGCTCTGCTCAGGAGAATTGCATCCCTAGTGCTGCTGATCTTTGGGACAGGGCTGGCAGTGTGTGCAGACCCGTGGCAGTGAAGGACATGGGGTTGCCCTGCAGTTGCTAAGGTTCAAGGAATGCTCAGATCTACTCCATTCATCCACTAAAGACTGATTTCTTCTCGCACGTTTCTCTAGGAGACTGTGGTAAGATTCTTTCGCACTAAGCAGGGCTTCCCCTCTTAAGAGAGGAGAATTGGCTGAGATCAAGTTAAATGCATGACAGGGTCTTTCTGTGCTAGGACATGCCCCTCTGAAACTTGGTGGGCAGATACAGAGGTGATCCAGAGAGTAGCATGCAGTGCTTCTGCCCAGCCATTGACTCTCCATTCCTCCTATTTGCTGGATGTAGAATACTGTCAATCTCTGACTAAAGGTCATGGGAGAACCTCTTTTAAGATTTTTTCACACTTAGTTTGACCTGTTCTTCCCTTTAAGGTTTGGTTTATGTCTAATACCCCTCCAAAGCTCATCTGTATTCCCGAGAGAAACTCTTCTCTGTCATTTTTGCTGTCATCTTACAGTTTTGGGGACAGGCATTAATCTAGAGAAATGTAATTTCTGTTACAAGTTTCCTGATGCCTGACATTGTACCTGGACATAAATAGCATTCTAGTGCTTACCTGAGGCAAGGTGCAGCCTTTCCTATTTAAAAACGCAATCTTTGTTTTCACTCACTTTTCAACATTTTGCTACTTTCAGAAAAATTTTGTTTCCAAGTGGTCTCAAAGAATATCAGTCATTGCATAAAAATATTGCTTGCTTTCTCTTCTTTTAACTATGCAGTCTGTGCTGGGACTTTTTAGAAAGCACACACTGCTGGTGGGCCCTGGCTTTCCTGTAGTGCCCTAATATGTAATACAAATGACATCTGTCATGTTTGATTTGTTCTGGTGCTTAAGTTTGGGGAAGAATAGCTCCCACTTGTGACAGGAAGGTTTGAGTCTCTCCCTCTGAGTTGAACTGCCTTGCAATTTGTTATGGTCAGTAAAGAGGGCTGCTCTTTGCTGAGGCTAAAATCCAGTCCTGCTAGTGCCCTGATCACTAGTAGTAAATACAAAGATAATGCTTCTAGAAGTTCCTGAGCTTGAAATGCCTCATAAGTAGATGAGTATATGGCTGAAGCAGTGCCCTGCTCTTGCATACTTTCCTAGACAACCTCTGCTAGCCACAGCAGAAGACAGATTGTAGAGCTAAATGGTCCATTGGTGCTGTCAAATCTACATTTTCCCAAAGATTATTTGATTATCTCTTACCCTGTCTCCTCAAAATGAGGGCAGATTACACAGCTGTGTGGTGTTGTGTTGCTTAAACTGTCCAATGTGTACTATTTCTTATCCTAAAGATGGCAATAGCTGGAGGGTTAATGTTATCTGGGGTTATGCCAGTGATGAGTTAAAAAAGATGGTTGAAAAGAAAGTGTTCCAGCCTAGGCAATTGTTTGCTGTCTTATTGTTGTCTTGAATGCTGAAAAAGCTTAGAGCATCAAAATTCTTATTAAGTGACATTTTTAAAATTAAATTAAAAATTTAATTATATTTCCTGCTTCTTTTGGTCTAACCAAAAGACCTCCTCCACGCTGCCCCAGGCTGTGTCCATTGGTGCCACCTGGCTCTTGGTTTCCTGTCATGTTGCTCCCTGCCTGGTGTCAGAGTCTGTACTTGGGGTGCAAAGGCTTTGTCCTGTGCTGTTCTTATGGCCTGAAGCTTACCTCATGTTTTTTTCCCTTAAAAAAAAAAATGCTTTCCTTGCCTGAACCTTTCAATTCCTGCTAATTCTGTCTTTAGTGTTGACATAATGAATAATTTTATAAAGCTGTGTGGCAGATGGTTTGCATGAAACATAAGCAAATAACTTACTCTCATTTGCTTACAATGGTAGGGGAAGCAATGTTTGTCTAGCTATACTCTGGTGTGCCTGCACTTTTTCTCTGAGCAGAGTTTATGTTTTTAACATGCATGTATGGACACAGAAGCCTACACCCAATCTGCTTTATCACACCCTTGTGTGCACTCCTGTTGTGTGCCCTGAGTCCAGATAGATTTCATACACACAGCCTGACCGTCTGATCGTTGCTATTATGCTTCAGAGTATGTTTTCAGAAATAATTTCCTGCCACATTCCTGACTGTATTTGTAGGCTGAGTTTATCCTGTTCCCTGCTGCTCCATGATCTGCCCCTAGGTTACTAACAACCCCAACAGACAGCCTGGCTCATGCGACCTGCTGCTTAGACACAGATTAACTCCCCACCAGCCATATGGGCTACCAACTTCACAAATTCCTCTCCTTTTGCTTTCTGCTCTCAGAAAAGTTAATGGACAGTTTGCTGGTAAAGAAAACATAAAACAAAACCCCAAACCTGTGACATAATCACCTGGGTGTAACACAACTGGCCCCTCCATCTGCCTTTACACTGAGATCTGTGCATACAAAGCAGAATCTGGTGCTGTGCACGATGCAGGTTCATCCTGGTGACTTTCCCTTATGGCACAGGTGCTTGCTTACAATACAATGGAATTAGACATAGGCACTATGTGTATATTGCATGCACATAACCATAAATAATTGTATGTTCTTAAAAAGATCCCATTGTTTTGCTGGGTTTTAGTTAGTAGTGGCTCTTATGGTTATTTCTTAAATGTTTTTAGACTGGCAGACCACATTTCAAGGTGATTTCTCCACTGACTTTGCAAGATATGTGTTTGGGGAGGAATGCATGAAGGGCCAGGAACACAGAGATTTTTCAGAAAGCCGAACCCTTCAATGCCAAGTGCTGACTTGAGGATGGCCTTTCTAAACATTATTTCCTGCCTGGCTTGTAGATGAAGGGTGTGAGGATGCTCAGGAGTTACTGGGCTGCATCTTGGAAGTGCTCAAAGCCAGCATTAGCAATTGTCAGTGGTGTGCTCTGCCCCAGCCCTGTGCCTATGGCTCCTGTCCAGGCTGTCCTGACTGGCTCTGCTTGGGCTTCTTGCCACTTGGGACAGACAAGGACATCCAAAAGAGATGGTAGCATTTTAGTCTGCACTCTGGAAAACATGCTGCCCATCTGAGATGCAAGTGGAACTGCCTTAAGCCACCTCAGGCAATCACTAGTCATGAAATACCCTTCTGTCACTGAGGCTCTCTTGTATTTAAGACTTGGGTTACAGGCATGCTGCATCCAGTCACTTGTGAATTACATTTTATATCAGTAGTTTGTACCATACCTTTATCTGCAGTGTGTGTGTTCATGTACAGGTAACCTGATCCCTATAAATATGTCAGATTATCATCTTTATAGCTGTTGCTTGGATATTTGGTTTCTGCTAGAAGTTGGATCCTTAATTTAAACAGAGAGTTAAGACTTGCTTTGCATCTTAGATTGCAAGCATTAGCTTATGCAATCTTTATATTTCTTTGCTAAAGGAATAAATGGTTATGGAAAGAGGAGGACTTCAGGTAGCCCAATGAACAATATGATTGGTGAAACTGCTGTCACAGTTCCAGTGGTGCTGTGTTTACAAATGTGTAGTTTCCTAAATGCTTCTGGAGGGGCTCATTCTTTGAATATTTGGCAAAAAAGGAATTTAAAACTTTAAGAATAATCAAATGAAAAATAAAATATAATATAAACTTTAAAATGGAAATAGATTTTCTTCAGTATTCTGCGACTTAAATAGGAAATATGATTATTTTTAGTCTCTTTGACTTTTCCACGTGTATCACCCTAGAAATTCAAAGATAACTTATTGTACCTGATCCAACACTTTACAGGCTCATCCCTCCTCAAAAATAAAAGTTTCACTAATGATTTTTGGTTTCTCCAAATGTTTCTGTCTTTGGAAAGAAGGAAAAAACAAGCCTTCTCAAATTAAAAAGGACCTAAGTATGACCTCTCCAGTGACAGAATGCAAATTGGGATAGAATGAAAACAAAGAAAGACACTCAAGTAAAGGTAGTTATTATTTTCCAAATGATTGAGAAGGGTTAATAAAAAAGACTTGTATTATTTGGAGGCAGGTGTCATGTGTGAGAAATAATGAACAAAAGTTGGTAGTTCCACATTAGATGGCACATTTGACTTGTCTGATGCTTTGGTTCCTGCCTCGAGCCATAGTTATTACTTCAGAAACAAGTAACATAAAATTGAAGCCAGAATTTATAAGTGATTTTTGCCATGTGCTGATTATTCTGAAGGAGTATATGCAATTTTATATGCTGTGTTTTGTAAATGGAATTGCCTTTAATTTATCTATACAATCAGAGGCAAGTCTTTCTCCTGGTTTTGTTCAAGTTGGTAACAGAGAAATGAGATAAAAGGGATGAGCTGCTTTCCATGTAGATTCATTGATTGATTCTGCTGAAAGTGTTAGCTGAAGACAGGTGGAGGTATCCCTTGTTACTGGGATGCTGGGGAGCTAAATATCTGGGAAAACCCATCCTCACTTGCAGGTTCTGTGACCACAATATGTCATTCTTTGCAGCTGGGTGTATTTTACTGTGTGACTGACCACAAGGATCCTGGCTTTTCTCTCCCAAGCTTAATGGTGAAAATCCTCACTTTCATCTCAAAACTAGATTAAAGATTTGTGGTGTTATTTGAAATGGCTGGGACTGTCCTTTGACCTGCCTATTTTGAGCCAAATGGATCTCACCCCCTTGGATCTGCATTGCTGTTCTGGCTGTCTGAGGATGCAGGGCAGAGGCAGGCCTGAGGCAAGGCAGGTTGCAAAAGAGAGGTTACAAGAGTCTGTCTTTGGGATTTCTGGATTTTTATTTAATTCTAAGGTTTGAAATACCCCTTCAGCAATGAGGGAAGTCCAAGGTGCTAACCCATAGTGTGGCTCTGCAGCCAGAGCAGAGCACCTGGGGCTGGCCAAGAGCAGTAACTCCTTTGGTTATTCCCAACACGGGCAGTGCGTGAGGAGAAGGGGGTGGTTGCTGTTTGCTGTGCTCTGCAGGGTTTGTGTGCACCCTTCGCTGACTGATGGCAGGGTCAGAGGAGTAGACACCATGTACAGTTATAAGGTCCTTGCCTCTCTGGTAATACCCATTCAGCTTGAGTCCTCTGTCCCATCCCTGTGTAATGAAAATTTCTCAGCAGGATGGTGATTTGTGCTGTGGCCCCAGGTTCTTGGGGGGAGGGGCAAAGGGGGAGGAAGAGATTTCTATATCAGCAAATACCTTGGAGGTGGATGCAGGATATTTAGGGAGCACGTGCAAGCCGCCATGTGAGCAACAGGGAACCAAAGTCTTAATGAAAGCCTTTGACAGGAGAGTAGGTCTGGCTGCCGTGGTGGCTGGCGCTGAGCTCTGGTACAGACGCCAGCCAGGCCCTGCTGACATAATCCTCTTAGGGAAAGAAAGAGTGGAAACCGTTTCCATTTGCTCCGTGTTCTGTTGGGATGCAGTGTTTGCTGTGTCCAAGTCTTCTACATTTCTCCCTGTCCTCTGTCTCTGAGGCACGGCAGGACATCTCAGGAAGGGAGAAGCGCTACAAGTCGTACCCCTCCTCAAATGGACCTTGATGGATTTGGGATGGAGAGCTATGAATAGGTCTGCCTCCCATAAATCACTTTGGGCATGGACTGGCATTCCTTACAGCCTGCACTGCTGCCTCTGTACACCTCTGCTTTATTCCTGCTGTCTTTCTTCTCCAATGCTAAATCACATTGTTTTTCTCTTGATGTGGTTGCCTCCTTAAAGATCTCATATAGAGTCACTCTGCTTCCCACAAGCTATCTTCTAAAATGTTGATTATTGTTTTCTACCTCTTGAGACTAAACAGATGCTGAGATCAATATTCCAGGATACTTAGTTTCTGGTACCAAAATTCCAAATCCAACCACCCGTTTTTTATTGTAGGGAAGAAAGCTCTGATCTAGGTCTGAATTTTGCTAATCACAATCTGAAACAAATCTTCACTTCTTTTTAGAAGGAATTACAAAACCAGATTTGCCACCACATCTGGAGAGCCTGAGCAGAGCTTCTCTCTAACCACTATGAAACAGGCCTGAAGTGATGTTTGGTGCCTCAAAACTCTCTCGAAGGAAAGTGTAATACCCCAAACCCATGGGTAAGGGTTTGCAATCCTCCATCTAAAAGGACAGATCTCTGCATGTTCAGAGAAAGAATCAAACCTTTACACCCTGTTCTTGCTTCTATTAATGATTTTTATTTTGATCTTTTAAATGCTTTTCCCAGTCTTTGACATTTTGTAGCATTAAATTAAGAGGATTTTACACACCTAACATCTGTGGTCCACTGTCCTCTTGCCATTCTGGGAGAAGCTGGTCTTAGTCATGTGGGTTTTGGTCTTTGTACTGGCCAGGTCAAGGTAGAGGAGCAGCATGTTTATTTCAGTATTAAGCTGTCAGCAGTTTATACCAATATATTGTAAGGGAAAAGAGGTTCCTGAACATTATTAAGTCTTTAGTTTGGGATTAGGAGGTTTTAAGACAGATTTAATTAAACAGAGCAGGGACACCTTTATGAACCTGAAGTTGGGGTTAATTCGCTCCCCTAGTGCTCTATTTCTTGATTACACAGAGATGAAACAAATTCCATGTCCTACCTGGGGAGCCCTGGATAGGAATATGAAGTTTCATCTCCAGACAGTTCAGTGCCCTGTCAGCGAGGCCATGATTAATAACCATGTTTGGGGACTCTTAGTGCTGGAAAGAAAGGAACTGGAGCCACGTCTGACCGTGAGCCAGTGCCACACTGGGAGCTTTCATGGGGATCGTGGTGCTGGCTCAATGGACCTGATAAAAGAGGCCCTTCAGGGCTGCAGCAAAATGGGGGAAGAGGAAAGTGGGATCCAGAAGTTGTCAGGAGGTCATGATTAATGGAACCAGAGATAGACAAATGTAAATAAGCACCTTTGTGCTTGGCATTTCTTGGACTGTGATGAGCTCCTTTTCAGTGAAGCGGTGTAACGGGTCAGATGTAATTGGAGCTTACCCCAACTGCCACCACCACGGTAACCAAGCACAAACAAATCCTTTTCAGAGCTGTCTTGAGTTTCTGATGGCTTTCCCTAGATGCTTCCCACTTTTGCTAATTTCTGGCCCCCATGTCTCAGTGTTAAAGTGGCACAAGATTTGCAGAGGAGAACACTGTGACAGTCTGTGTTAGACCTGCAGAGCTTTTCATCTTTAAACCTCTGTTCATACAGACATGGACCTGACATTGGTGAGTTTCATGCTAGATGCATAATAAAAAAATTAGGCATGAGTGTATTTTGTTAGGAAAAATGAATGAATGAGCTATTTGGGGATATCGCAATGAATTTTGTTTTGTAGAATCAAGTGTTTGCAGAGCTTGAAACCCAAAAGGGACCACCTTGCCTCTGACACCATATAGCTCTGTCAGTTCTCTTGGTTCTCTCTACACTGGGGTTTTGTATGTGGTTAAAACATCCTCTCCCCAAAGGCACCTGCCCTGATTTTGAAGTACTAGAGGACAATGTCACTGTGTGAGGGACAGTGCTGTTGTGTGGGAAACAGTTCCAGTGTTTAACTGCTGGTGTTATTTGAAGTCTTCCCCTTCTTTCCATTATGAGTAGTGGCTTTCAACTATTGAATGAAAGATCCTGTATGTACCTGGAACTGGAAACATGCTCACGTGTGGCTGTTGGTCTCATGCTACTCTACACTTTTGCTGGACTGAACAGACAAAAAAGATGTTTCTCAATCCAAATACACTACAAGTGTTGGACAAGAGGAGGGAAAAGCTGGTTCCCTGTTCTGTAGTTCTATTCCTCTATCTGAAATGTACAGCTGCCGGCTCTCTTTAATTAAAAAAATAGCTTCAAATCCTTAAATTTTTTGTGTGAACTGAAAACAGATAAGCCTGCAAACCATGTCCCTGTGTTCTTTGCAGTTACTTTCTCATTTCTTATTCCAAGCATCTGTATCAATTTGATGGGAGTTCCTGCTGTAGGCAATCGCAGCTGAACACTGAGTCAAGGATAGAAATGAAGTCCAGATTTTTAAAATGTTATTTCAGAAGTCCTGTACAGTTAATGCACTAAAAGCCTAATAGTCTTTAATTTTTTTTTTCTTTAGTCAGGCCACTTTATACACACAGCATTTGGGGAAGATTTCAAGTCAGGAAACAGTCAGGATTTGGCTGTGTCTAGTATTCTGAATGCATCTTGGTGCAGACTTGATTTTCTCATTGGTTCTTTTAAAATGGTTTTGTACTGTTCCTGGAATGCCAAACAACGATGTTGTAGCACTGTTGACATGCAGACCTGGACTCTGGCCCTGCAGACAGTTAAGGAAGGGCAATAATGCCACCTTATGTCCTGATTTGTCACTGCCGAGCCAAGTGCTTGTTTCAAGTCAAACACGTTCTGAGCAAAGAATGCTGTGTGCTGAGGCACCCCTGCTTTCTGGAGTTATTGCCACCAGGCAGAAAGAATCTGAGAGGAATCTGAAATGACTGGTGTTTTGGTAGAGAGTTGACTCCTATTTCACATGACTTTGGGAGCATGAAAGTGTGGGGAAAATAAAGACAATTTAGCCCCAAAGTGCTAACATCAAAACCTGTGAACATAATGCTGCAAGCTTTCAAACCTATACATGTTTACATAAAATGCTTCCTGAGTTTTTAATTTGCACTACTAATTTAAAAGATTTTGATGATAAATAACACTAAAAGTGGAGGAACTGCATTAAAAATAGACATTTACAGGCAGTAGGTGTCTATTTGCTTTTGTCTGTTTCATGTTTTCTACAAAAATTTAAATTTCTTTGAAAATATAATTATCTGGAACTTAGCAGGAATGTATTTTATAAAACTCGTTCCAGTAGCAAATTGAGTATCAATATGGCCAGATTCAAAATTAACATTTAATAAGGGTCTCTGATTATTGGTTTGTAGTCCCAGACATTTGGAGGGGGGAAAGTGTGATTTAAGAATTAAGGAATACAGTGTTTTCACTGAGTTTCTAGTTGAGAATGATGTGGAGGGCAATCTGCTGGAAAACCATTACTATTTTTCTCACAGAAGGGAACATGGGTCCTGCCGAGTGGGTGTTGCTGAAGTCATTGGCACGTACTGAAATGAGCAGAAGTTGAATATGATGCTCACAGAAAATAGGTGGGCAGATAAAGCTCCTTCAGGTATAAGGCAAGACTATTCTTTCCAATAAAATATTTTTGCCCTTTGGTACAAATGTTTTGTCCATGTTATTCATTTTCTGTTGGGAAGTTGTTATGCTGTTCCAAACACAGGCCCACTCAGGGAGTAAACAGGTTTAGAACATAATGCAGTAAGCCAGTAGAAGTACAAAGAGCCTAATGCTTAAGGGTGCCAGAAGGCCATAGCTACAATTTTGCATGTATGGGGCTTCCAGAGAGTATGAATTTGATAAAGTTCTGTATACGTGTTGACAGCAGGCATGTGATCATACTGGATCATGGCAGAGAAACTTCTGCAAGGGTTGGTGATCTTCAGAAAGAAAAGATGTTTCCTGAAAGGCAACAAGTTGTCTCACAAGGTGTGTGCTTGCTTACCTGCTGCATGTGTTGACACACATTTAGGAATTTGCCACAGTAGATCTCATTAAAAATACAGCTTTAGTGGTCAAGTGAATGTTGTGGTATTGGTCAGCTGAATGCCTCTAATGATTCTCTGGAATTGAGAATTTATACAGGACCCTTATATCAGCAGAACTTCAGAGCAACCCAAGCTGTACTTCCAGTTACAGGTGCCCGCTCTACTTTCCCTCTTCCTGTTTTCTGGGGCCTGCATGCCCGATATCCCACTGCCCATATGGTCCTTTCCTGCAGAAATGGGCATGCAATGAGTATTTAATTTCTCTCAGTTGAAGGAAAAACCCCCAAAAAGCAACCACAACCCAGGTTTTGATCTTCCTGTTACTACAGCATGGATTTGTTTTTCTTCATACACAGATCGCATGGTAGGGGGTTGCCGTTGTCTAAGCAACTTCTTTGGGATGGAATCCTTTAGAAAGAAAGGAAAAGAATCCACTTACTCTCCTGCTTTTGTAATCTCATTCCAAGGTTTTGGCATGATCTCCCTGTGTATCGGTTGTGCAGATTAGAGAACATTTTACTCTGTCTTTGCTATCTTTATGTCCTTACCGGTTTCTTTGTAGGTAACACCTCCTCCTTGGATCAAGTTCATTTCATTTGCTTTCCTCCTGAACCCTTATCTTCTTGGTTAAATAGAGTGCTGAAATAGTTGGCAGACTTTGAGCATCTTTAATTATCATTAGCAAATTGTTGAGAACACAGCAGACAATTGACAGTCTGGTCTTCAGAGTGCCATTAAAAGAGATTAGAAAAGACTGTTTGTGTGCGTTGTACAAATTTGTTTGTTTTCCAGCACTGAGAGTATAATGAAAATGTCCCAGCCAGACTTAGCTGTTGCCGTAGCACCAGTCAAAGCCCGGGACATACGACTGAGGCATCGTTGTTCTGGGTTACCCAGGACCTCTGGGTTACTGAACCTGGCCCTTCTGAGCATCAGGCTTGCAGGGCAAAATGAAATCCCAGTGCAGACTGACTGCCTTGCCCCTCCTCAGCTTGCTGGGGAACGTTTGTCTACGTGGCACTTGCAAGTGGATTATGATGCCACTTGTATATAATGACATCACTTGATTACATGAATTGGTACTGTAAAGGGTGAATATCTCAAGTAGATAAATGTATTATGTCCAGAAAATATCAGTAAACATGCTTTAGTTAAGAAAAAACAGAAAACAGAAAAAAAAATACAGTCTATAACATTCTTAAGGGATGTTTGAGTTGGAGGTAATGAGTGCTCAGCCTGTTCTCTGATGTGCAGGAGGTTAGGACTGTTTAAGTGTTTATTCTGTGTAACATAAAAATGAATTCTCATTTTACATGTACAAGAACTCCTCTAAACTTTTGTTGTCACTAATGCCTTATGCTTGAGGAGTTTCCCAGATTAAACCTCCCCAGCACCAGAGTGTCTAGAGAGAATGTGGTGAAACAAGGGTCAGAAGGATGAGGCTCTGCTGCTGGCCATAGGTCTCCTGGCTCAGTCTAAATTACTATAGAAAGCTTTCTTGGTTATGTGTGTCCAACAGGAGAGATGCTGGAAACAGCCTTCACACTTTGCAGAAATTCATCTGGCTTTCCCCTTTGTGTTACCAATGTGTTTCTCACAATGAATTTATCACTTCATTTCTGCAGTCACACATGAGTTTGAAATATTGAAGTGGAGCTTAACAAAATGTCTTCGATTTCTCACTTTCATCAAAATTCTGAGTGGTTCTATTTCAAATCTGTGATACTTTTTCTCAGGTTTCCTTGGAAATATGCAGACCTCTAGGAAACACTTACAAATGTGCCAACTTCAAGCTTCTCAAGAAATCTGGTGGGTTTGATATGATTTCTCACACTGTTTTGCTGACAGATTCACAGTTATCATGGTTGTGTGGATATCACTGTTCAAGCTCTGCACAGGTGGATATTGTAGTGTAAGGTGGAATTAGAGGGTGTCTGGAGAGGGTTTCCAGCTGCTGTGGTGGAATATGCTCTAGGATCTCTGATGCTGAGTTTTGCTCAGCTGAGCTGCCCAGTATGTGTTACCACGGCTCATCCTATGAGACAGCTTGGATATGCAGGAGAGATGGTTCGGATTTCCCCACCTGTGAAGTGTTAAACACTGTTTTTAACAGAGAAGAGCTGAGAATTTTGCAGGCCCTGCAAACCACCAAGTGATCATGTACATCACTGCCTGATTTTTCAAATAACTCCTGAAAGACTTTCCATGTTAGAGACTGGAGTCTCCTTGCCGAAAACTGTTGTAGGGGCTAAAGTCAGACTTGTGTTCAAGGGAAGACTGGAAAAATTCAGAAAGGAGAAATCCAGCCAGGTTTACCAACCATTGAAAATGCCCCTCTGACTTGAGAAGTTCCTTGGCCAAAAATAGTTGGAGAGTGGAGGAATTTAAGGGAGAATTATCATACATCTGTGTGCTCTGTCTAGCTACTAAGGCCATTGCTGAGGCTGCTTACTTAGGGAGGTGTTCACTCTGATCCAATGCAGCAAACACTGTTTCTGTATAAAACTTCTTTTTTTAACATAATTTTCTCCTAGCCTTACATTCCAGTCTTAGTGAGTACTGAATTCTCAGATAATTTGGGTAGAATTATGTCCATCCAGAGCTGATAGATGGAACCCTTTGAAGCTGCAGACCACTGGGCATAGAAGGGAATCTAGATTTCTTGCAAAGATCTCACTTCCCTAAAAAGTACTGTACTGCTGCAGGAAAAAAAAGTTTATACTTGGTGTCCCATGAATTTTCCCCCTTTCCTGTGTAGCTGCTATGCTTTGGGCTCCAAGGGAAGTCTCTGTGTGAATCCTACAGAAAAAGTTGATGAAGTTGCTGTCTGTAGCTCTGTGTGGTAGAAGGGCAGCAGGTAACAAATGCTGAGCATCCCTTTTATTCACTTTGCCAGCCTAATATTAGTTATTCCACTGTTAAACCAGATTTGAGTAGGATGTGTGAGTAGCTATTGCAGTGACAGAGGTGAGTGCACGTTTCCCCTTTGTTGACCTGCTGTGCAGGCAGGGACTCCAGCTGAAGATCTGAGCAGCTGCTGGTCTGTGTGTGCTTGCTGTCTCCTGGGAAACCACACTGAGAGATGGTAGAGTGGCTTGATGAGACAATAACAACACAGGTTAAAATATTCTAAATTTTTGGTCATGTCATGGTTGACTTAGGCAGAGAAACTATAACTGTCAAAGTAAGCTTCAGAGATGGGAAGACAGGTCTATAGCCCCGTTGCTGCAGCAAGGTTTTTGCCCACATCCTGGTGGAGCAGTGTCTGTTTTCACATGGCACTGCACATGATGCAGTTCTTTGGTTCTTCCTCCTTTTGACCCCCTAATCAATTTTTTCCACTTTCATTTGGGAAGAAACAAAAGGTTTGGTGGGGAGAGAGAAGCAATTTCCTTTTAATTGCTTGTTTGTCCTTGTCTGTTCTCCCATCTTTTCAGATTTCTCAGAGCAGGGTTGGGAGTGTTTTGTCTCTCTTATTTTCTCTGGTACTGATGGAGAAGAATGACATTTTCTGCTTGGATAGAAACCAATCACTTCCCCAGACCCCCTTGAAAAACCTTAATTTGCTCAACTAGTCAGTATTCCATCTTCGTTAAAAAGTCCCAGACTGGAATTTGGATTTAATCCTTTGACTCACATTTTTCCTTCTCTCCTTTGCCTTCCACATTCCCACTACTTTCCAAACTACTTTCCTCACCACATTTTTTGATTGCTATGCACTCAAGTTACCCTTAGCTCAGGAGGGAAAAAGACAGAAAATACTCCCAAAACAAAAGCAAATAAAAAAGCCCCTCACCAAAGTAAATAAATAAGTAGACAGAAAACAGGCTGCTAGTTCATTTTCTTCTTGCTTTCCCTTAAGGCATGAGGTAATGCCAAACTATTCAGTGTGTGATGCAACTGCCTGATGGACATTCAGCAAATCCCAGCAGTGGCAAAAACAGTTTACCCAAGTGCAAGTTGGCAGTGAGACCAAGTTCTCCAACAAGAGACTATTTAAAGCCACAATGTGATGCATTTTTAACATTTTTATCCAGCACAGGATTTAATTGCTCACTGACAAACCACCTACACATTTGTGCCTGGGTGTTTGTGACTGGAATTGTTTGGTATCTGTGGATTGTTTCAGGGCTGTTCAGGCATCAGCTGCAAGACTGATGCAGGAATGAGAATTCGTTCCCTTAGCACTTGCTGCCTGAGATGGATCAGGAATGGTTTTATGCTCTGGTCATGTCTTGCCTCTTCAGTTTTTCTGCAGTTATTTCTTCCCAGCAAACTTCACCCTTCTGCCAGCTTGCACACAAAGGGTGGGGGTGGATGGCATAGGAAGGTGTCCTTGGCTGTGTTAGCTGCGCCTAGAAATGAGAACCTCTCGCATGGAGAGGTTAAGTGTGTTGCTGATGGATGTGGAGGTATCTGTGGCATGGAATGAGGAATAGCCACAGCTCCCGACTCAGAGCCACCAGGATGCCTTGGCTGTGTAGATGAGCTTTGCATCAGGGGCTCAGCTGGCCTGGCAGAGCTCTACAGCTCCCTTCAGGCTGTGCCCCTATGGATATGCTGCTAACACAGTCACTGTAGGCATTTGACCACAGCTCCTCTATATGTGTACACCTTGAATATGTATTCCAAGCCTTGAAGCATTGTCACTTTACACCAGAAATGTGTTACATACACTCCCCATCAATGGCAAACTGTGATCCTCAATCATTTGTGCATTTCTGTCTTTAATGCTCATGTGGTTCTTGAGGTTGATTTAACCTTACCAATTAAAACCCACTAATGCCTAAAAATGTGTTGCATCAAAGTCAACTCATTGTCACGTGGGATCACAGGATTCACAAACTCTGCTGAGTTGTGCCCTTGTCTGCTGAATGTTTTGACATCTTTGGACAGAAGTAGCTTTGTGTTAGTCAGTGAAGGGTGCTGGAGTTGCACACACAGCCCAGCAGCTTTATTTCATTAGAGCCATCCAGGCAGTTGAAACCTAGCAGTATCTTTTCAGAGATGTCAGCAGTGAGCTGGTATTTTCTGAAACTAAAGCTCCAGAGCAGGCCATTTGTTTACCCATGTGGGTTGTGGGAATCACTGTGTTTTCTGAAGTCTCCCACTTGCTGAGAGGCAGCAGCAATGGTTGTCCTCCTTTGTGAAGCATTCAAAGGCTGCTGATCCTGGGCTCCCTGCAGGCAGGCACTGCCAGCTCCTAGGAGGTTGCTGCAGGTACTGATCATCTGAATACGCGGGAGACAGGAGAAGAACCCAAGTAATTCCAGAAATTCCCACTCTTAGTAGCCTCCCTTCCATCACAGCACAACTTTGGGTATGCTGTGCTTAAGTATTAATTAACAAATGAGCCAATGTAGAAGCAGTTAAATGATCAGTTTGGTTGGATTGTTGAATCCCTTGGACCTCCTAGGCTTTCTTTTTTTTTTTTTTTTTTACCTTTTTTTTTTTTTACCTTTTAAATCAAGGCAATGTGTTAAATGTGGTAACTGTGTTGACATTGCACAATATAGAACCACCACCTCCTGAGCTGGATCCTTTTGCTGCCTTTGCATAGGAAGTCACTGCAGAAACACTTTGCTGGGACATTGCACTTGGTGCCATCTCATTGCATGGCAGGAGTCCAGGCCAGCACCCAGGAGTGAGTCAATGTATGAGATTAGTTTAATCCTTTCTCAGAATCCTGTGATGGGGAGGGGAAGGACAATGACCCAGTGCCAGAGTTTATTTTGTCCAGAGGTTCAGCTTGAATACGGAGGAGAAGGTGGTGGTGGTGAGGAAAGGAGAGGGAAAAAACCTTCCTGGAGTTCATTTGGTCTGGAGAGGTGCCAAGCCTGGGGGGGTGACTCACGAATGGGGAGTAAAGAAAAGGAGGGAAAGAAGAGTGGAATGATGATTAGAAATCACAAACGAAAGAATCTTGAGGAGGGGGGTGAAGGAAAAAAAACAACAAAAAACTTCTCTGCTTCTCTGAATATGTGTAGGGAGGAAAAAAAATTCCTTGCCTTTTCTAAGAGTCCTATTCATTAGTAAATGCACTTACCCTGCTGCCAAGGGAAGAGGAGCACTCTGAACAACCTCCCTGGGAGGCACCTACTGGCTCAGCCTTGGTGAGAGAAAAATACTGTGTCTGCTGAAGTTTCTCCTGTGTTCATGTTTCTTACAGGGTTCTTTGGGCTCTTATCTCCTACTCCAACCTCACATCACCATGCATACATCTCTAGGCACCCCAGAGATCACTAAGGACAGCCCTTGCAATCTGCTTTGCAGTGTGGAATCACAGGGGATTCTCTCCACTGCCTCACCTCTGTGTATTTCTGCCAGTGTGGAGCTATTCCACAGACCCCTTATGTGAAATCACCAAAACGAGCCATCCAAATGTAGGTGGGACTTCCCATCCTGGATGTCTGGGTCATTTGAATAACCCACCTGTGGTGTGTACCTGTCAGACTCGGCTCACTAGCCCAGTGGGACCAGGGACAGGCTGGGCTGGGTGCTCCATGGCTCCGCCTGATAGCAGATCATCTGAGCTCTTCCTTTCTAAAGTCAGGTGCTGTCTTTTGCTTCAAGGCACTCCCATCCTCTCCTTTATGCTGTGACACACACACACCCCTCAGACACCTCTGCCTGTCTCCTCCCCCCAGCCACTCAGCGGGAAGGTCTCGGCATCAGTATTCAGCTCCCATCTGCCTCTCGTCCTAACTCTTGCCTTCCTGGTTAGGATTTCAGCAGGAAAGCTGGCCCTTGCCGGCCTCCAGCGGCAGCTCTGAGCCCGAGTTTGTGTTTCTCAGGCAGCGAGACCGCACAGCCGTCGTACGGAGCAGCAGCTGCTCTTTGCTTCCCGCGGCGGCGTGCAAGGGGCTGCGGGCAGCCTGTCTGTGCAGCCGGGCCATGACTTCAGTGCTGCCGCGGCGTGGCGCCAGTGCCGGCGTGCCGCTCGGGGCTGCGCCGTGTCCGTCTGTCCGTGCGCACACGGCCCGTCTGCGGGGCTGCGCCGTGTCCGTCTGTCCGTGCGCGCACGGCCCGTCTGCGGGGCTGCGCCGTGTCCGTCTGTCCGTGCACGCACGGCCCGTCTGCGGGGGCTGCGCCGTGTCCGTTTGTCCGTGCGCACGCGGCCCGTCTGCGGGGGCTGCGCTGTGTCCGTCTGTCCGTGCGCACACGGCCCATCTACGCGGGCTGTGCCGTGTCCGTCTGTCCGTGCGCACACGGCCCATATACGCGGGCTGTGCCCTGTCCGTCTGTCCGTGCGCACACGGCCCGTCTACGCGGGCTGTGCCGTGTCCGTCTGTCCGTGCGCACACGGCCCATCTACGCGGGCTGTGCCGTGTCCGTCTGTCCGTGCGCACACGGCCCATCTACGCGGGCTGTGCCCTGTCCGTCTGTCCGTGCGCACACGGCCCATCTACGCGGGCTGTGCCCTGTCTGTCTGTCCGTGCGCACACGGCCCATCTACGCGGGCTGTGCCCTGTCCGTCTGTCCGTGCGCACACGGCCCATCTACGCGGGCTGTGCCCTGTCTGTCTGTCCGTGCGCACACAGCCCCATCTCGCGGCACGCGCGGAGCGGAGCGCGGCCGCGCCTCCCCAGGGCATTCCCGGGAGCCAGGGGCTTTCCGGGGACAGCGTTTTGTCTTACGTGGCCTCAGGAGGGAATGATGCAGGCTGGCAGTCCTGGGAAAAGAGCAGCTCTGGGAGGAGGGAGTCTTTTTCATGGTGTCTGAACCCTCCCCTGGCTTTATCCTGTTTGCCCCAGTAAGACACACACCATTTTCTTTGAAAACATTTTGTGAGTAAAGGTAGAAATTAATAGAAAATATACTATCTAGGAAGACTACTGGATAAAGGTAAAATACATCCTAGCCCCTGGTCTGGAACAGCAGGGGAGTGCAGATCTCTGTATGTGTAATGTGTGTGTGATTATTTTATCTCCTTTAAACCAGGTGTGACATTTAGACTGGAATTCAAATCCGGATCTGAATTTCCTCACAGATCTGGTTTCTTTTGTTCTGGGACCCCATTTTAATTTGTGGACAGCTAGAGAAGCAGAAGCACATGTTTCCTGGAAGCAGCCCGTGTGATGCTGGATCATTAGGTATCAACAGAAATGACTGAAATGCCACATGTGAGTGCTGAGCAGGTACAGTAACAGTTGTGGAAAACCGATACTTTTTTATGAGTGCTACAAAGAATATTTGTTTAATCTTGTAGGGCAGAATAAGTGTATTTGAAAACTGGAAGTGTAATTGATGTAGTCCCTGTGGTTCTCACCTCAGTGTGCCATCAGTCAGGCATACTGCAAGCATTAATTTTTGCCTGTTCTTTTAAATTACTGATGACTATTTTCTAGCTTATCACCTGGGCTCTCTGAGGGTGTCAGAGCTGTAGGATAAGGTTTAGTGGGAGAGCTGTCTGATGGAAGAGAGAAGACTCCCCTGTTTTTCCCAGCCCCTGCCAATCGCCCTTGCTGCTTTCCTTCTGGAGCCCACTCTTCACTGGCAGCAGGGTCCCATGTATTTTCAACTAAGGGGAATGAGGACTGCAGGAACCATGTAATCCCAAAGAGGCTGTAGAGACTTTGCTGCCAGCAAACAAGTTCAGATGCATTTGCCCATCAGAAGTCCCTGGATCACCATCCCCCGGCTGATGGGACCATGTGCAGCAACACTTAACTGCAGCACATCCGAGTGTGACAGCACGGGGCTCAGTTATCCTGGGCTTTCGATTACTTCACAGGAAGCTATTGGGAAAGAAATATTCCTGGAGCAGCCCATCAAGTCCAGAGTTTTATTCCTCTGTATATTTTTCTAAAGTGATCTCAGAGTATAACTCTGAAAAGTGGAAATCCAGGGGGTGAAATTTGCTCTGCAGTATAGAATATGTGAAAGGGGTGAAGAGAGAATTCCACCTGCCTTACACTGCTCTGCTGGGTGCTGAGAGCTGCCTGAGGTAAACACAGGTTTGAATTGTGCAACATCTCATTGGTACTCAAACCTGAATCATTGTTCTTGAAACTTTATTGTGTAGGAAACACATTTTCAGGGATCCTTTTGCTTTATATTTACATAACTGCAAGAGTGACTAATGTTAAAATATGAATCAGCTTTTATCAGAGTTCTAAAACCTTTCCCAAATTATGTGCCTGGCTTGTTCTCATTTAGCATCCATATAATTGCTAAAGCAATATTACAGTCAGTGAGGAATTGCAGGAAGTGTAAAGCTGCAAGTTTGTTTTGGGAACCATTTACAGAAGCAGCATTTATAGTCAGTGTAAAATTCTGCACAAAAACCAAAGTGTAACTTAGTTCAAACACTGTTATTTTATCTATAAGAAGATGTACAATCAATT
Source organism: Anomalospiza imberbis (assembly GCF_031753505.1). NCBI lineage: Eukaryota > Metazoa > Chordata > Aves > Passeriformes > Viduidae > Anomalospiza > Anomalospiza imberbis. The sequence continues at coordinate 11,369,485 of NC_089690.1, forward strand.
ATGATTAGCCAGCTCACCCGAGGGAAACTGAGGCAGGAACATGGATCCATTGCGTGTTAAGGCTGAGCAACAGACCCGTGAGAAGGACACCCGTGGCTTTAATACTGCAAGCAACATTTTGCATTATTTAACTTATAAATACATCTAACTGGGGACTGGCTAAATATCCACCCCTGTTTTCCTGCTGCCTTGTTAGACAGTCTGCTCTAGAGTGGGGTGGTAGCTACAGCTGTGAGTAACTTGGCCTTTTCTCTGCATGGCAATAGTCTACTGTAATGTGTGTCACCTCTCTCAGATTCAGTGGCACAAAGCATAATGCTTTCTTGGCATGCCAGGCACCTGCAGACCTCCTAATCTGTCATGGTAATAAAGACCTTGCCTCCATGCAGCTCCAGTGAATGATGGGGTTTGAGTGCTGGGACTGGCTGCAGATGCTTTGTTACATGTTTAGTGACAAATGTGTCACACTATAGTGTTGCAATCAGTGTCTTCTATTGCTGTAATTATAGTCAGGTCCTTGCAGTGACTTGCTCTAAACCTGATTGAGTATTGTAAATGAAGGTGCAGCTCATTTATTGATGAAGTTATTTGACTGAAGTTCTTTTGAGTGCATAAAACACAGAGAATTCTGGTTTTGGAGCTTTGGCATTATTTTAGTTGTTGTTTCGTTGTTTTTTGTTCAGTTGGGTTTCTTGAAACAAAGCCTTTCCTATGTGCTTAGCAAAATTCTGATACTTGTTCGATGTTTATTTAGCAATCTGCTTGTGGAGTGATTTCTCTTACAGCTGGCATTGGACTTTGTTCAGATTCCTGCCCTAACCAGCTTTGGAGGATGCTGCTGGTGTGGGGATGGCAACAGTGCATTTTCCTGTGTGTGTCTATATGTGCTTTACTAGGTTCTGTCCCCTCCGATGCAGCCTCTCACACATACAGCAAAAGGTTGTGTCACCCTGGTGGGACAGTGAGCTGTCTGTTGTAGATCACAGGGGAGACCCACCTGTGGGGTTAGGAAGATTCTCTCATGTGTCAGAAGCTCTCGAGGGTGAATCCCGGCCCAGGCGAACAATAGCGGGAGTTCTGCCATTGACGTCAGCAGAGCGGTGATCCCACCCAGGGCCCCTGACGAGAAGTGATGGACGCAAACCAGGACTCTCCAACGAGCTGTTCTGTATCCCATGACTCACCTCCCACGCCAGCCCTTCTCCCTGCACAGCCCATGGCACAGCCTCAGGATATTCGGCAGCCTGTGTGTACACAGGACATCCTGCCTGGAAACTGGAGATAATGGCAACACCTTGGCTCGGTGACATCCCTTCGTGTGCTGGCTCTGTCCTTGCTCAGGCTCCTGTATCCTACAGAGCCCTCTGTACCACGCTCTGTGGTTTTCCTGGTGCTCCTTTTGGGAAGCCCAGCTGCCAGCTCAGGTTGGGGTAGTCTTTATATTCCTTCCTCTCTCGCTACAACAAATGCTTAGATAACCAACACAGCTCTGCATTTTCCTAGCTGAAAACCACAAGGCTTTATTTGAAAAGCAGGTCATTGAGGAGTGGTTATACGGGCTCAGATTGATTCTGAGAAGTTATAAAGCCCTTCCTAAAGCTCATTAAAAACCTGCTGCACAAAGGGAGTTGCAGCTCTTTGAGGAGTCATCTCAGAACTGTCACAGAAAATGACAGCTTAATGTGAACTTGTCATGTATTATTTAGGCTCATGAGTGGTGGAGGAAGAGAAGATCTGGGAATGGGAAGGGGTGTTCAGCCAAGGCAAACCATGTCCTGGGATTTTGGCTGTTAAGGGTATTAAGTTTAGGTAATTTGAAGGCTGTTAGCCTGGGGTGAACCTGTAGGCTACTGAAGAATAGCAGCATCTTGGTAATTTCAGAGAGTTTCAGTGTAAATGCATGGGAAGTAATCAGAAATAGGCTGATGTAATTCCAGGAGCCCTCCACTGTGTGGCTGGACTGGCTTCAGGAGAGCAACATTCTTAAAAACTGGAAAACACCTAGAATTAATTAATTGTGGGAAGACTTCCAGCCTGTGTTGAATCTGCACACATAAGCACACACATATATTTTAGCAAATTTATTTTTCTGTTCTGTTTTCACATTTATGTAATTGATTTTAAATTTATTAGGGGTTGAAAAGCTGTCACTAGACCAAAAAATTTCTTTGGTGCAGACAAATGACTGTCACTTTGATTTAAAGTCTGTTGTGTTTGCTCCCTACAGCTCCTATACAGGCAGGCAAACATAGAATTATGTGGCAGATATACTAAATGTTTATTAGTTTTTCAAGGCTAACCACAAAGTGGAAATTAAAACCAGAAGTGGAATAAACTCTCATTCTTGAGGCTTTCCCCTGACTAATGGAAGGAAATGTTTCTGGGCTGGTTGGTGATTCACTGTCCCAGCCTGTGAGCCGTGGTCGGAATTCTCTGCTGGACTGATCACATCTGGCGCTTCCTGCTTTCCTTACCACAGGGGGCCAACACAGAGTCGTTATTTGCCCTTGTGCTCTGAGCTCTGGTTGCAGCTCTTTCCCCACCACATGGAGCTAGCAGGAATGTACCTGAGAGCCCCCAGATCACTGCCCTGTCCTGGCCTGCAGAGAGCTGGGACTGTCCTGCCTGAGCTTCCTGCCAGCGCTGCTCTCGGGCTGCTCAAGGTACCTTTGCTTCTGCAAAGCTGCTACACCTAAACCTTCAGAGGGACAGGGAGAGTCAAATGCAGATTCTTCAGCTGCAGGAAGTCTGGATAGCTTGGATGCTTCTCTTTGCTGCTTTGGGATCTCTGATGTGCAGTTTCTTGCTGGGTGCTCCTGCTGCCCTCTGGCAGAGGGACGTGGTGCATGTGCAGGCAGGTACACACAGACACTGCCACTTTGGAGCTCTAGTGCTTTGTGTTGCATGCAAAGGCCTTTTCCTCAAGAGGAGGAAGTTTCAGATTTCATCTCATAAAGTCAGAACAATGCATGCCAAAAGGATCAAGAACCTAATGGAAAAATCAGTCCTGGAAAACTGTTTATGTGGAAAGCATTACTGTAACTCCAGAGGGTTGGCATGGCTTTGCTTAGATCTGGTAGCACTTGAGAGTGATGGAGCACTTCACCAGAGCAGCAAGATTAGAGAGTGAATTTAGATTTCTCCCTTTGCTCAGGTGAAAGGCAGAGGAAAGAAACTCTTTCAGGGCAGAGCAGCAAGCTGAGAATTTGCTGCTTGCCAGCATCAGCTCTGAGAGGTGTTTGACCAGTGAAGGAAGACTGGCACTGGTAGACATGAGTTTTGCACTGGAGAGAGCAGAGTTAACTGCAGAGACAGAGCCAGCCTTGCAAAAATCACATCTATGCTGCCATGTACACCAAATAACCTGAACGAGAGGTTTTGTCTCCATAACAGTGACTTACTTTGGGCCAACACTTCTCCAAACCTTTGGCTAACAGCCATGGAGTCTTTAAACTGATGCTGTCACCATGAAAAATGATTATGTATATATATAGTTTGGAGAGAGATATCTATATTAATGTTCCTAATCTCTATTAGATTAAAACAAACCCTTTTATCTCTTTTCTTTTTTTACTTTTTTTTTTTTTTTTTTTAATGTAAGTCTCACTGAGTCTTTGTCATCTATGTGGTCCATTTGCCTCGACCCCATTTCATTCCCAGGTTTGACTGGTCAGGTTCCCTTCAGTCCACAAAGCTTTTTAATGACAGCAGCATTGAAAGGAAAAATGACAATTTTGTTGCCATTTAAATTATGGTTGGACCAGAGGTATGACTGTGGACATTTTCTCCCAACCTGCACATTTTCAGTTTTCCACATGGTAAGAGATCTTTTCAAGTGAACCACTACAGCACTTCTTCTATTGTTTTAGCACCTGATGAGGTGACCATTACCATGCCTCTCTGATATGTTTTATTCTAAATTACTGGGTAGTCACTGCTGAGTTTGCAGCATCATTTTGTCTAGAATATAAACGAGCTGTTGTGTGGGACTATCTTATTCATTGGGGGTTTTTTGCCCCTTGATAAATTGAATTAATCAATTGGACTTAATTTGGTTCTTGCCTCACAAGTTTACATTTTAAAAAAAGGCAAGCCAGAAGGAATTTAAAATAAATGGAAGCAGAAACTCTGATAATTGCCCCTGAAATGCTTGAAGGCAGTTCTTAGCCTTCCCTCTCCATAAGCAGGGATGTTTTTTGCTATTAACTACACCTCCAGAGTGCCTGGTGCAGGTTGCATCTACCAGCCCTTTGCATTTGCTTGTCACAAGACAGCTGAGGCACTGGAACGCTTTGTTGCTTATTTTCCAAGTGACAGTGAGCTGTGTTCTAGTTATGATACTGTGATGGAAGGTAAAATGTGTCTGCGTGTCTGGTCAGCACAGAATTGTCTCCTGGGCTCTGCCAGTGATTTGCTCTGCACCACCTGCAGCAGGGTCCTCACCCCTGGATTTCACAGGGAATGAGTACCTGGAAGAGAACAGCCCAGCAGCATGGAGGGAGTCTTGCTGGAAGTCCAGAATGAAAGCCTGTCCTGCCTTTCTTTCCATGGAGGTGATTAAAGGACATCGTGTACCAGGCACTCCCCATTCCCAGCACAGGCATTTCTGCAGAAAACAGGACCTGCCTCAGAGTTGTTCCCCTGATGTGTGATTGTCACCACAGTTTTCATCTATCAATTTTTTTTTTCTCAGCAACTGTTGCTTAAAGAATCACTACATTTATATTAAAAAGGACTTTAATTTCATATGTTAGAAAAATTGCTTTAGTCTGTTTTCTTACTGAACTGCCACGTCTAAGGCAAAAAAACTATCAGGTAAAAGATACTTTTAAAAAGCAAACCAAAAACCAAGGCAGAGCTTTGACATATTTAAAGCAATCACAAGCAACAGTTTCTTTGGCATCAATTCAGGAAATTGTTGTGACATGTTAGTGACTTACCGTGAAAAAATCCAGGTTCGAGAGAGAGGGTGATGGGATAAATGCATGCTTATGATGGAAACAGACCTTGTTAACAGTGTGTGGCATTTGTGTTCCCCTTGGATCACTGGTTTAGGATCAGAAGCTCTCCAGTGGGAAATACAACTGCAGTTTTTCAGTGAACACCTGACAACACTTAGTTTCGATGACTCTTTTTCTGGCTCTACTGCATGCTGTGTGTTTTCTTTCAGGAATCTTATTTGGTCCATTTCCCATAAAGCAGGGATCTCTGTCCTCTTTTATGAGCCTCTGGAAGGATCTGGTGAGTTCGGAGTGGATTCACCAGTGTGGAACGGCAACATGTATGTGCAAATCGCCGTCTTGTGTGAGCTGCAATTCCCAGCAAAGGTTTCTCATGGAAGGGCAACAAAGCTCAAGTATGAAGTGGCCAAGAGGGGTCTGGGATCTGCAGCACTGAAAGTACCGGGGTCAGGTTGACCTCCTAGGATTCCTCCTGGCCCTTGTTTAATCTTGGATGCTGTGAAACTGAGACAGAGTGATGAGCACAATGATGCTATGCCCTTGGGTTTTCCTACCGTTACCATGGAACAGTTCACAACTGGACTGTCTTGAAGTACTGGGCTTTTTTCTTGTAAACTGAACCTAGCACAGGTTATTTATCATCATCAGTTTTTTGTGTGTATTTGAGGCTTCTCTTAGTCTCTAGGTAAATCTGCAGATTAAAGAGCTCTGTACTGCTGCAAACGTATTCATAACCTGATACTATTCTTATCTTCAAGGTAATGCCTACCTTTAATAACAGTAATGTCTGAAATCAAGGAAATGCAGACAAAAATTTTAGCCATTAGGGAAGAAAATGTTGATGAAAAGTTCATGGCTTTCATTCAAGTTTTGTATAAAGATTCATCTTCATCCTCTTTTTAGTTGAATGTGTCCCCACCCTGGCTGTGACAAGAAAATCAGACAGGCTCAGTGCAGAATTTCAGGTAGACTAAATTAAGTATTGCTGTAGTATCTGATTGATCCAGAAAATAATTTCTTTGGCCTCATCACTAGATGGACACAATATGAGAAAATTGTAACTCAGCAAGACCCAAGAGGGCCTTCCACTAACCATTTTGGTTCTGACCATGGACATTCCTGTTCTTACTGTATTTTTTTTATTATGATCACATATTTTATCTCCAATAATTACTTTATAGTTTCTGCTCTGCAGCTGTTGTGAGGAGCTTGATGAAGTGTGTAATAATTTTGTATTTTCTGCATCAGATTCCCTATCTCAAGACATTCAATTACCCTTCTGTCTTGGCATTACATTCTAAAGCCATGTCTGTCTTGATGCAAACTGGGTAACATGGATGAGGTCTCTACCACACAATCCATGGAAGTAAAGAAATATGCCTTTAAAAAAAAAAAAAAAGTTTGGTTAAGAGCAAGTTCTGAAATACTATCCGTATTGCCCTGTGTTTAGCTGTGTAAGTGTCAGGGCTGTTCTTGTTCCTTTCAGCTTTGGTACAATCAGTTCCTGTATGTTATCCAACACATTTTAGGGGATTATAGAAAGTTTCAGTGTCAATAGACAGCATCTGGCTTTCTGACATTCACGTCTGCATGAAGTAGGATCTGTTCTGCAATTCAGGAGCATCATTAAAATATTTATTTCACTATTTCACAAATATATGTCTGTTCATTTTCAGTAATTCTGCAGGGATATGCAGTGTTTTCATTGTGTTTTTCAAGTTGCTGTGGTTACAAGGAGATACTCCACTTATTATTTTCCATGTGCCAGATCTGTGCCCTGGCTATTGGCCCAATTCTATGAGGTATTTAATACCTCCTGCAAGTGTTAGAGTGCTGTCAACTTGTACATAAACCAAAAGTTACTGAGGGCATTTAGTGAGCCTCGCTGTTTGTGTGCCTGCTGCCAAACATGGAACATTACCAGTTTGATGCTCCTCTTTGGCTGCAAGTGATGTGTCAGCCTGAGCAGGAACAACATGTGGGAGAAATCAGGTGGATTGACCTTTCTAACAAGAGAAACAGAGGGAAATCAGCTTCCACCTTTGATATCTAGCAGTTCTTTGTTTCTTCAGGCTTTGTCCCATAATCCGTACCTGGATTTCTTTGGCAGAATACCTGAAAAGGTAAATTGCGTAGGAGCTCTGCAGTTGGAGCACACTTGAAATCCAGAGGTTAGCTTCTCTGAGTATGGTCTTTTTTCCTGTGGTCCTAATATCATCTGGAGTAACTGTCCTCAGTGTAAATTGGACAGGGTGCTTGGCCAAGTCACCCCATCTCCTTTTGCTACAGTTCAACTGAAATTTTTTTTCCCCTTTCTGCAAAGCTGCTGCTCATGTGCTTCCCCTTGTCAGGGGTCCTACAGGGCAGTGTAGGGTTTACTGACAGCAGCTGTGGCTGGCAGAGCTTCTTGGGGGTTAAATTCTGCCATAGCCAGGCACACAGAGAACTGTATCAACAGAGATATTTTCCATTGAAACTCACTCCAATTCCACTTCATCCTGCCAGGCACTCACTGCCCACTGCTCAGGGTAACAGTTGGCTGCAAGATCCTCCAGCTTTGCCCATGGTCAAAGTGAGATCAAGTCTTTAGCCAAAGCAAGTTGTGCTGCTGCCTGCAGGACGTTATTCTGTCAGTACTGCTGCTCCTTGCCAGCAAAGGCTGAGACTCAAACCACTCTGCACCCTACGTGCATTTGCTGGGCTGGGCCAGAGCAAACTGGAGAGCAAAACTGGTGGGTGCTGGGACTGCCAACTGCTGGGCATCCTACCCCACTCTTTTTACTTTCTGCAAAGCCTGTGAAGACTTTTAGGTTCAGATTTCTGGAAAATTCAATATTGATGCCTATTCTTTTTTCTGTGCACTGGGGCTGGATTTCACTGGGAGCTCTTACATGCTAAGTTCTGGTAACCCCTAAGGAATATGCATGAATAATGAGGTGTAGCAAACCATTTAGAGTGGCACCAGACACTTAATGGCCTCACATAACTTCGGGGTGTGATGAAAGCATCTGACTTCTGACTAATACAATTCACAGTTCTCTTAGTGCCTAACATAGAGTTTGATCTCAGGGTCTCACCCTTAGATATGTGTACAGGAAATGCGCACTCTATACCCAAATGTCACCAGAAATGGCAGAATTGTTTTCTTCCTATTGATCACTTACCTGTGCAGAGCAGCTTCATGCTGCAGTAATGATTCTCAGTTGTGTAAAACTCTACTATATTTCCTTTTCAAGAGTTTGCATAAGTACTTTGATAACATGGCAAATCCTATAATAGGGAAGTCTTGTCTTGCACAGGAATTGCCACACTGAGGTCCCATCTAGTCCTATACACCACAGCCTGCAATACATTTATTTCTGAAGTCCAGGAAACCCTACAGTGGACATGGAATTAGTAATGTACAGCCGAAAATGTATTTTTGGTGAGATGCTAATTTCTAAAAGTACACTTTCCAAGCTTTGTTATTGCAAATCTGCTATTAATCTTCATTAGTACAGATTCAGTGCTTTTGGGAGCTGTTTAAATGAATGATACTTTAAAAACTCTTATGGTGAAGCAATTAGAGAAGTACTGGTTTTCTGATAAAAGGATACACCTGAAAGCTATTTTTTATTATCAGGAGAGGGAGGGGAACCTGGGCTTGGTATTTGAGATTCTGGGAAACAGAGAAGCTTTTCATTCTGTTGTGCTTTCGGCTTTTTTTGGGAAATTGGGAAATCACTTGAGTTTGGATAGATGCTCACATTGCTGTGACTTGACAAATTATTGCAGATCACTGAGTCATGATCACTGTCTTGATGCAGGTGCTCAGCTCTCCCTCCATGTAAGGTCTTGTTGCCTTATTGAAGCTTCCTTTATTGCGTGCTAAGCTGGGTCTGACAGATCTGCACTTGCAGAGAGGTGAGAGCCTTCACAGGGGTGGCTCCTCCAGACTGGCTGCTGCACAGTGGCTTACGGGTGCCACTGGCCTCTCTGTATAAAAAGTGACATACATTCACATTTGCTTCACCCTGTGGCTGGATCCAGATGCAGGAGGGCCAGCTTGACATAAGCCAAGGGTCTGCCCTGCATGGCTGGTGTTTCTCTCCATTAATCAGTTGAACTTTGTGTGTTGTAGCTGTGTGGGTGATCACAGAGCTTGGCCTTGGTGTGAATCCACCTCTGAATTGGGAAAGCTCACATATCCCCAGCAAAGAGGTTAATTGTGAGGAAAAGTGCAGAAAATATCAAGCTCAGAAAATGCTAATTCTACTTTAATATTGCCTTGAAAAATTCATCCCTTACCCATTGTTGGCTTACAGGCTAAGAAGCAGGCCAAAATAATTTCTGGAGGAATTTAAATCAAAAGTAGAGTTCTGATTTGGTTGGTTTGTTGGTTTTTTCCCTCCCCCCCCCTCAGATTTTACAAAACTAAAACCCTGCTTTCCCACAGAAGTAACCAACACTAAGGACTGGCACATAGTGATCATCTTATTCAGAAATTAAGGTGAGTGCTTTAAAAAGAAAGTCTCAGCTGCTATGGAAGGGTAGAGCAGAGCCTGGATTTAAGAAAGAATTGGCTGTATTTTCATCTAGTCCAGTGTGTTTTATTGCCAGGCTCACTTGGAGGAAGCATTGGGTAGGGACATGGAAGTCCTGAACTGTAAGATTGGTGGCTGTTCCAGATTAGGTAGATGACCTTAGAGGAGTCACATCCCATCCCTTTGTCTCCATTTCTGGTAGGTAATTACATCCCACTGCTGTAAAGTGCAGTGAGACTTTCCAGCAAGAGGTGTTGTTATTATCTTTATAACAAACATACCATGTACTGTGTTAGCATCACAGGTGCTGCAGCTCCAAAGGCCTGGCTGGAGCCCTTCATGGACAGGACACAAAAATTATCCTCAAGCTGTCATCGCTTGCCTTCCAGTTCAACCTGATTTCCTGGGTACTTGTATGGGAAAGAATGGGATGGGCTCAAGTGATACACCAGTTAGCTGAGATCATGTCTGGGGAAGGCACATGTTGAATAAAGATCACCAGATATGTGACCCAGATGGATGAGCTAAAAACTTCTGCACATGAAACGGTGTACGTGGAAGCTGTATAGGATGTAGGAAAAGGAAAACTGAGGGGAAGGAAGTGCCTTCTTGACTTTAGTTCTTCTGCTGAGTGGCAGGAGGTTAGCAAGCAACTTTTGCTATGGTTGTTTATGCCCTGATCATCCACATAGGGCACTTTATATCTTACCCTGCAGTTGCAATAAAAGATTTGTGTTTGGATAGAAATATGTTGCATACCAGTGAAGAAGGCTAAAATAGAGAGGAGGCACACCGGGAGGAACAATGGTAATTTTGTTGCTCAATAGTGCAATGCTGGGATGTAATTCTGGACTCCCAATCCAGTAAATACAAGTTAAATTGTCACAGAATCTGTGCATGAAGAGCAAGTGGAAAATAAAAGTTTTAAACAGTTTTAAGTCCAATGTTCCAGTCAAATTATTCTTAGCAAAGTGATTCAAGTTATTTATTAAGAATGTGTTTTGTGAGGAAATAACTCCTCTGTTTTGTCCTGGTCTATCTGTTCTTTCCCAGTATACTTGGTTTTTGCCAGACAATTTGGATAAGCACAGATGTAGCGTACTTCTACTTTGTTAATGTAAGCTGATCCTCATTTGATGTTTGTGGCATATCCAGATGATGGAGTATTTTCCTTCTTTCTGAAAGGAGTGACTGAAGTGCTGTGAAACTGCTGGTAAGGCTTGCAAAAGGGTGGTTTAATTTGGGTGAGGAATAAGACAAAGTCTCCAAATAAGACCATGGGTTCCAAGTGTTTTGCAGCAGGGGGTGGAGGAAGGATGTTCATGCTGTGCCATGATGCAATGTGTATCTGAGCTTTGCCTTCCAGTAAGGCTTCTCCTTCCTGCTCTCTTAGCAAGATTGTGAAAACCCACCTGGTGTTTAGGTATCTTGCTGGCTCAGGTTACTAAAGATAAAACCAGCCTATATGACAAGGTTTCTGTTATCCAAAAGGTGGATCTGTTTTGCTTCAGGGACTGCAGGAGATGACTCATGAGGAAAAGATGAAAGAGTTCAGAAAGGAGATGGCACCAAACTGATTACAAAGTGGCCACAGAGAGTCTTTTGCAAGAATTGCAGGAAATGGGAATCTTCAGGCTCTCCATCTATGCTATTTCATGTCTTGTTCTGAGAGCATGAAGACTGTATGTTTCCCTTCAGTCCCGGGCAAGGTAGCTCATGTTGATGAGATTCTGTGGAGGAACTCATCTTCAGCCCCAGTTTGTCCCAAACAATTATATGATTGCTCCTTATTAGGATCTGTAATGTCCTTCTCCTGCTTTAGCCATTCCCCTCAGACCTCTGCTGCTGACAATGCCTCAACATTATTACATAAAAGGGCTTTGTTCTCAGCTCTTCTCCATGGTGAGGGCCTGTGACATCCCAAATACTCTTCCAGCTCTCCCTTCTGTGTGCAGCTGGTAGAGGGTGCTGCCTCTCTGCTAGCTGGAGCACATCAACATCTTTTGCCCCACACCTTGTATCTTTTCCAAAGGAGGGATCTTGGTGCTTTGTGCTGGCACATCAGCTGGGGATTGAGTTCAAGGAAGTATTGCACATCTCCGTGGTGGGCAGCAGCCTCAAGAACCAGCAGCTGCAGCACTTCTGTGCAGAACTCCTGTCATACTTGCATGATAGTCTTCTCTGTGTCAGGCAACCAGAGGATTTTACTTTGATGTAGAAAGGGTGGGTAGGAAGATAACACAGTCTTTATGAGTGATAGATATGATGCACATTCGTGTAGTTTGAATTTCAGCATCTCAGCAGTTTGTCTGAAAATAGGCAGAAGGAGCAGAGGAGGCTGCAGCATGGGAAGGAAAAAATGCAGAACAGAATTTCAGCCTGCAAGATAGCTGTGTTTTTTCTTTCCTTTTTCTTTCTTTAGAATAGGAAATGAATCCCATATTCCAAACTATATTCCTCGTATAAACCAGGAGTAGCAGTTAAAGCTGAAAGGGTGCAAACAGGGGCAAACCTGGCCTTCAAAGTTCAATTGGGATTGGGGCTAGTGAGTGCAGGATTCCTGGTATCTCAAATTGCTGCTCACTGTTGCATTGGCTCTCAGTTGCAGGGACTGATGCAGCAATGCAGTTTGGGTTTGCCGTTTCTAGATCAGGGCATTTGCAGACCCCAGCAAGCCAGAATAGAGGATCTGAAAGGAGAACAGGGAAAACTGAGAATGAAAAATAAATCACATGGTCCAACTGGCAAATATTCCCAGGCCACAATTGCCTTTGGCACCCCTCCACCCCCCAAGGTCTCCAATGGTTCTCAGGCCTCCACCACGAGAAAATAAATGGTTTAAAAATACAATAATTAAAGAAAATCTTGATGTCATGTGGGTTTGGGAGTATTTGGACATTAGTGTTTGTGAGCCTGTTTGCACATGTACACCCTGCTTTGCTGAAGCCTGAGCTATGCAATGACTGAAACCTTCTGCCCTGGGGGAGAGGGAGGATGTGCCCACCTGTTCTCACTCTGAGAATCCAGGAACTGGGGGGGATGATAAGGCAGTTTTTGTGGAAGAACTTTTAAGGTGAAAAGTCCCCCGCTTTGCTTTGTGCCAGCCCCACCCTGCTGACCTACAGTGCCCCAGTTCTTTGCAGGGGTGAATAAAATGTATACTGTACTCATGGCATGGTGACACAATCAGCTTCATCCAGGTGAAGTTGCCTGTGGTTCCCTCAAATGTGTACAGGAGCAGAAAGGTGATGGGGAGAGTTCTGTTTGTACATAACTTGTGGAGCAGACCCAGGCAATGTGCTGACCTGGAGCCTCACCTGTGGAAGCAGGAGACAGCAGGAACAGTTCAACAGGATCATTCATCTGCTCTATCCAAGACAGTCTCGGCTGCAGTAGGGATCCATTCCCCTTCCTGTCCTGCTGACACTCCTTACAGACAGAGCAGTTTTACTCCAGACATCTTTTTTATTTGTTTGTTTGGTTTTTTTTTACTGCAGAATGGCTGGGGCAAGCAGTTACCCTGGACTTGTCCTCACTTTGGAGTTCCAGAGTAGTGGTGGTGTTCACCAGAGTTTTCATTGGGAAGGTGTAGAGCCTTTTGCAGCTAATCCCTGACTGACCCATCAGTGTTCCTGCACTGACAGAGTGAGGGCCCTGGAGAAGAGGTGATCTGTATGAAATACAGGGTTTCCCTTTTTTTTCTCTGTTTCAGGTGATGTGTAGATGGGACCAGATCTCCACTTCTTTAATCTTGTGCTTTTATGAGCTTTAAAACTTTCTTGCTGCTTTTTTTTCCCCTGAAGATATCAGCTAGAGTAGTCACCTGCTGATAGTTTAAAACAGTCTTAAAGCATTAATTGCTGTCAAAAGCCAAAGTAAAGCCAGAAGATGACAGAGGGGATAAGTGGGTGCAGCACTGTCTCTTCCAAGGTACAGATGGGCACAAGCCACTGTATCCCATGGCTGTGGGGAGCTGCCAGGCTGCTGGAGCAGACATCTGGGAGAGCCAGTTCAGCCTCTGCTGCTGCTGCTAATGTGTTCTCTCTGTGGAAGTGCCATAAATGTGAAAGAGTAATTTTACCATTAAAAATATTAAAAATATTCCATATGGAAGAACAGGTTTGACTTTTTATTTTTTGGTGTTTTAATTGTTATTTATTTTCCTCATTGTGCCCTAAATATATATATAGCACCATCCAGCTGGCTGAACCTCAGAGCAGAATGAAATATCTGCCCCATCTATAAAGGCACAGACATATAAAGTGCAGATGACAGACTGAAATTTCAAATCTTTGCTCTGTTCACATATATGGAAGTTTTACATTGGCTTCAGAACCAGGAATTGGTTTACACGAAAAGAGTGTTTGCCAAATGAGCAGAAGCAGAAGTCAGAAGTTCTGGGTTGATTCCTGCTGTTCCCACTGTTTGGCTGATTTCTTCACTGCTTTCAGCCTCAGTTTCCCTTATTTATCAGTGCTTAATAGGCTGAGGATATCTTGCCTATTTACTAATTTAATTAGAATAACAAAACTCACTTTACATCTACTGCTGGCTTGTAAAAGGCTTTTAAAACTCCACAGGAGGTGCGATTTGGTTGGCATAAAACCTGTTTGCATCATAAGCATTATCATCTCTGCCATGAAATTTATATTCCCTACTTTTGTGTCTACAAAAAGACCATGGCATCATTTATACTGCAGATGTTCAGCTACAAAGAAGCTGCAGCCACTACTTGTGTGTCTGATTTTCTAGAGAAGGGATGAGAGCAAGGAGCTTTCCATTTCCCCCACAGACTGTAGGTTGGTTTTGAGAGGCTCTGCAGCCACAGCTCCAAGTCAGGCGAGGTCAGCACTGCAGGGCTGTGGCTGTGGTTAGCAGGGACACCACTGTGACCATGTCAGGACTGAAATCCATGTGCCTGGCTTCCTAGATAAAGCAAAGTGGAAGAAGACACTCAGTGGTATAACTCAGTGTTGTGAGTTTCCTCATTTTAGGAGTTCATTGGAAGGAAGCTCTCCCTTTTCCAGCATTTTAAGGGTTTAAATCTGCATTTCAGGGTGCTTCTACCTGTGGCCCAGTACCAAATATCTTGTATAGGAGCAAGTCTGGCACATACATAGTCCTAACACCACCCAAGAGTCTATTATTTTTCTTATTAATATTTATATCACCCTAATTAGAGATCCCAATGAGAGTGAAACTATTCATATCATTACTATTCTTCTCTACCTAACCTTAAGTACGGGTAGGGTTTAGGGTTAGGGTTAGAGTTTTTAAGGGCTTGAATTGAGGGGAAAATCCCCCTTTTTCCATCATATGAGAAATGTAAAGTGAGGAAAACCTCTCTTTTTCCAATATTTTAGGGGACTAAATTAAAGGGCAGAAGCCATTTAGGCTTAGGTTTAGGATTAGTGTTGGGTTAGGTTTAGGGTTTTTAAGACTTAGGATTAGTGTTAAGGGTTAGGGTTAAGGGTTAGGCATAGGGTTAGGGTTTGGGCTAGGGTTAGAGTTAGGGTTAGGACATGTGCTGTAACCTGAGAGTGTTCTAACGAGATGAATGTGTGGATGGCTCCTGCATGTTACAGTTGAACAATGATCCAACTCTTACCCATATCCAGTGGTGGGGAATTTGTGTATCAGTGTAACTTCACAGTCTCAACTGATGTTATTGAGCTGGTTTTGGCTAAAATATTGTTAATTTTCTTCACTGTAGCTGGGGTTGGGCTGTGTTGTGGATCTGTGCTGGGAAGTTGTGAGAATTCCCAGTATGTTTTAGGACCCTATTGCTGGGCAGCACTTACACATAGCCAAGGGCTTTTCTGTCTCGCCTCACCCCGGCACTGATGGGACTGGGGGTGCACAGAAAGCTGGAAGGGGCACAGCTGGGACAGGTGACCCCAGCTGACCCCAGGGATATTCCAGACCATCTGATATTATGCTCAGCAAGATGCTAGAGAGAAGGTCGGAGTCAGGCAAGGATGCTCAGGGCCTGGCTGGGCTTCTGTCAATTGATGGTAAGGAATTGTTTTCATTTGCATCACTTGTCCTTTTTGAGGATTATTTCTCTCATTTCCTTTTCATTAAAATTTACTATTGTTATCCTACTTAAATTATAAAATTGATTTTAGCTCACCATTTTTTTTTTACTTTTACCCTTGGATGTTTCTTTTCCCCGCACTGGGGGTCAGAGAGTGAGTGACTTTTGTGCTTTGTTCCTGGCTGGGTTAAACCATGACAGTAATGATTAAAGTGAACACACAGTAACAGCCTGGGCTCAGAATAAAGATACAGACCTGCATGTGCTTTAAACAAAGTATAGATTTTTCCTTCAGAAATGTGGGTCTAAAGGTTTGAAAATCCTGCTTGCACTGTTGTAGATTATTGCATCATTTCAGACTGGTGTCCTGCATGTTGAACTTCTGCTGGCCAGCGGTAGTTAGGTTCTTTACTTTCTCTCTGGATTAAGTCCCAGAGGTAGTATTTTATTAATGAGTAAATTGCAACTCAAGTCCAATTTATGACAGAATACTTGATGTAGAGGGTGCTGAAAGAAAACCAAAGAAGTGAGCCTTCAAGAAACTTCAGTATAAAATATTGCTTCTCTGCAGATTGGTCTACAGATTTATGTACAGTGATGCCAGACTGCATCATACAGACTCACATACACTGCTGTTCATCAGGGATGGATGCTGTATACCAGTTGTTGGTACCCAACATGCAATTTTAAAAATTAAGTCCCTTAAAAGTTATTAAAATGACCTCACTAATTACAAAGGAATTGTACAAAGAGCAACTAAAAATGTCAGTTAGATATTTGCTACACCAAATGCCAAGCCACATAGTTTTGCTTAATGAAATCAGTTTCCAGTAGAGTTCATAACATCATCAATGACCTAAGCAGTGCACCTGACAGCTTGCCTGCCATCTCGAGTTGTAAATCTGGGTGACTAATGGTATATCGAAGAAGAAAAGGTCAATAAATGCAGAAATGTGGAGAATCTAATCTTTCCCTGGCACTTGTTATTCCTCCCTTCTCACCCTTCTTTCATTCTATAATCTGTCACATTAAACTAGTTATGCTTGGCCAGAGCCTGATCAGGACAAGTTTCTGATAAAGCTGCATTTGCTCTTGCCACCCACCATCAGATGGACAAAGGCAATACATGACTGCAGCCCTGGAAACCTCTCTTCTAGAAATGCAGTTTAAGAAGGAGCCATAAACATATGTAGATAAATTAAATCTGAGAAACAGAAGGGAGAGATTACAGAAGTCACTCATCTCTTCATGCACGATTAAAAAAAGTTTTCATGAGCTTGGTTTTGCTCTGAATAAAACTGCTACTGTTGAGAACAGAAATGTCTTAGGCTTCTGAACATCAGAGCTGGTAGTCTTTCTGTGCCAGCACATTTTTTCCCTGCTTTGCCCAGTCCAGAAAGAAATGACTCAGTCAAAAGGACTTCCTTCCTCTCCCTTGGGTGATTATTCCACAGCCTATTGGGTTTCCCCATTAGGAAATATTTCCAGCATAATTTTCCCTGCACGCACTTTTAAAGCATCCTCCTATGGCTACAAATTATCCTAAACAGTGCCCTTCCATCATTAGTGTTTCCATTTCTCCTGTGCTTCTCTGTGGTTATCACATGTCCTGTAGCATTTCACTGCTGTTTGGTGTTTGTTTCACTAGTTGGGCTGCAGATGTTTAATTTATTTAACCTTTCCCTGCATGCCAAGCACAGGACTGGCACCAAGACATTTCTACACCATTAAACAAGGGAGGTGCCTGCTCAATGTAATGACTTTCTGCTGGTGCTTTCATGGTAGAGGTTGTGCTAGAGAACAAGGGCAGCTTCTGTTCTAAACTACGTGGAAAAGGTGCAACTGCTGAAGAAGAATTACTTATAAACAGACTATATATAAAAGTACATTACTTTACCATCCAGCCATGATTTAAGTCCACAGGGGAAGCAGTTACATTTAATTGCCATTGGCCTCTCAAACAAAGACGTTGCATGTGTATGTGCACCCAAGAAATTCCAACCAGATGGAGGAACAGTATTAGGTTTACTAGGATTCTGAACTTTTACTGCAAAGGATATCTCTAAAACCACTAGAGTCTTTTAGGCTGTGGGAAACATGGCAAATGTCACCACACTGTGTCTAGATGCATATGTATGTGTTTTCATGTGTCTGTATATTTGAGTTCTTTAAATTTTTTCTAAATTTCTTTAGCTCACTTCATGAGCAGTTATATAATTGTTGTATTTTGTATTTCCCTAAATTGTTGATATGTGCTATCCACTTGAACTCTAAATATTTTTTTTTTTAATTAAAGGTAGGGCAGATAGCTCTGTCTCTTATTTAACTTGTAAACATTTAGCATTTCCCTTCCTTTGGTTGCTTATTGAATTTACTAAACTTTTAGTCTTTGTGTTGAAATTTTCCATGCCAGCTCTGTCTATTGAACAAAATATGGGGCATGTGTGAATGTAAATGATCATTTCAGTGATTTATTTTTTACGTTTTTCTGAGAACAAGGCAGCAGGAAAATGTGATATGAAAGTGCAAGAGCAGTCATACCAGGTCAGCCCAGGCATCTGTCTCGCTCAGAATACTCACTCTGACAGTGCCAGTCCTGCAAGCATATTTGTCACTTCCTTCAAATATTCTCCTAGCCTCCAACAATTTGTGGCTGAGGGGTTTTAGAACCAGACACAATATTTTGTGCTTAATAATCCTTGAGGGATTTTTCCTTTGGTGACTTTGTTTTTGAATCTGTGTAAGCTTTTGGCATCTAGAACGTAATTTGGTGAGGAGTTCCACTGTTAAAATACACTCTGGTTAAAAATAGGTCCTTTCTGGTTTTTAAGCATATTTCCTGTCATTTTCAATTCAAAATCCCAAACTGTTACATTGGAACCAAGCATTTTGAGAGCCAGCCCTGCCAAACCCCCTCTTGTTCCTCATTTTGGATCAGAACAGCCAGCTCAAAGCCCTTTGCTATGCAGACAAAGTAGAAGTATTTAGGATTGTTTCTTCCTGTGTGCATCACTTCACATTTATTGACAATGTCATTTGTCCATTTTCTGGGCCAGACAAACAATCTTGCCAACTGCACCTAAAGTTTTCCATAATAATTCCTTAATACTTTGGAATACCTAATTAGTGGTAGCAAACTCTCTTCTGTTTTCTGTCTTTTCTGGATCTTTGCACGAAGCTTGTTTTTTCTCAAGATAAAAATACCAGGAGGGTTTTTTTTTTGAGCAGCTTTAGCCACTTCATACGATAAAAAAGAGGAAGGTGGGAGTCAGGACTGTCAGGAATACGCATATTGCTATGCCCATGAGCATCCCAAAATTTCATGAGTCATGCAAAAGGGAATACTGCAGATTCTTGACAGCAATGATTAAGTAAAACTGCAGATTTTCTGTTTCAATGAAAGGTAAGTACCTTTTATTTATGTAACTTTAAAGGGCTGTCTTGTCATACCAAAGGCCAATTGATTTTGGTAAAAAAATTAAATAGCAGACCCAGAGCTAGCTGAAACTGAGAGTGAAACTTGCTTAGAAATCAGTAGGATGCTGTGTAAAATGTAAAAATAATGTTACTGGGTTAAGAACGAATAGGAACTAGTCCAGGAAAAAGTTAAATGAACCTTCAGCTGTACATGCTTGAGTAAATATTTTCAGTGGGGACACATATTTTGAAATTGAAAACCATACCTAAAGCCTTTGCTGGACTCTTTGAGGAGTTGTATAGCTGTCTGAAAATACTGACTTTATGTGAATTGTTTGAAATGTAAAACCAATTTGAGAATAACTTCTTTATCAGGGGACTTCTGACTGATCATTAGTTGTTTGTTTTTCATGCATCTCTCCCTGGTTCCCTGTGAGCTGCAAACTTTGAGAGTCTTCTCAGGGGTGTGGTTTGGTCCCCATGGAAGTCAAAAAGTGGCCAAATTCACCAAAACAATATCAACAGGATTTTATTTTTTTTCCTTCAAAAGAAAGTTTCTTAATCTTCTCCATTACTTCCCCCTGTTCCTCTCCAGGAGATCCATTCCACACAGACCATGGAATTTTGGCCTCTCATTTATACGTGGAAGAAAAGCAAATTTCAGAATGTTGGAACTTCCCACAGATCAGAAATTCCCTTTTCCAGCCAGTTCTTCATGAAATGTCCCAGTGGCTTCTGTGGCACTTGGCTTCCTTACGCAGGATTGTCAGGCAGATGTAGGATACCTGAAGGGGAGAAGGGACTGTAAGGTAACAAAGCCAGCACCCTGCATGAGGTGAAGCACCCTCTGCCCTTGCAGTGACACTGGGGACTCCTGAGCCTCCTGCTCTCCAATCCTCTGTGAAATCTGTTCCAGAGCCATGGCTCCTTTGCTGAGCCAGTTTAACCTCTCCAGCTCTAAAGGAAGTATCTTTGTTGGAGATGGGATGCTCAGAAGTTCTGAGCAGGGCAGCTGTCACCTCTTAGCAGCTCTCACAGGGACTTTTCAATCCTGGCCTGCCAGTAAGAGGGAATTCTGAGGTGTCCCAGAAGGCATTGCTCCTTCTTCACGTGATGGTCTTTCCCCAGCATAAAGGAAAAGAAATAACAACAGAAGCAGGAGATTTCAATAGTTAGTAGAAAAGGAATTAAAATAGTTCTAAATGTCTCCCTTTACATTGTCCCTGCTGCTTATATTTTGCCTTCCAGTGTATTATTTCTGCTGTCCACTCTGCAGACTCCTCTGTTAAATTTCTTGTGGGAATATAACAAAGTAAAATTTCACTGAAATGCAGTAGAAACAGAGATAAGGGGAGGCAGGAAGCTCATTTTATGTATAAAAAAGGTAGAATTTAAATCATCTAAGATTGTGTGTGGTGGCAAGGCAGGGGCTGGGTGTGTGAGGGAGATCCTGAAGGAGTTCTGCTCCTCTGGTGCCACGTCCTTTCCACATCAATTGTGGCTCTGCATGTGCAGTATTTGAGTGTAGGTGGGACACCGCTCCTCATTCTCCAAAGTACATCTCCTGTAGTCATTTCCACGAGTAGGAGAACATGTAAAAAGCTACAATTTCACTGTTCCTGATTTGATTGTTTGTTTGTTTTCCATAGAAGAGGGCAGTTAAAGTTCACATTTTACATAGATGACAAAGGCACCAGAGCAAATTTTAAAGCCCTTTCTTTCTCTAGTGAAAATGATTGGCATTTTCTGTGCTGGAATATAATAATTAAAGGAGGCTGAGCTGATCTGATTTGTTTGCAGTACCCTTAGTCTATGACAAAGTCCACCACAAAATGTTCTTACAGAAGTTGAGCAGGGAGGAAGGAATGATGAAATACTGACTAATGGAGAAAAATAGAAATAAAATTATTTCCAGTGTGTCTCAAGGAACAACAGCAGATACCTTAAGGCTCCCTGGATTTTCTACCTGGCACTTAGGGAACAAAAATATTTTGATCTTCATGAGCATCTTTGTGAAAGACTTAGCAGCAGTGGTTGAAGGATCTTGCAGTTCTAGAAGGGAAAAGGAAATCAGTCCCCCACAGCAGCAACTTCATGAGCATTTAGTCTAACTTTAAAAATGTTCAGGGAGCAGAGATAAAGACAAAACCAAGGAAATGAGTCAGATTCCAGAGAGAGGATGCGAGGGATGGTGGGATGAAGGTATGTGCCTTTCAGAGCCTTGAAGTGAGTATCAGAAGAGATTCTTTGGAAATGCCTTTCAGATCACTGCCTGGCACTGCGAACACTGACTGTGATACCCCACAGCCTGGCTGGCTGCACTTTCAACACAACTGCCTCAGGGCTGTCCCTGACAAGGTGATGTTGGAAAGGGAAACAGAAAATGGTTACTTCCATCTATTCTAGTGCAGATTATCTGTGGAAAATACCTCTGCTCTAAGGCAGCATCTGCTTTAAATGGCTCAGTTCAGGCTTCAGTCTTCTTTTATCCAGGGCTAACTCCTTGAATTTCAGAAATTTTTGTTTTTCTAATTGACACCAGCACAAAGAGAAGAAAATCAAGTGATAAAACTCTCTTCCAGTAAGTGATCCTGGAGCTGTCTTTGCCATTGAAGTCTCTCTTCACAGCAGGGTCTTAAGCTAGTTCAAGGCAGGCATGTCTGTCAATTCAGAAACAGGCACAAGAAGTGCCTTCCTGAGCCACTGCCTTAAAATAACACCACCAATGGACACTTGTGCAGTGATATTTTGGAAATGTGCATCAGCTTATTAGAAAATTCAACTGTGAATACCAGGCACTCTGCTGAGGTCCCTGGGATGTCAGCCCAGGATCTCAGCAGCCTTCTCATCTCAGCATAGCTCAGAGAGGCGGTTTTTAAAATAAAATCTTTGTGTAAAATAATAGACATTGTGACATGGGAAGCCTCATAAATTGAAAAATGTCAGTTGGTTTTGCAGAGGTTGCTTACTAATTTTCACCTCATAAAGGTTTCAGAAGGGATTCTAGCACTTTGTTAAACTGCTGCAGTGAAGTCTTCCATGTTTATTTTTACACACCTAGTAAACTCCCTGAAATAGCCAAAGGCTCTGGTTTCAGCAGCACACAGTTGGTGACTTCTCTTGTTTCCGTTGTGCTGGATTAACGTTCTCAAATGTGAGCAAAGTGTGTACATTAAATTCAGATGTTTGTTTCCAGAGGAGATGTGAGCACCCAGCTCACCCCTCCAGTCCAGGTGCTCTTGTCTCAAGACAAGAGCCCTGTCTTGCCCTCCTTTGTCTATCCTTACGCTTGCAGCTGCAGCCAAATCTGGTTTCTGTCTGGAGCTATGGGCTTGATTTCAGCCTCTGTCCCCTCAGCATCTTCCCTGTCACACTCAGCACACGTGGCTCTAGCACTCTGTTCAGAAGCTTACACGGCAGGATCCCAGCCTAACAGAGGCTGGCTCATCTCCAGCCAAGTTTATTGCCCAAAATCTCAGCTGTTGGCAAGTTTAGTTGATTTAAAGTCATTGTGAAAATCTCTGCAGCTCAGTACAGTGAATTGTTTCCCCTTTCAGGATATGTGCCCCATGGAAAGCTGCTTAAGCTGGTGGAGTAAAGTAATGTTTTCTCTGTTTTCAGCTGGTCTCAGAGGCCTCCAATCCTCCTGAGCCACGTTTTCATTTCAGTTACACCAAAGTAAATGCTACTGAGGACAGAGGAACTACAACACCAAAATAATACTGTGAGATACAAGAAACCTTACACCTATTTTGCTAGTTTATTCTTCACCTTGTGCTTGTGTCCTTGTGTGTCCCTCACCCTGTCCAGCAGGATCTCCTCAGTGTTCCTGCCCCAAGCCTCCCCTGGCAGTGATCCCTCTGAGCCTGACAAGGGTTTGCTCTGCAGGCACCCACGGGGCACTGAGGGTACCCCTCCTGAACACCCCAAATGTGTTTTTAAGGTAATTTCAGTGGTTGAGCTTGCCCCCAGTACAAGTCAGCAGGAGCCAGCAAAGTGAGCAGTCTGGGGACAGTGACAGGGAGAGAAGTGTCAGGGTTAAGCTGCAGTGCAGAAGGTTTTTGCAGGGGTGTTAAGGGCTGTGCTCCTGGCAGACTGAGCCGGGGTGGCTTAACTGTCTGGACAGCATCTCCTGCATTTGTGCGTGTTTTCTGCTTCATTGTTTTTGTTGAGCCATACCTCCCTCATCTGGAATATCTCCATTGATTTTCGTGAATTTCTCAGGATTTTCATCCCCTCTAAAGAACATTTAGTTCATTGCTCATAGTACTGTCCCTACCTCAACCCTGCAACAGCCATGGCAGATGGGCCAAAGGCAAAGGTGGGGTAGGCAAGAATATCCTCCACTGGAAATGTTGGGGGCAGACTTTGCAATCCTCTTCGTGCAAATTTGACCCAATCAGTGTGTAAGCTGGCCAGAAAAAGTATCTAAATAGCTGGTATGAAGTGGGTGTGCAAAATGAGTGGGACTTCCATTTCATTGGGGCCAAGGGGAGGTATTGAACAGCATGAAAGGAGAAATATAATGCAGAGATGTGTGTGGGCATTTAGCTGCATGAAGAACAAGGGAAAATAAAGCCCTGTACAGAATTATGCTGTTGGTGGATCAAGCTGCTGGTATTTTGGTGAATTATTGCTGCTGTTACAGCCATCTGGAGCATGTAAAAGGGATGAAACTTGTCATTAAAAAAAAAAAAAAAAAGCATTTAGGACAATTTTCTTAGTTGGCAGCTCTTTGGAAAAGCAGTTCTTGTCTTTCATTGTGGGGAGGGGAAGGGGCAAGTGACCAGCACTGTGTCTGCTGGGGACTCCTGGAGATGCAGTGCTGCTTCCACTGCTGGGCTCTCCAGAAAGCTGCAGTGCCTGCCTGAGTGCCAATGCTCAGGGTGTACATCGGTCCTGCCAGCCCTGACATCCATCTCTGCCACTCAGATTTGATGCTCAGCCTTCTGCTGTGGTGAGGACTGACTGTGTGTGGCAGGTAAGGAACATTCCCTCTCTCCCCTGCCTCCAGAGTAGGTGTGACCTTTGCTGCCCCAGTGGAAGGGGATGTGTTAATGGCTGTGTGTGGAGAAGGATGATTTTTCCTGGCAGCACTTTTAGGTTTGCTTCCAGAATATGTACAGTTATCATTTATGTGACTTTAAATTCTTTCCTTTACTCAGAAGAGATCAGTGCATAGAATGAGAATTTGGATTATTAGGCTCCTGGCACTGACCTGCATTTTCCACTGTGTGTACTTGGAATACAGTTTGGTGCCTCTCCTCATTTGTTTCCTCTTTCTCTTCCCTTCTTTCTGCTCCCTCCTCAATAAGATGTTGGATCTCTCTTTAAATGATAAATATTTAAAAATTCTAAGTGATCCATTAAATCTCTTCTTTAATTTCTCTGGTAATCTTTAAGATTGCACATTTGATCTCTTGAAATGTGAAGAGTCCAGTGAAATGATTGAGGCATATTAGTGCTTCAGTCCTCAGCGTGCTCAGAAGACACCAAATTTGTGTCCTTGCTACTGGAACAAGAGCTTTGAAAATGTGGGATCTAATCCTGTAAGGTGCCATAGCTGTCAGTCTGAGCTGGTCAGTTTGCAGATGGGGAAGCTGCTGATGGGTCTCTGGGAAAAGAGAACTCCTGGCCTTGCAGTTTTGAACCACTGTTAATGTCATGATAAAGGCCACCTTGGTCTATGTGATATTTCTGCTACTTGGAATCAATGTTTTTCAGAAAGTAGTTTTATTTTAGGTAGGAAAGTTATTTCTTGTTATGAAGATAGTTGTAACTAGGGAGTCTCTGTGGTGCAATCCATCAGCATGTTCAGCTCATAACTGAAAAGCTGAGGCTTGAGCCCATGCAGAGATGGGTTTTCCCTTTCCTCTACCCTTGTCAGGAAGGTTGGCATTAGATCACCTTTAAGGCCCAGTTCAGCCCAGCCTGTTCTATGATATTGGGCTGCTGGGTTTTGTCCCCACAAAGCTGTCTGTTGTAAAGTGGGATCTGTGTTTCTGATGGCAGTTCCCAGTACAGAGGAGAAAAGGAGCTGCCTCTGTAGCCCCAGAGTGATCTCAGGGCTTGGGACTGGGGAGATAGTGGATATGCTGCCATATGAAATGGCCAGGGATGCCTATGATGGGATGATCACAAGTTGTGGTTCCTAGGAACCAGTCCTATTTCAGAGCACACAACGGAAATAATACTGCTTCTGCTGCTGTTTTGCTCTAAAAGAGATATTAATGTAAAAAATAGAGTGATTTAGAAATAACTGTCTTCTCACAGCTGGCTGTCGTGGCAGCAAAAGCCCCACCACAGAGCCATTCCCTGAGCCAAGGTTATTTCTAAACCACTTTTAGTTCGTGGAAAACAATTTCCAAAATTTTGACCGGTTTGGGAATAAGAAAAGTCATTTTACAAATCATTGTCTCTTGCAGGAAAAGCAATTGTCATGGACATAAAAACACAATATGGGTGTTTTTAGTGTATCAAGTCACATGACAAATCCGAGGGCTACCAAAGAACATCATTTCAACACTGTCAAACACTTCTGCACTGCCTGCATGGTGATTATCCTCTCAGTTTACACAGATCTTTGCACTCCTGTGGTGCTTTAAGAACACCACTGCTACCCCCTGACATTTTGGTGATGTGAGGAGCAGTGAATTCTCACAGCACCTACAGTCATCAGTCACTGTCAGCCCTGGGCTGAGGTTTCTCCTCCCTAACTGTGGGGCTGCATGGCTCAGACAGCTCTTTCTGACACTGTGCTTCCCATGGCCCCAGAAAACAACCTGGAGAGTCTTGGGTGACGTGCCTGGCTGCCCAGAGGCTTCAGAGCCCGGGCAGGCAGCAGGAGGAGGGAGAGGCTCCAGTTCAGTAGCCCTGGCTGCTCTCAGGGTGACGCTGGTCATACCGAGTTATTTGGCAGGAGATGGAGGGCAGGGGGGAATCCCCTTTGGTCCAAGGAGATTGCAGGAAAAAAGAGATGGAAGAAGGGCAGGATTGAGGTGCTTCAGACAGTGACTGTGTGTGACAAATGCCTTGAAGAAAAGGGGTCTGACTTGTTCTTCTTTCAGTCTGTGCAGCCAGGCTTTGGCCTTGTTTGTACTGGTGTCAGTCACAGTGCCACTGCTGGCCTCAGTGCAATGACAGCATTCTCTGCCATCAAGGTACTGACTTGAGAGCAGTTATTCCACTTCTAACGTCCCTGAATAGAAGCCAGTCCCTTGTCTGGGCTGGGAAGAACCAGGGATGGCTGGTAGCTGGCTGGTTTTTCTCCCTGTTGGTTGTTTTTTTGGTCTACTGAGAACTAAACTCATCTCTCTACGAATCAGCACTCCCTGCTCCTGAGAGCATGGAGCTCTCCAAGCAGTTTGTATGAGCAGGACTGACACCAGTGGCATTGCTGTGTGCCCAGGAATGTCTGTGTGCAGCCAGACATGGCACCACCCAGGGCAGGGTTTCTGCCCCACGGGATGAGCAGAGATGAGTTATCTGTGGCACTGTGCCAGGTCTCTCACTCTTTCAGCAGCAGCCTTAGTAGCCTGCCTCACTTTTTTTTTTTTTTTTTTTTTTTTTTTGTTTTCTTTAATATGCTCCTTGTGTTATTTATCATGTACTTTAATTATCTGATATTTTATCACAGATTTTGCAAAAAAGATCAGATCAGCCACTTCTTCTGTGTTTACCTTAAGCAGATCTGATGTTCAGAGCTTCCATATTCTCCCAATACCATTTTTTTCTCCAAGACAACCAGGCTTTGCTGTGGCAAGGCTGGGCTATGGCGAGGGTAGGTGCTTCAGATCCCAGAAGGATCCTCTTACGATGCCACATCCCAGCTTGTGTTACATGATTTAGTTCAGTACCCAGCTCCAGATCCTCTCTGACTGGTCACTGCAGTTGTGTGCTTGGTGGCAATGTGCTTGACTTGGGTCTGTGAGACAGGGATTGGGGTGCTTAGTCAGCATTATCTGTTCCATCTCACTCCTCTGGTTGGTTAGTTCTGAATGTATTTTGGATACCTAGTAATTCCAAAACAAATTTCTAGAAGAACATCAGGAAAACCGTCCCCAGTATATAACAGACTGTGTTAATGAGACTGAGCTCCTGTGGCTGAGATTGCAAATGATTTTCAGATGCTGTCAGCATCTTTTTTTTTTTTTGTGCTTTGTCTCTGTCCTCCCATGACCATTGCTTGGAGAGCTGTGTATACACTCAAAGGAATTGCTTTGGGGGGAGGGCTCAAATATCAAAGTGGAAAAAAAGCATTCAAACCTAAAAGCTGACCATAAAGCCCAGCACATCATTTTCAGGAGCAGAACATTATTGTTACTCTGCTGACAAACTTCTTTTGAGGGCAGCAGCACGGTCCAGCACCATTTCAGATTTGTCCCGAAGCCGCACATAACCAAAATAAATATATGGTTACATAAGAAACTGTATTATATTCCTGCTCCATGGTTCCAAGTGTAATTGTAAAGTAAGCACAAATGCAGCCTTTGTGAAGGTGGAGAGCAAACCTTCCACACACAATTCTGTGGATTCACACCTGGGATTAATGAGGCAAGCAAGTGCAAGGGAGGTGGGTTTGTCCCCTCTTCTAAGGTCCTTGTATAAGATGTGGAGGCCTCCTCTGGAGAAGACAAGGGACAGGTAGGGAGGGGCACCAAACAGGCTCCAGAGAGCAGCCACGTTGCAGGGAGGGCAGTGTGTGGCTTTGGGACATCGCCCAGCTTGGTGTGAGTAACTGAGGCCCAGAGGATTACACGGCTCACATGAATCTCTGGTGATTTATGCAGCTGGTTAACATGCCAGCAGCAATGCCTGTAGTTCAGGGACTTGCTGCTGCGTGGCACGAGCCTGCTTCCTGCTGTGTGTGACCAGGGTAAGAGTTATGCTGAGGGGCTGTGACAAACCTGCACTTCTAGAGCAGGGCTTTGAAATTTGGCAGGGGATCATTGTGCTTCTTTGCTCCTGAAGGTGGTGTGAAAATATATGAATCATTGATTATGATTCATATAATATATGAATACATTCATATTCATTGCACACTGTAACTTTGAGCGAGATAGAAAAACCCATGAAGGAAGCCAGAGATCCTCATGAAAGACAAACTTTGGCCTGCAGAGAGGAAAGGTCTGACTGTGTGGCTGGCACAGTGCAGAGGTGGACAAGGAAACACAGCAAGAATGAGCAGGCAGTGTCAGGACCTTGAGTTTTCTGAAGCTGTCAGTCTCTCAGTTTTAATCAAGCACGAGTTGTTCAGTTCCACGCAGAAGGAACTGGATAATGTTCACTGTCCTGCTGCTCAGGTGCCTCAGATTGTATTTGGTTTATGTTTTCTTTAGGTGCTTATGCACACATATACACCACACTGCAAGTCCAGAGACTGGGACAGAAAACTGAGCACTGTATAATATCCTATAGCCAAGGGCTATAAAGTCCTGTTCAGAACATTGAACAATGCCTTTTCATCTTACCAGCTTTTTTCTTCTCTCTGGCTGTTGTATTCTTGACAAAAAGTGAGGGAGAAGCCCCAGTTTTAATCGTACAGGGAGTACAGGGCAGTGAACAGGCGATAAAAGCCCACATGGAAGTGAATGCTGCCAATATGAGGAGCCACACATTAAAGGAGGATGATAAGATATTTACCTTGGAAGGACAAATGAAATAACACCTACATCAGATAAACAAAGTTTGAAATTGCTTTACAGAAGAGATCAGTGGTATCAACCCCGTGGACAGCAAGGCCCAGCGAGCTGAATCCAAGGCCAGCTAGTCAAGGCAGAAGTGAAGCTGAGAGTAACCCCATGCACCTACCCAAGCTGAGGACTGAATATTTGGAAAACAGCTTTTAGAAAAGACCTGGGGGTCCTGGTGGGTGCACTGACCATGAGCCAGCAGTCTGGGTCTGACCTTGCAGCAAAGAAGGCCAGCAGCATCCTGGGCTGGGTAAGTGTGTGCACACCTGGCGTGCTGGGCTCCCAGTGTAAGGGAGGTGTGGGCATGGTGGGAGGGCCACATCTTGGAGCATTTGTCATATGTGAGCAGAGGGTGAGAGAGCTGGAGTTGTATAGCAGAGGGGATCTTCTCAATGCATGTAAACACCTCATGGAGGAGGAAAAGACAGAGCCAGAGTCTTTTCAGTGGTGTGCACTAAAGAAAGCAAAGGGCACAACTTGAGTACAAGAAATTACATTTAAACATCAGATTTTTTTTTTTTTTTTTTTACTGTGGCAGTGACTGAAGAATGAACAGGCTGCCCAGAGAGGACATGGAGAGCACTGGCAAAAAGTTGCTTTTGTTGACCCTTCTTTGAGGAGGGGTGTTGGACTAATCAATCTCCAGAGGTCCCTGTCAAGCTCCACCATGCTGTGATTCTGTAACAGAACACAGCTCTCCTGAATCCCAGGGTAATGTTGGTCTGTGCATATGCATGGTTACCTGCAGAATCCCTCCACATGCAGGCAAACCAGCACATCTGGCCAGCCTGTCAGGAGAAAATGTAAAAGATTGCTAAATTCCAACTAGACAGAATTTCCAGCTGGAAAAAAGAGGAAGGATGTGTCTGGGGAAACCTGGCCATGTGCTATTCCTGCCTCCAGGATCTTATGTTAAGTCTCTGTACAGAGCAGTTTCTCCTTAAATAATCACCTAATCAAAGAGGGCCTTTGCACACCAGTAGATTCATCACTTGATGAATCTACTTATGTGGCAGGTTACTTATTGCTCATCACTCTTTTTATTCTTCTCTTTAAAGCTCTCAAGCTATTCCAGCCAAGGGAAAGCAATGCGAGTGTGTAGCGGTACAGAAGGGCCTGCTGCTTTTCTCATACCAGCACATCCAGCCCATGTGGGCACAGTCAATTCTTGCAGCTGTGCCACTGGTTTAGTTTATGCACATTGCTTGTGAAAAAATTAAGCTGTAACAAGAGTTTAGTCTGGCAGTTACTTTGGCTGCTTTTGATTGTAGCTGTGTCTTACGGTTCTCTGTGTTTCACTCCTCTCTGCACGGCACAACTGCAAAATGCGCGAAGGGAAAACGCTGCCAGTTGGGTGAGCTCGGAGGCGGAGAGGGAAGGAATAGTGGAGGAGCTGGGAATCGGTGCTCAGTCCTTTGTATCCGTAAGCGTACCCGCATCTCTCCAAACCAGCCAACACCTTCCTCCTGCTTCTGGCAAGGATGCTGGGGCTGTGGGATGGCTCGATGGCAGCAAACCCCGCTCAGCCCCACGCACGGTGTGGCCACCTCTAGAGGGCGGTGACTGACTGATGAACGTTCTGCTGTAACGGGATGGTTCCTGAAATATCCCGGGCTGATCCAGCTGCGGAACTGCAGCTGTTCAGGGAGCTGCAGCTTGCCTGCAGAAAGGTGCAGAGTCTAGCAGAGCAGGTCTCTGTCCTGCTGAAGGGATAGACGAGCTGAAGTGGACAAGTAACGGACCAGAATTTTGCTCAAGTGTTAGGACGAATTTACAAACTTGTGAGATGGTTAATTCTGAGAAATACCAGAGACCTTCATTTCTGTAATGAAGGTTTGCTATTTCGCTGGCTCCCTTGAAAGAACCAATCCATAAGCACATTTATACTAGAGCAAAGCAGGAAAAAATCAAATCAGCCAGCACAAATTGCTCTGAACTCCTTGGTTTACACTAACAGAAACACTCTGTTTGGATTGCAGCACAGCATAGTCCTGCTGTGCAAGCCACTGTCCCAGGGGTGGACGTACCAGGAATGAGGGTACAGAACATTCCTTATTAATACCATTTGGTGCAGGGACTATTTCCATGGAGAAACAGCTTCCCAGCCTCACCTTTCATATGACTTCCTTTACCTGCATGTCAGGTAGGAAATGGGTGGTGAGATTTCCTGCAGCATCCTGTGATGCTGTGTGTGGTCCACATGGCTCTGCCCAGCTTCCACACCTCTGCATCTGACTGAAGAATATCTATCCTTCCTCTTTTTCCCGAATCTGTTATCATTTTGCTGCTTAGCTGCTTTCTTTACTTCTGCACCTCTCATCCTGGTGCCAGTTAACAAAACTCCACCCTACTTCTCAGTTTTGCAAAAAAATGATGAAAAGTTGCTTGAAATAAAGTTTGAAGTGAGGACAGCTTCAGGACAGACACATTTTTTCTTCTTTGAGCATGTCTAAACTTGAACTGCTGCTGCACATTCAGCGCTGGGCTGCATGGCCACATTTGTGGCTGGCTCTGGAGCTGAAGTGTGTGCTCTGCAGCCAAGGTGCACACTTCGCTGGTCTGTGCTTTGTGTACTGTGGCACCAGGCTTCACTGGCCACCGAGAGTTTGTTTCAGTGGCAGGGGCCATCAGCACACGTGTCTTTGACAAGGCAGGCAGTGTGAAAACATCAACACTCTTCCCTCCTAGCACAGAAAGATGGGGCTGGTTCCCAGTTTGTTATCTGTATATTTAGCGCTGACTCCAAGCAGCATAGGTAGAGGGGATGGAAACACAATCTACTCATTTTCATTTCTGTGTTGCCAGTTGAGTCAGGACCAGCCTGACGCTGGCCCAGACCTGTTACTGTTTGCTTGGTACATTGAGACATGTGTGTGTTTTTGTTACCCCTTGTCCATCAGCTCATGGACCACTGCGTCCGTAGCACAAAAGGTCCTGTTGCTTTTCTTGGCCATCTTCACTCCTCACGTCCCTCTTGGGCTGGGAGCCAATGGCATGGGCACCAGAGGTCTTTTGTTTCCAAACACAACCTTCTGCATCAGAGCATGCCTTGCCTTTCAAGAAGCTGTCCTTTTTGGGACTTTTGCTTTGGTTTTTGAGAGCTTTTCATAGATTCATACATGCAATGACCCAGCACCTATCGCAAGCACATAATTCCAGCACAAAGGACTGTTAAAAAGTACATAAATAGAAACTGCTCATAGGAAGCCTAACATTCCTAATGTTACTGTCTTCAGTGCTATTTTCTACCTTCACTTTGTGGGTTTTGTTTCTCCAACTCTATCTAGCTGCAAGGATTCATCTTAAATGGAAGTGACACAGCAAAGCCTACTTTGATAGTTTGCAGATTTAAAAATAGCTGTCTTAACATAGGTTTTCCTTCCAAGGTAGAATGTACCTTCTATTGGAAAACATTCATACACATTGTTAATACAGGGTCTCTTTTCCATAGTCTGTCTTACAGTGAGTCATCTGCTCTCTGGCTCTCTGTATCTACATGCAAATAGGTTGGAATTAGCTTGGTTTCTGAAATTCTCTCATTTGTGTTGACTAAAAATCTGGGGTGGTTATTTTTAAATGTTTCCCATTCTCCAGACAAGATACGAATGTAAATGCAACAAAAGTAATGTTGGATGTTCTCCCTGTACCAATAATGTAGCTGTAACATGCTGTGTTTTGATTAATCTGATGAAATGCTATTCCTTTTTCAGACTGGTGTCAGAATCAGGCCAATTTTATCTGAGGAGTTTATTGTCTCAAGAAGTAAAAATAAATTGAAGTTACTGTAATTTGGAATATCTCAGTTTTTTATCTCAGCGCTATATGAATCAGTATCAGCTGAGCATCCAGCCTTGAAAATCAGCTCTTTATTTAAAAAAATATAGTTTTTAATTTCAAAATAAAAACCACTTGGATTATTTCTTAGAATTTTGGGGCAAAGCTTGCAAACCTGGAAAAATGTCCACTTTTGCTAACTTCAGTGTGGTGTTGTTTTTCCATGTTAAACTGAGAACTGGACTGTTCCTGATGACACACTCAGTGTTTAGTGAAAATATGTATAATATGTATAATCACAAGTAATCAGAATGCCCCAGGTCACAAGCCTTTACTCCATGCCAGATCAATCAAAAATTCCTGAGGACAAGGCCATGACACCTGCTGGACCCTGCACTGCTGATGTTGATTTATGGTGTGATGTTGTGTGAGGACCCAGTGGTTGCTGGAAAGGGTTGCACACTTCGAAGAGTCTGGAAGGTGAAGTTCCCATGGGACAACTTAGTGATAGAACGAGGAGGCTCCTGTGGCTTAGATCACAGGGATGGAACAGCACTGCTGCATGTTTTAGTGGGAGAAGGAAAGGACTAACAGTGCAGAAATATCAAGCATTGTATTCATGTGCCATTCCCAAGCCTTTACAGACAAGGTCTGACAACCCCAAATATAATTTCCACAGGCAAGGGTGCTGAAGAGCAAGATTGCTCAACACTTGCACAAGTGAGCACCTGCTAACTCCTGCTCTGTGAATCAGAACTTGTCTACTTAAGGAAAACAACCAGCTCAACTGATTTGCAAACCAGTGTTGAAAGATTTATGGGAATTCTTGTGGGACCATGAGGGCAGTAGGGAGGTAGGTTTGTCTTTCTCTTGGATGGTAACAAAAAGAGCTTCATGTCTTGTGTCCTTACCTCCTCCAATTTTCCAATTTTTTTTGTCTTTGTAGTTGAGAAAAATCACATTATATATGTTTATTCATTCCTTGTTAAGATAATAAAGATTCCTTCCAAACTCTTGGTTGCCCTAATTTAATAATATTGTAAATATAATTAAACCACAGTGTTGCTGAGGATATCTGTTCCTTAGATGCTCTGCCAGCAGAGTAACCACCATATACCTTTTTCATTGTCTGGGAAGCTTCCTTGGCAGTCTTCACTAGAAGGTGTCATAAAAGTGTTAATGAATCACAGCCAATTTAGAGCAGGAAATTAAATGTTAACACTCTAACATGCGATTCATTTTTATTAGTAGTATTTCTTCTTTTGTTTGTTTGCTTACTTGCTTGATTTATTTGTTGGGGTTTCTTTTTTCCCAGAGAGAAAACCCACATGTGTGCTGGTAGAATGTCTTATGCTAAGGTCAGAAACAGTGAAGATGGCAAATTACCCAGATCTGAGTCTTTCATACCTCCTAGTCAGAGTTGATGATAGTTGTGTGTATCAGCAGCCATTTGTGAAATCTTTTAGATTTTGTAGGAAGGATACAGTGATAAATTGTGAAATAGAAAATAACTTTTCTTAAAGGAAGAGCCTCGACCTCAGAGTAGGTCCAACAGGTATAACAAAAGTGGCTGGAGCTTTGCTATAGCATCACTGATCCATGGAGAGGATAAAAGAAAATTTTGATGCCAGTTCTTAGACATCCTCTTGGAGCTGAAGGAGGTGACACTATAGCTGCACTTCCGCTGCTGTTTTTCTGCAGTCCTCTCCCCTCTCCTTCACTCTTGTGAGGTGCTGAGTTGTAGATGGCTGGGTCTCAGCTGTTCTCCAGACTTTCCCCTGTGCTGTGAAACACTGAAACACCTTCACTGCCAGCACTCAGCTCTCTGTCATCAGCTTACTCCCAGTGTCACAGCCCAGGTCTCCTACCAGCCACATTAACCCCAAGCATGATGGTAGAATGGAGTCCTGCAGAGATTCTGCTTGAAGACCTTAAGATAGAATCTGTAAGAATTCCCAAGAGGAGTAAATGCCTGTGAGTGTGACCCTGTGTCCTTCCAACAGAAGAAGAAGAAACTCAGTGCCTGGAACTGTAGTAGCTGGCAACAGCACCTTGTATGACCTTGTGGTCATATATCACTAAGGTAGCCCAAAAAATGATAATACCTCATTGTTAGATTGTCATGATATTTTTTTCCCCCTGAGATCCTGCTTGCTTGTTTTAGACACATCAGTCAAGTTCTGCTGTGTCCTTGGACTTCCAGCAGCAAACCACCACCTAAATGCAGTAAAATGGACCTCAGCCCAGGTCTCTTTGTGCAGCAGCATTTTCAGCTGTGTTTCAGCAGTCTGGTAGTGTTTGGCTCTGCCCTTTTGATTCTCTTGCCCTTCCAGTACCCACAGAGTCCTTTTGGACTTCTGCAGCTGCCATCACTGCTCAGTTACACCCTGCAGTGGAGAAGTCTCAACCTCCCTGACACTGGTGTGGCTGCCACATCTGGCCAGCTCTTTTGTGTGTTTCTGCAGGATTTCTACAGATCTGCTCTAGGCCATATCCCCATATTGGCTATTCTGAAAGATGCTGTAGAAACACAGAATGCCTTGGGTTGAAATGGACCTTAAATATCACCTAGTGCCAACCCCCCTGCCGTGAGCAGGAACACCTTCCCCTAGACCAGGCTGCTCAGAGCCCCATCCAGCCTGGCCTGGAACATGTCTAGATATGGGGCAGAAGTCCTTGATTTGCCTCAATATGACCAAACTCTTATTTTTCTCTAATCACTTTGATCAAAACAAATGAAATCAGTGTTTGCTTCCTGACAGGCAATTTTTTCCCACATACTGCAAATTTCCTTTTACTGTCCATGGCTTGTAGGAACAGCTTTTGGCAAGTCAGAGTAAAAACTACTTTCAAAGTAGTATGCTTTTCTATTTAGGGGATAAAATTACTGTGAATTAACTCTTAAGGAGCCTGCATTGGTTAGAATTTTATACCCCAAAACAGGTCTAAAATGCTCAGCGAATCTATTAAAATCTGAGATTTTTAAAAAGGGGCAAAAAGGAAGATAGACTTATTCTAGGGAGGCAAACAGGGAAAGAAATTAGTCCTCTGGTGCTGCCTAGGAAACATAGGCATCTCCACAGCTCATGCTTTACAATTCAATAACTTAACAGTTCAATAACAGAAATTGTGTCTGAAAGACTTAAGTTCTTGTCACTTGCTTTACAAAGCACAATACTTTTCTAATGCTTAACTCACAGCGGTGTTTGGTGTACTAAAAACATGCTGATTTCTTTCTGAAGCTAATACAGCCCTTCTGATGTCCCCAAGAAACAAAGTTTTAAAAAAACCCTTCAGTAATGACTCAGGACATCATATTTCTGTACTGCAGTTTACAAAAGTGAGAGTTTAGAGGAATGGTGATGCTGCGGAAAATCTTTCTACTCCCATGACTGTCTGAATCTTGAAATTAACTGAAAATAAGGGAAAAAACCAGAACAAACCCCTAGACCTTTAATTATAACCTAATCATTTTGATCACAGCAATAAATATAACAAATGTGAGGCAAGTATGTGTGTGAGAGTGCAGGACATAGAAAGGTTTAGGGCAAGGATCAGTGGAAAATCTTTAGAAATGATGTAAGAGAAAGCAAAGGCAGTGATTGGAGTTTGTAGCCTACACCAGACACTATAAAAACTCTGAAAGAAAGCTGAACATTAAGGATAAGTTAGGAGGAAGAACATAGCAGGACCATTAAGGTTGGAATTGCTTGCATTCAATGCAAGGTAAGAGGAGCGAGGGCAGAATGTGCTGGGGATGTTTTGTGTCTTCTGCTGTCTTTACAGAAGCTTTCTTTCCTTCTGTGTTTTCCTTTTTTTGATGTTTCCTTTTTTTTTTTTTTGTTTTTTTTTTTTTTAAATTAACAGACATGC
Organism: Anomalospiza imberbis; assembly: GCF_031753505.1. NCBI lineage: Eukaryota > Metazoa > Chordata > Aves > Passeriformes > Viduidae > Anomalospiza > Anomalospiza imberbis. Next base: position 11,405,762 of record NC_089690.1, read on the forward strand.
AAAATGTATAAAGATGCCCAGATCTGATGGGAAAAGCACAAGTACTTTTTCCAGTACTTTTTACTTTGGAATTAAGATAATAAGGTGCCCATCACCTAGGATTTTTGGTGGTAAAACTGAGCTACAAATATTCAGTGAAACTTATTTCCTTCAGTTAATCAGCCAATATTTAAACAGAATGTGTCAGTGCATTTTGCAATAGTGACAAATTACTTTTATGCTGTTGCAGTGCTTTGCAGTAAACTGCTGTCTGTTTATATTGTTATAGATTTTCCTTTTGTGTAACTTATTGTGAAATGCATATTACTTCTCAAAATAAGCTAAAGAGCTGTGACAGATTAATTCTTTTGCATTAATAATATCATATGTGGTAGACAAGTTTGCTGCATCTAATATATTGGAAAACATGGGATAAATTATTTAGGAAAAGTCTTTATAGATCTGCAAAAGGGTTTTACTATATCCCATATTAGACAAATGCTGATCCAGATTCTGCTGCATTCCTGCAATAATAGAATAACTGCAAAAACAGAGTAGTTATCATTGTCCAGTGATCTGGCTAATTCAGTTTTGTACCCCTGTAACTGAAGGCAGACTCTGATTCTGTGATAGTCATTGTAATTTCTCCATTCTGAGTTCAAAACTATTTCACTGGGTTTTTTTTCCCTCCCACACTGAAGCTGTACAAGTAAATACATGCAAATAACGTTTGGTTTAGATGTCCAGAGGCTACAATAAATTTCAGAATCCACTAATTTTTGAAGCACTAGCATGCAGTGCCCTTAGCTTCCCTTACTTGGTCTTTCAATTTGCAATGATTGTTCTCTCGTGGGGAGTGCAGAGCTGAAACCTGAGGAGCTGAGAGGACATTTTGTGCTTCTGCCTGCTGCTTAACTCAAGAAACTTATTATTGTGTTTATCTGTCTCTGCTCACTTGTATTCAAAATGCAGCTCAGCATACTTATTCTGTAAAATACTTTGAACATTATGAGGAATAACAGGCAAAAATCCTCAGCCTAAATCAAGCAAATCTATGGTGTAAATGATGGGAAAACTGCAAAATATTTCTGACTGGACCAGGCATTCTTCATTTTTTTATAAATAACTGCCAATCTGATTTCAGCAGCTCAGGACTTTGTTTTCACTCTGTGAATGAATGACAAGTGCCTTTCTGGGCTTCTTGAATAGCCAATTAAAACACACAGCAGTGGTAAGAGCTCTGTTGTTAGACCCTGACAAAGATTGCAAGTGCTTGCAGCTTTCCTTCTCTTCTTACTTAACTCAGAGAGATGGGTTACTCTCTAATTTACATTTGCAATGCATCTCCCCCAAGAGTTTTCTTCTTCAAGTAATACCCTTGATTGGAATGTTTCAGTGTTTTTGAGTAAATCAGTATCAGTGTTTGAATCTTGTTAAGAAATTCCAATGCCGTTCTCGTCTCTTAAAAGCTGATCTTGAGGGATATTTTTATTATACTTTAAATGGTCTGTTTTTCTACTGATAACCTATTATGCTAATATACTCTTTATATTATTCTCTTCTGGTGTGAAGATCTTCTACTTATCACTTCAATGCTGTTAGAAAAAAAAATTCTAATATAGAAAACCTCAATCTATTTCTTCATTTTTCTTCATGGAATGATTTCTTATTTTTGCTTCAAATTCTGAAGATGGCACTCTAACAACGAAAAGTTTTTGGCTATTGTGGTAAAGAAGAAAGAAAGCTGCATGTCAAATTGTTAGAAATGTTGAGAAAAGTTGGCATGTTTAGTCAGTACATATATAAACAGTGTAGGGTTGAGAGTTGTTGGCAATGAATAATAGTCTAATAATGTTTTGTATTCCATTGTACATACCAGGAATACTGCAGCTCACCCAATTATCTTTTGAGGAAAGGTGCAAGTAGGTTTTTCCAACTAAGAGATATTTTCTTACACTTCATAGCATCCTTCTTTTTTAATAGCCCCTGAGCTTCTAGATGGGCTTCCTCACTTCTGTTTGTCTGCTGCTTCATGTCTCCTACTTTTATGGTATAAATGAGAGTTTGGGGGTTTTAATTTTTGAAATCTGTTGCTAAAAAATGGATTTATTACACAGTGTAATAGTGTAAATCTGTAGCCAGCTTTGCAGGATGTTCAGCCTCTGTCCTTCCTGCCCATTCTAAAGAAAATTGTCCTCATTTGCTCTGTATGACCATTCGGTTTCATGCCCTGTTTTCAAAGGAAGAGATGAGAACCATGACTGACTAGTTTTTTCACAAGTGTTTGCACACCTCTGTTAGTTAATTTGTTCCTGAATCATGCTTGTGTCTGTTCAGCAAAGGTGTCCTGGCAGGGCTGTGTTCATTTATGCACTTCTTGAGCTCCCCATGGGAATTAGAGGGTCACCTTTCCATCCTTTCTTCTCATGATGTGAGTGCTGCTCCCACAGATGTTGTGTCCTGTGTGGGCAGGGTCCAGGCGAGCCCTGCAGTGACTAAACCACGACTGAAACCATTAGATAAAACTCTGTTTTATCTGAGTACAAGTGGTAGGAACTGCTGTGTGCTCGAGCATCTTCTGAGCCAAAGCACAGCTGTCAAACAGGCAAAGGTGTCTCACGTGGTGATATGAGAGCATGTCAGGACTGAACACCAGAAATCATGGTACAGGGAATGCAATTATTGAAATGAAGGCTTTAGAAATCAATCAACAAATCTTGACTACCTTGAGAAACCTTGAAGGAACTTCATTTTCAGGAAGTGAAGCATGTTTGGCCTTGAAATACTGTCTGACAAAAAGTTTATTTTGGGACACAAAAATACCTGGTTATCTCAAAATAACTAATCATAAGCCCCTTGCATAGGTCTATGAATTTTAAATTCTCTCTGGGTCCACTAGATGAAATCTACCTATATATCTATATAGTCATGAAACTGAAAATAGAAGGAAAACTACATTGTAGAAGTTGTCAGTGTCCGTACCATGTATAACAGAATATATGGCATTGTTTAAAAATCTATGCCTACTCCAGAAAACACGTTATTCATAACATAAAGAGCCTGACACTGGCAGCTTACATTTCATTTTGTCACAAAAGTGCCATGTTTCAAAGTGTGGCTTCAGTATCTTTTAGAAAGCAATATGTGAGAAATGCTCCATATCTCGTCTGTGGGATGACAACAAAAACACCACTCTTACCTATTTTTGAGATCTGCTTTTTTTTTTTTTCTGAGGGTGGGATTTGTTTTGGTTTTTACCCTTTTTCCTTGACATTTACATAACTACAGGATTGCACCTGAGAAACACAGGGTCCTTCAGCAGTTCTGAAATCACTAGGGCTGGTGGTAGGGGCAGTATTTCTGGCTTTGTGGTGATATATATGATCAGAGGATACCTTTTACAACTTTTAAAAGTAAGGAAAATCTTTTCCAGCAGGAACAGACTTCTTAGAGCTTCACACAGTCCATTTTTAAGTTGTTCTTTTGGTAAGATTATCATCCATCATAATTTTTTTGGCCAAGATACATTCCTATTGGGTGTGCAATGCAAGCATAGCAAGGCCAGTGTGAGTACTCAATTTGGTTAATCAATTCAATTAAGATAGGTAGCAGCAGTTAATATTCTATTTTGTGATGCTGGAGCAGTAACAAAATAGCTCAGTAACTGGCTTGCAGACACAGCTCTGATTTCCCCCAGCTGGCCAGAATCTGCACAGTCCCAGAGACCTTCCTGGCACGCAGGTGATGAAGGCTTCCCAGTGCTATCCCAGAGTTTTCAGAGGAGCACTGGAGGCCAAAGAGGCACTGCCAGGAGCTTCCCAATGCCTGTGGGACAGCCAAGCCTTGGCTCTGCATCAGGTCATGTTGGTGGCATCCAGGCAAAACCAGAAGGGTTTCTAGGCTTGGCCACAAGGTGCTCATTGCAAGAGCAAGGTCCTCGCTTGCAGGTGACTTGGGCATGTCCCGTGCTGGTGTCACAGCAGCGAGCAGAGCACAGCCATCAGTACAGACTGGCAGCTGGAATGAAGGATTGCAGAGCAAGGCGTGATGTCTTGCCTCGGTTCTCTTGCTAACAGGCCAGTAAGAAAAATAAGCCCCTTGTGATTTATGCTTGCAGAGTAATCTCCACAGTAATGTGAAATATCGTGGTTCAAATGGGTAAGAACAATGATGGCTGTTACCATTTTTGACAGGCAATGGGTTTGGAGCTTGGTGATGAATTGCATTCTGTCTGAGGTATGTTCAACCCACTTATCTTCAGGATGTCATTTTGGCTTTTGTTTTTTTCTCTGTAAGAAAAACATCTTTTAAGTCTTTTGGTTTGATGTTGGAGACTTAACAGTTTCTGTTCGGTAAAGCGTTTTGCTTTCTTGTGATATTTTCTTGGAAAATGGCTCTGCACCGCTTCCTAAGTAAAAGTTTTGTTTTTCCTGCTTTGATAAGGTAGAATACTGTTCTTTCTTTTATCTTTAATTTTATTTTAATTGGACCTGCAACAAAGATCCTAATTATATGAGGAATTTTAGTTTTGACACATTTCAAGCTAAAGTATCGCTAAGACACATAAATATGCCTGAATTTCAGACTTGCTATTACATTTAGAGAAGGGAAAACCATATTTTATGTCAGATAACACAAGGCCCTGAGATACTACAGACATGTAATTATACAACAGTCCCTTGACCTAGCTCTGTGAAGTTGGTGGTGAAGAATTTTTTGGAAGGATACAATTTCAATACAATGAATTTCAAATTCAATTAAGGGTGCATCTTGAAAAGCTTGTCAGGGCTTTGCTTATTCTCCTTCAGGAACAAATACTGTCCGGCCTCTCTTAAAGCCTCTCTTGGAATGTGTCAAGGTAAAATATGGATGGGGTGAAGCAATAGCCAGTGCATGGCTGGGAAACCCCCTTTTTGGCCAGAGGGCTCTGCTTGGCCAACTGCAACAAATAAGCTCAAGGAGAAATACCAATAACTTCTTTTAATAACTAAGGTCCTATAACATGGCTGAAGGTGGTAAAACTAAGTCCCAGACTGGCAGAAGAAAGCGTGATTTTAATTGTATTTACATAATCCTCACTGCATTACTAGTTTTGCAATTGCTTTTCTAAATCCAAACTGTTCCACTACAATAACTCTGCCTTTTTCTCCTGCCTTGGTCCCATTGCTGCATGAAAATCAGTACAGCAGGATCTTGCTGGACTCAAGATTTGCTCCCTCTTCAGTCAGTGATACCACCTCTTTAGCTGCTTATTTCCTTGGGAAGTAGAGCCAAGCTTTAAGTCCTTAAAATTTCCTCTGCTTCTAATTTCACTGGCATCGAGTTCTGACCAGTTCATCAAATGTCTTTAATGTTGCAGGTGCCTTACTGTTTATTTTCATTAGTGTACCAGTTGCTATTTTTAGCTCTTTAGTCTTTAACTTGAATGAATACCAGCACAGATCTTACACCATAATAAACATATGTTTTTAACCTTGCCATTTATTTTTACATCTCTGTATCCAAATAATCAGGATGTGGTTATCTGTGAAGGTAGTAGACTGCTACTTCAAATTTCAATGCACACCCACATACAAAAATATACATTGTAGAGTGTTCCAGCTTTAAAAACACCCATGCAGTCCTCTGTGTTTATGTCAAGAAATGGCTGTTGCTGTGGGGCTGAGAGACAGTGGTACCAGGTGGCTTAGTGCTTTGACTTTGTCCTTTGATTCCAGTGAGCTGTCTGCCTCACCCCTGCAGAGTGACCAGCAGCTTTCTTCCTAACTGCCCATCCCCTACGGACAATAGTAGTAATAATAATTATATATATATATATATATATATATATATATATATATATATATATTCATACACTCTTTGTGTTTCTGCCTTTGCCAAGTGGAGAGTCAGCCAAAAATGGCAGAATCAGATTTGAATTATACCCTGGGGCAGGACCTGGAGACAGAGAAAACAGCAAATCAGCAGATGCCTTTGGCAAAAGGCCCCGGCCCAGCTCTTCCTAACATCATCTGAAACACTCCCACCTGGGGAACTGAAGGCACATCATGTTTTAAGATCTGGATCCAAACAAGGACTTAAACAATGTAGGCTAAACCCATGTCCAGAGGTAACCAAGCACCTTCCCCATCCTGAGCCTCCCAAAACTCCCTGCATTACTTAAAGGCTTGGTGGGCATCTGCAGTTCTGCAGCTGTGACACGTGGTCAGACCACCCCCAGTCTCAGCAACACATCCCTTTGCAAGCTTATTGTGAATAATTTTATTGCAGGATGCCATTGGAAGTTGTGGCTCCCACTAGATCGTGTTTGGAACTAGCAAAATGCAGCCTTGCCTTCACAATACTACTGGAGGTGTATATGACTTCTGTCACAACTTTAAGCACCTCTCCAGCATGTGGGGAGGTCAGGGTCAGCCTGAGCTACAAGCCAAAGTCTCCCTGCTTACAAGTGAGCATGCAGTTCATGTGGTTTTAAGGCAAGTTTGCATTCCTCACTGCTGCTGCTGCAAGGATTGCACCACTGTGCAGAAAGGAATCAAAAGAATGGCAGGGCTGTGTAGGAAGGAGCAGAGGAGGGAGCTGATTCTACATGCAAGGGTGAAGAGCATTCAGCTGGCATTATCTTTATGCAGTGACTCTGGAGATAAAACTTATTAACAGCCATGGGGAGAGTCTCCCTTGGTTTTTACTTCTCTAAGACCTGTGGAGCAAGATTCCTCAGGGGATGCAGCTGTGGATTTATAGATTGCTGCTAATTTATAGATTGTTCTCCTTTGCAGATGCTGCAGTTCCAGCTCGTGGTGGTGCATTTGGCCTTTGTGATTGCCCTGCTGTGGTGGAACTCCAGCTCTGTGCTCCTTGCACAGGCAGCTCCAGAGGTAGGTGAAGGTTTCTGGTGGTTGTCACATAACTGCTCTTCTTTTTAGCCACAGAGTGAGGAGGACACTGGAGTATCCAAACACTGTTGGAAGGTGTAGCATCAGTATTGACTCTGTAAGGGCCAAGGAGGAGCTTCAAGAAGAGAGAGATGCAAATTGCATGGCACTAGGGGAACAGACTGAATGAGGCCTCACCCAAATTATCACAGCCTCTCCTGAGACACCTGGGGATTTCCTGTGTGTTAAAGCATTGTCCAATGGGTAGAGAACTTCCTGAAGAGGGAAAGGAGGTGATGGAAAGGGGGAAAGCAAACTTCTCTAACACTGAAGGGAAAGTTTAATTCTTCTCCTTATGGACAAATAACAGCATGAGAAAGCCGAAGCTTTCAGAAGCCATAAGGAGATCCCTGGGAGAAGATCACCTGCACAAAAATTACAAATTAAAGGAGATGGACTAGACCAGGAGGGGGGAGGGAGCCAAGTCACTTGCCTAAGCTTGCAAAGGAAAGCAGCAGATGAAATGGATGAGTTGTCTCCTGTTTCACCCAGGATGAGATGTAGGGGTTGCACCTGAAAATACTTCTACTGCATTCCCTATTTTTATGTCATCTTGACATAAGGCAGATTTGGCAGGAAAGGTATTTATGTAATGGTTTCATGCCATTAAAAAAAAGTCAAGTATCTAAAAGTTAACTCAAAGTAGCACTGTTTGCCTCTAGGGTTTTTACATATGTTTTAAGATCAACTTTAACATTAGATGGCTACTGAAGAATACTGATGGATCCCTGTACCTTGCTCTCTGTCTTCACATAAGCATGACCTGATTCTCCAGAAGTGCTGCAGCAGCTGCTGTTCTGGTGCCACAGACACCTGGTATCCTGCCTCCATCAGTGATTGATTTTTGTGAAAAGAATATAAGAACAGAACATCTTTGCAGACTTCTAGATCTAGAGACCTGCACTGGACCAGGGCATGTTTTAGCTGCTGATGGGCCAGAATTAATCTTTGAACCAGTTTAAAATCTCAGTATTCATGACATTCTTTGCCAGTGCATTCCCTTCATCCGTGTGCTGTGTTTAAAAAGTAACTCCTCATATTTATTTTAAATCCACCATCTGGTGACTTCACTGTGTGGACTGGGAAGCTCTTTCACTTGAGGAAAAAAATTACTAGTTTTTATTCATTTCATTGCTGTTCCTAAGTTTGCAAACCCTTCTCTATACCACCTACACCCACTCTCATCTCTGCTTATCTGTGAAATTGTACTGTGTTCAGTGGTTTACCAGAAGAAAACTGTTTTCTACTTCTGATTATCATTTTAGCTGTCACTTCTTACAATTCCATTATATCTTTTGAAGACAAAGTAAGTGGAGTTGCAAGGTATTCAAGAGCAGAGGCTCTTTTTGTCCTTCTAGTTTAAACTGTTATTGTAGATATTTATTCCCATTAAGCAGAAGGAAGGGTTCAATCTTTTTTGAAAGCATCATTCAGTTGCAAACATCTATGAAAGTTTTATAACCCTAAAAGAGAACAGAAAGGACTGTTCTGTGGATTTGAGGCTTACAAAAAGCAGAGTCAGGGGACAATGTGAGATCCTTTATAAAGGTTTCAACAGTGCTACACCATCGGTGTGATCATTGTGGTCGTGTGCTCCTCCTCACATAAAGGTCACAGTTTTATGCACTCCATCACTGTTTGCCACCCATCAGCAGTGGGGAACAACCCCACTACAACTGGATTAGACAAAGATATTGCATTATCCATGTGCTGCCTTCCTTCACACGTGTACTAAACCCACCATGTCTGAATAACAGCAGTAGTGGTGTGCTTAAAGAGAATAAAATCTGTTTGATGGTGTAAGTTGTAATGTTTCTATCTAATTCTGTGAAGATCAAGTGAACAAGAAGGTGCATTTTGTTCAAAGATACAACGATCTGAGTTTGCTTTTGTAGACTAGCTGCTGCCCTGTACATTCTGTCACATGCAAAGCAACTATTTCACTTTGATTCATTTCATTTCTTTCTCGATAAACCCCGGTATTCTCAGCTATTCTTATAGCAAAGTTTGGTTTTGAAATGGTGTTAAGCCTAATGTTGTAATTAAGGTTCAAACTGCTGTGTCAATTCAAGAGCATGTTCTTTCCTTTCCTCCTCCCCATGTAGTGTTACTGCATAATTTCTTTGAATGCCAGGGCTGAGCAAGTTTTTTTTGGGACATTTTTTGCATAACAATTAATTACTTTGTCAGGTATGGATGGAAACTTCTGTAGAAGTTTTCATTACTACTTATTAGCATTAATTTAAAAAACAAAAATCAGTTTCCTGAAAACTATCAGAATGGATATTGGAGTAGGGCAATGGAGATTGCATTTTGCAGAATGATTACATTAGTCAGCTCATGCTATAAATGATGCTATAACAGTGCTGAGATAGGGATAGTGGGATGGCCTGAAGAAATAGGCTTTGTGATGTAAACAAATTTTAATATTTCTTGCAATAATAATGAAAGCAAATTCAGTTCTATTAAAAAAAAAAAAGTCCAGACTTTGACAGCAAAATCCCGTTGATGGAAACAGGCCACATTTCAGAGAAGGAACTTCATTTTAAAACATTGGTCCAATTTCAGTGTCCTGGTAGTTCTGTATTTACAGAACTGCTCCTATGACACTGGTTGAATTCTTTTTTTCCCTGGGACTTGAGCAGCCAGCAAACTGAAATTTTACTGCTTTCTTCTACAGCCTCTGGAGCATTCTGCTGCTCTGGGTGTGGGAGACCATCCCATTGCCAGTGAAGAGAAGGCAGCCACCAACCTGGCAGCCAAACTGTTCCTTCTTGATGACTTGGTGTCTCTGGAGAATGAGGTGACTGAGACCAAGAAGAAAAGAAGCTTCCCAGGATTTGGCTCCCCCATTGACAGAATTTCTTCATCCTCTGTGGATGCTAAAGGCAAAGAGAGGTAAACTCTAAAATGCTCCTGCCAGTGATAAAGTTGGAGGAAGGCTGTTGCTAGGTGCTCTGGACAGTGATGCGTTAGCTTTAGCCCCCAGGAGGTTTGCTGGTCAGTTGTGAGGTACTTCTGATCAGAAACCTTTCAAAGAGCGTGTCACCCTTCAGCTGTATAACACATGCACTAGTTCATTTATCCCTACAGTGCTGCACAGCTACCAGACAACATTTCAGTACACATGATTTTCCAGTACACTTCTTTTCACTGGTGTCAGCTAACATTCAGTTTAAAACTACATTTATGATCATGAGCTTTGCTAAAACAAGAACTGTGTCTGAGGTTCACAAGCAGAGGGGTAGGGCTGGGTGCTCCTGAGACTGGGATGGAAAGAAGGTGTGGTGGAGTGGATGTTTTGAACAGAAAGATGAAGGACACATCATGAAAATGGGCAGGCAGACAGTAGAATGAGCTTCAAGACCTCCATTAGCTTTGGATAAGTCAGGGTTTAAACAATGCAGCAATGTGTGTTTGAAGATAAACTTGTTTATAACAGGGCTAAGCAATGAATGATGCTCAGTGTGGCTGGGGAGAGACAGAGAGTTTGGGGCACAGCTTTAGGGGCTGCTGCCTGTATCTGAGAGAGCTTGTCTGTCTTGTTCTGCTCTTCTGGTAACTGTCTTCTCTTGGATGGAATCCCTAATGCCACAAAGTATTTAATAACATGCTTAAAGCTTAATCTGGAAATGGAAAGTATTCATGAGAGCCAGTCAATATTACAAGTACTTTTTTCAAACAAAGTTTTGCAATATTTTCTTGTTGTTATTCCATTTATCCACCCAGTCTGCCACTAGGACTGTTTGGCTGCAGCCAAAAGTGATAAAATACAAAATTCTTAAAACCTTAAGTAGAATTATTCTGTTCTGTCTGCTTTTTGAAGATATCAAAATCAGCTCACTCTTCATTTGCTTTTTAGGATGTTTTCCCTTTCCAGGCAAAGAAAAAAAAGGTCATTTTTGAAGCTATACTTTTTTTTGCAAAGGTACATGCTATTCACAATTTTTCTCATGTTTTTTTTGGATAGAAATCTTTCATTCTATATGCAGTACAAGGAAAAAAACTAAAGAAATAAACAAACAAAAAATTCCCCAAAACAACAGCAAAAATCAAACAAAAAAGAAAAAGGGAAATGGTGGTGCAAAACAGTTTGTCTCTGAATAATGAGCTCATGAAAATGAGTGACACGCTGCAGAAAATTCCCCCTTTCTCAGCAGCATCAGCACAGTTTGCAGTTTTGAGTTGGGATTATCACTTTTGGGGGAGCTGTTTACATTTTAAGTTTGGGGTTGAGCCATTTATTAGAACCACCTGAGCTGCTTTGATCACTGCAGTGATAGTCTGACACCACCACCAGCATGGACCGCAGATCAGATGGATGCTTTGAAAGAGTAATCAGGCTTTTGATAGAAAAGTACCTTTAGATAGAGACAGGCAGAGGCTGCTGCATTTGGAGGAGTAAGAGCGAGGACTGAGCACCCCGTCACAGGGGCCCAGCCAGCAGACACCAGCTCATTCCTGTACGAGCTGAGCCAGTCACCTTTTGAGACCAGGAAATTAATTTGTGAGAGCTGATAAATAGATTGAGCCCCCGAAACAATGCAGTGTGTGCAGTGCCTGGCACAAAGCAGAAACTTTAGGAAAAGAGCAGATCGAATGTTAGTGCACTTAAGAGCTTGTTCTGACACCCACTGATGTACAGGAGAGTCCAGATCCTGGTCCGGCATCAACATCGGTTTGTAGCGCTTTGAAAAGCACGGGAAAAGCGTGCAGGAGGCAGGAGAGCAAGAAAGACCCACAGGCAGACAGACAGAAAGAACCTGCGGGAATCCTAGAAAAGGCTTGTTTTAAGTAGAAAAAGCCACTTTGTCTTTTGTTTTAAGTAGAAAAACCACTTTGTCCACGGGGACACTGAGGAGCGGAGGGTGCCGGGGCTGCCGTGGCGCGGGGCGGCCGCAAGAGGGGACGCTGGGCTGCGCTGCCGCTCGCACGGCACCGCTCCTCATCCCTGCTCTGAACACAGCATGGCCCTGGTACAGCTCAGGGGCACCGCTCCTCATCCCTGCTCCGAACACAGCATGGTCCTGGTACAGCTCACAGGCACCGCTCCTCATCCCTGCTCTGAACACAGCATGGCCCTGGTACAGCTCACGGGCACCGCTCCTCATCCCTGCTCCGAACACAGCATGGCCCTGGTACAGCTCAGGGGCACCGCTCCTCATCCCTGCTCTGAACACAGCATGGCCCTGGTACAGCTCAGGGGCACCGCTCCTCATCCCTGCCCTGAACACAGCATGGCCCTGGTACAGCTCAGGGGCACCGCTCCTCATCCCTGCTCCGAACACAGCATGGCCCTGGTACAGCTCACAGGCACTGCTCCTCATCCCTGCTCCGAACACAGCATGGCCCTGGTACAGCTCACAGGCACCGCTCCTCATCCCTGCTCTGAACACAGCATGGCCCTGGTACAGCTCACAGGCACCGCTCCTCATCCCTGCTCCGAACACAGCATGGCCCTGGTACAGCTCACGAGGCAGAAACACCGCCCCGCCTTCGCCATCCCCTTCCATTCCGGGCAGTTAACTCCCCTTTTCTCCAGGCAGGCTCAGGATGGCTCTGACAGCCCAAGTGTCCCGCCTGTGCCTGCCCAGCTGCGGGGAAAGCAGTGCTTCCCTCGAGGTAACAGGCTGAGCATCCTGGCTTTCCTTCCCTTGCCTGCCCCAGGGCTTGGTGCAGCCGTGCTGGATACGCTGGTGCCAGAGGAAGGGACAGGCCAAACAAAAGGCTCCCCATTCTTTGTGATGTTCCCTCGCTGCTCCAGCAGTGATGTGGTGCTCCCCTCACACGGGATACTCCACCAATTCCCAACCCCTGAGCTCATGTGAAAAGCAGCTAGGAGAGAGTCAGCAGGGCTGTGCATGCTGGAATGATGCATCCGGACTGCAGCCGCGCCCAGAGGTGTGAGAGAAGGAGCCTGCTCAATGAGCCCAGGGGCTGCAGGGTTCTGGTGGGCTGTGCACAGCCCCAAAACCCCAGGGTGTGACAGCTTAACAGTGTTGGCACAAAGTTAGACTCAAGTGCACCACAGCATTCTCTCCTGCTTGTTACTTTGCAGTTGCCAATTTACAGAAAAAAAATTATTTTTATTTATGTTCCTCAACAAGGGCTGATAAAGAATTAATCTTACAGGGCTTCTCTTGGATTTGCATTTCACTGACAAGTATTTCTGAGGGCAAAAGTTGAGGTTATTCTCAGCTGCAGGAATTCTTGCCATTTCCACAATTAATAAAAATAAAACTTCTGCTGGTGGAAAAAATGTTCCAAAATGCTGAATTAAGATGGGAGAACTTATTATTTGATATAAAATGAACTGCAAAAAAATATTGCTGTGTAGAAATTCTTTCACACATTCCTCATGCCCTCATTCATCAAATTATCAGGAAATTTACCATATACAGGAAAAAAATCAACCCCAAAATCTTTCCATTTTCAATCTCATCAAAGAACTGCTTCTATACAGTTTTGATGAACATTACATTGCCAAAGAATCTATAGAAAACCCCTGTTAGAGCATCTCTGACTCGTCCCCTCTATTACTGTGCAATACTTTCTACCTCCTTGCTAATCTTAGCCCCAGCTGGCCCTGGAGCTTTCAAAGACCCAGGTAATGGGTCACCTGCAGTATGTGATACTGTGCAGGAAACAATTCCCCTTTAGTAATGCAGTGTAACATTTTTCTTTTATGAATAGCAGTGAACCTGTGAAGTTAGTTTGCTGCCAAATAAAAATAGAGATAGTGGATCAAGCTCAGCCAGTCTGTAAAAGAGCTGCAACTGCAGCCTTTTGTAAGACAAGAGCAGCATCTTATTTTTAAATGCTCACATCTTTGGCTGTTCCTGCACACTGTTCTGTCTGAACAATAAAGTGTTAGTGGTATGAATGCAGGAATCAAACTTGTAGTAACATCTTGTTTTATTCATAGATATCTTTTCCCATTTGTTTCCCTCCCTCTCTCCTCATTTTCCTTGTGCAGGAAAGTGCTTGAGCTGCCTAAGAGAAGGTTTGGAGTTCCTCTGGACCGGATTGGAGTGAGCCACCTTGGCAGCACCAGGGGTTAGCAGTTCCTGCAGGTAAGCCAAAGCATTCCAGGTGTGGGCAGGCTTGGAGAACCCAGGTGTTCTCTGTTGCTGGAGGTACTCAGTCATGTCAGCGGGCTCGGGAGGAGTGGCTTAGGGAATTATGGCTTCTTAGAACATGGAATGCCCTAATTTCCCAGTGAGTACCTCTCTACAAGCAAACAAGTATTCCTAATTTTAATCTCCTCCACTCTACCTTACAGTGTGTGTGCCCAAGCCTTGCATTTCTGATATTGGAAAATGTAATGTTTACTGGTTTTTTGTTTTTGGTTTTTTTTTTTTTTTTGCCTACAGATGCTTCTATTCTGAATGAGTGATGCTGTATTGGAAACTTTACAGAGCTTTGGAAGATGTCTCACAGCATGTCTTGTCTTTGCCTAATGATACAGCACTCAAGGAATTGACCTCCTGTTTCAAGTTGCATTTTACAAATGTTGCATTTACAAATAATAACATGTTCAGTTCATCAGGTCAGAATGCTCTCACAGCTGTGCACAGTGTCACTGGTAGGAGGGAACAGAGAATATATATATTTTTATGGCATGGCATGTATCTGTTAAACTTGCAGAATTTCATTATCCTAGGCAGGACTGAGATTTTTTGGATTGAAAATAAAACTTCCAGAGATGCCAACAGCAGTCCATGAAAAGCAGAGAGTTTGCTTTGCACATTTCTTTCTGGAGGGCATTTGATCAGTAGATGAAGGGAGGATGTAACAGTTATGGGACAAAGCTAGAATGCATTTGAACTGCTGCTTGGGAGGAGATGTTTTCTGCCTTCACTAGGAGTTAGTCTGTATAGGAACAGTGACAAAACCTTAGTGTTTGTCCTGATGTTTTGAGTAGTCTTATCTCTGCACCATATTTAGACATGTTTTCATCATATGGCAGATCCTGAAATGAGGTGAGACTTCTAGTTGGTGAATACATTTCACTCCTCCCTATGCATAACATAGGATAGTGTCCAAATATGAAGTCATCCACTTCCAAGGCCATCTGCATCATATGCCTTATTTTAGCCTCTTGATGTGTGCACAGGGCATGGTCAGAATCCAGCTCTAAAAGTTCAAGTATTTCTCACTCTGGTAAAATGTAAACATGTCCTCTCCACTTCATTTCAGAGTAAAACAGGTTATCTTAAATCTTCTTTCTTCATTTTCACTTCTTTCCAGATTATAAAATGCAGCTGAGAAGAGCTCTCTGCTGACATCTCAATGCTCAGATTCCTAGCTGATGTTTTCTAACCCTCACATTATCTCTCCTTCTCTCCTTCTTGGACTTTGGTCCATATCAGCTGAATTCCTCAGATTGCTATTCTAGGGTATAAATCATCCTTAGCATTGCAAAAGAAGATCCATTGAGAAAGGGATTATGCAGGATTAAGGGAAAAAAAAGTTATGCTGGAGATGGGAATTAAGTGTTACTTTCCTGATCTGGTATGAGGCACAAAGCACCTGGCCATCAGCTAGCAAAAATAAAATTAAAAAAAAAAAAAAAAATTTGGGAAATCAAAGAACTTAAAAGCTGTTGTGAGGGTTGGGACTTTGGGACAAATGCCCTGGTTCAACTATGGTGAGAATTGCCCTGGTTCAGCTATGGTGAGAGATGAGGCTCCCACTCAGAGGGGCAGGTAACATCTAATTCATGTGTTCAGACATAACAGGGGCCTTTTCCATTTTCCTCCTTGCCTACAGCCCTGCCTAGAGACCAAGACTGGCCCAGGCATAGAAAATCTGCAAGTAACTTCACTTTTATTGGTCTTTCTAATATAGGCTGATGCTGCTGAGAGCAGCAGCACAAACCAGTGACTCACATCAAGAGGTGTCCCTGTCTTTGCCATCTGCCAGAGCACTGCAGCTGATTTAGGAGATCATTCCCCCTTCAGTGGGTGAGCTGTCCATGCTTGTGTGTGAGGTGAAGCACTATGGATGCTTTCCAGACCAAGCTCTCAAAAGTCAGAGAAAAAAAACAAAAAAGGCCTGTAAATCCATATGTGATGATCTTGGGTTTTTGCTTCCTTCTTTGCTCCTGGTCATACTGCTAATTTTCTGCCTTTAAGTTTCCAGGTGAAGGGTCTGAGAGCTGAGCTCGGTGGGTGCATGTAGACTGTTTCAGTCCATGCTAGAAGCAAGCCTGCAAATGCAGTCCCAGGCAGTCCTCTGCAGTGCACTGCCACCATCCATCCTGAGCCTGCCTTGAAGTTTAGGGAACATTTATCTTCTTGCACTGAGCTCATCCAGACAGGCTGCAGATAATCTGGTGCAGGGCAGCCATATGTATGGGGCATGGGCAGATTATGGAAGTGGTGACCTGACCACTCAAACAGCTGCCAGTCAAAAGAACCATGGACAGAATCAGTGCCTGACATATTTTTGGAGACTGAGACCAGAGGAATCTAGTGCAAACACAGCAGCTTTGCAAAGACACTGCTGGATCATAGAAGTATTTAGTAATTGGCAGGTATTAGCCGGGGCTTCCAAAAAAAAGCAGGGTTTTAAAGGCTGAAAGTTGTGTGCAGAAATGGCCTTCATCTGAAAGGAAATGTGAAAGCAAAGCAGGATAGAGGGGTCTCTGCTGGTGTTGGTAGAACTGGGAGCTGGAAGCTTCAGTCCTGCTCCCCTGCCACTGTGTGAATTACCTGGGAGAAAACAACAGTCTTTCTGTTCTTTTGCCTTGTCCATCACTGAGCACACTGAGACTTCTGTGGCTCAAGAAGCACTCTTCAAAATCTGTACATTGGCAAGTGCTGTTTCAAATACAATGATGTCTGAAAGGCCAAACACCACAATTTGGTTTTGTAGACAATGTTGGATGGCTCCAGCCATAGTGCACATCATGGAGATCAGCAAATGTGAAATGAGGATAAACTGCAGCATCCATTGCACACTAGACTTGCCCTATGCTAACTGGATTTGCAAATCCATTCAGACGTCTGCGAGGATTTTCTCCTAATAAATCCACATGATCTACTACAATGTCTCAGGGAAATGCCTTTAATTATTGCCTGTGGGTCAGTAACTTTAGCAAGAGTGACTGCCCAAGCATGGGTAGGGTGTGAGCAGCCACTCTGTGGAGGAGAAGTGTTTCTGTTCTGTGTGTTTAGGAGAAAGGACAGGACCCGCACACTGCCATGTAGAGGGTAAGCCTGGGGGGAACAACACCACCTCTGCTTCTAATTAGTTAATAAATTGCATTCAGTACATGCTGATGTCTGCAACACAAGCAGCTAATACAGCAGCATAGAGTGCCTGTCAGGAAATAGGGGGTAGTTTGGGTACCACAAGCACTTAAATAACTGCACTGATAGGATGTAGCAGAAAATCACTACTAAGCAGCATGATGCATTGCACTCCAGGGAATTCCTGTCTAGGGTCAGAGCAAGCTGTTAAATATCTGCAGATGCAGTATTCATTTTCCTGACTTGCTGATGAGCTGTCACACTGGCTCAGGAAGGCATGGCTACAGCAAGCAGGTGGCAGATGGGGCCTGCTGCTCTGGCTTTTCCTTACACTGGGATTTCCTGCAAGCTGAAATCACCTGAGCTCAACACCACCTTGGGGCACTCAGTGAAACTCTTGGAACACACCTCCCTTTCAGCTGAAGCACCAAACTTTTAAATAAAGAGAGAGACTATTCTTGTCCATAGGTTATAATTTTTTTCCTGGATTTGGTGCCAGTGTGATGGTATGTGGAAGTTCGTTCCCACATACCTTTTTCACTCACACAAAAGCAACAAAACAACAAAGAACAAATGGGAAATGGGTTCCGAATCACCGCCAAAGAAATAACAAACAACTAATGGTAACAGGAAACTGTATTTTACATGCCATTAGACTTCACTGATATAAGTAAGCAAGCTGGCCTTATTCCCTAGGTGCTGGCTTTGGCCTACAACAGGATGAATAGGTGTCCTGTTAATGAAGTGCATGCAAGGCACTGCTGTGGTAAGCCTGTGCTTCGTGCCAGAGCCCAAGGCAGTGAGCGTAGGATGGCAGTTACAGCTTTGGCACAGGTAATGTTTGGAAGAATATGTAATATGCAGGCTGCAGTTAAATCACATGACTCAACAGAGCTGGAGAGGCAGTTCAATGCTAGTCAAAATCATTCCACACATTCACAGTGGCTACCAGATCCTGCTCTCATTTAGGTTGTTGGAAACCTTAAAGTTAACATTGGGATTTATTTTGAGAATGAGAATGAGGTCCTTTGCTTTTGCAAATAAATGTGGGTAATGTGACTTGAGATGAATATATGTAGGAATCACTAATGGATTGTGATCTTTTCCTTTTGGACAGGGCCAGATATAATTCTGCAGTAGAAAAGGTCAGCTAGCACCTGCATTGACCAGCCAGATGAACCAAAAATCTCTGCTCAAAACATCTCTTTGGGGTGAGCAGGTAGAGACCATTGGATCTAGTCCAGTCCAATGACGACAGTATCCTATAAATATCTCTGAAAAAGACCCAGCTGTCATTCCTGATCCTGGCCAAAAGGAATGGTCTGTTTCTCAGGCACATTAAAACCCTAGGTGTTTAATGGGAGCCTTTCTTCCATTGTGAACTCCACATGAACCATTAAGGGAACAGGAGCCAACATCAAGGGAAATGTGCTGCACTTTGGGTCACTGCAGGGGCTGAGAAAGCAAATACTGAGAAACACATGCTTCTGTGCAACAGAAAATCTTTATTGGAATGGTATCCAAAGGATCCAGAGCTCACTGCCTGCCCTCCCCTGTGCAAACTGTGGGACACGGCGAGGAGCAGCTCTGGCTCAGCAATCCACATCACACCCAGCCTGCCTTCTTGTCCCAGCAGCAGCCACCAGGGCAGCACAGACCTGCTCAGGAGGTGACAGGAAACCCAGACACCACTGAGAGCAACGTCTGCAGGTCTGGGCAGAGCCCCAAGCCCGGGGAAGCTGAGTTAGTGCTCAGTGCCTCAGGGGACCTGGTGAGAAGGGGGAGAGTGTACAGTGGCAGCAGCCTGAATGGCACACACAGGACAGCACAGAAAGTTGGGAAGCATCTTCTGAGTAGAAGATCATGGTAGGTTAAACCTGGAAGAAAGGAACAGTAGAGAGTGGCAGTGGGCTGCCAGCTCCTGTCACGGCCCCTGTTAGACTTGGCTGTGGTGCACTCATGGAGGATGGCTTCCAGATTAGCAGCACGATGCGGGAACAGAACAAACTCTTAACATGTTAATACCCAGCAAGGCAGTTTGGGGAAGGGCTCATCTTCATCCTCCAGTTCTGACAAGCCTTCAGATGCAGTATTTCCAAAAGCAGGCTGTGAAGGGATAGGAAAGAAAGATGTCAGCATAAAAGGGACTTATTCCAGCTTCCCACTCTTGCCCTGGAGAAGGTTTCAAAAGACCCACGTCTTGAGAGAGCTGGAACATGCAGCCAGCATTCTGCTTTCAGGGCACATCTCAATAACCAGCTTTGAGTTCATATAACACTTTTAGAAGGTGTTTCTTTTAGCTGCTCATAGTGTGAACATGGGGTCTAAAAGTTGTCTTTGTGTTGCTTGATTTAAAAGGTTTCCTTTTCTTCCACTTCAGCAATGTCAGGAACTAGCTTTTTCTTTCCTGCCTACTGGTCAGCAGTTTTGCTGCTTCAGAGGTGTGTGCAGGGGTTTGCACCTGTGGCTGACTGGAAGAGCAGGATACTGACTTGGAGAGATTAGATCTGGTTCTTACTTTTTTTAAACCCAGTCACTACCACTCTACTATCAACCATCTTACAAACAGCATGGATTTCTGTAGAATCTTCTAAGAAGACTAAATTAGGGAGGGATGTATATTTTGGTGTGGGAAAAAGTAACTGTATCACAACCAGCATGAATCCCATGTGAGTTTCCTGTTATCAAGTATGAGAAGAGATTTATACCTGGTTTTTGAAAGCGGGATCTTGGAAGAAAACTCCTACTGAATCAGCAGTGCTCATGCTGAGACACGAGCTCCTCCCAGACTGGAAGGACTTTAGATGAAGACAAAGATTCCCTGCTTTCATATCTGTCAGAATCTGATTTAAACCTGGCAATGGGAAGTAGCTTTATCTACATTAAACCTTCCAGACTGGTGGGGGCATGAATTACATTAGCCAAATTAATGACAGCCTCCAGGGGTGCTTACAAATTGCATATTGCCTAAGGATCACCTAAGCATCTAAGCAAGCCTTGCACAAAGGGATTTTCTCTTGGCTCTCTGGCAGTTGTCAGCTTCCACGTGCACAGAGCATGTGGGCTAAGGGCAGAACCAGCTCTTTTGGTTTTAGGCCAGATCTGTCATCAGTGACTTTTGGTTCACAGCTGCTACAGCTTTGTGGAGGAATCCATTGAAAGGCAGCATGAGCAGCATTGTCCATGTGCTTGTCAGGGGCAGCTTCACAGGAGCACTCGTGCAAAATGCTCCTGAGCCACTGGATACAGACTGGGCAAACAAAGCTGGGAGACCAACTGAGGGATATACCAGATATTAGTTCCCTGCATTCTTGGTTGATTTCCATATCCTTTTTAGCTGTTTTTCAGCAGCAGACAAGTGCTCCTTTTTTCTCTGTGGGGAGGCACTGGCCTTGGCAGAGGGGAATGCCTGCAGTCCACACGCCTCATTAGGCCTCCAGCAGTTGCTTTGAGGCCAGAGCAAAGGAGGGGTGCACTGTGGGGACGTGTTCATACAGAACTCCCCCCCTCCAGGGCAGGCACTCATGGCTCACATAACCTCACACTCCTCTGTGAAAAGCAGGATGTGACACTGCCTGCCTCCGTGAGGTCCTGGGCGTGCAGACCTGGTGTATCTGCCTCCACAGCAGACAGGGTTGGGGGACACAATCCTTCTCAGCAGCTGCTAAACCAGCCAGCCATAAGAGAGGGCCAGGACTGCTTGAAAAGCTGCCAACCAGCTGCTTTTCAGCATATTTGGGGCATGTTTACTGTGACTGTCTGTTGCACAAAGGAAGCCCTGGAAATGAGGGTGGACAGTATGGCCGCAAGGCTCAAACTCAAAACCTACCGCGTTTTTTGGGCTGGGATGCTGAGAGACTTTCCAAGGCATAGGCCACCTCTGACCCATCTTCAGCTGAGAGCTGATCCTTCAACTTCTCCAGCTGTTTAAACAGAAACACAGCAGTAAACAAGGGCCCCATCATGAGGAGCTCCACAGAGTGCTGGGAAAGGCAGGGCAATCTACATGTATGCAGATTGGCTGGCAGCCTCACTGGAAGGGTAGAGTGTTCCCTGGAGCAGGACCATTCCCAGAGGATCTGCCTTTGGAGCACTCATAGCTCCTCATGCCCTCCTTCATTAAGCTGCTTGTTTAGTGGCAGTGGTGTGGGCACTCCATGCTCTTTCTCTCCACCCTAGGTCTAAGTCCCTGTGGAAGGGAGGCTGTGTAGAAGGATATTGCAGCACTAAGAGTCAGGACAGTGCTGGGACAGGAAGTCTCCAGGCATCCAGACACTGCAGCAGAGGACATTGCTTCTCCATTGCCCATGGCTGTCCCTCCTCTCTCTTCCTCACAGTTCTTGCTACCTTCCCTTGGTTATAATGTGGACTGCATTTCCTCATCTTTAGCTACTCTCCTTGTGGACTGGGAACATCGACCCCCACCATCCTGACTTTTGCTCTGGCAGAGCTGTTCTCAAAAAGAAAGTCAGAGCTTATGTCCCTCAGCACTGGAGCGAGAGGCTAGTGGAGGACCTGGCAGCCTCCTGTCTGGCATGATGATGGGATTTTTCAGTGTGAAATTAAAGTTCCATGTGGTACTGAGCAGGACCTCCAGCACCCATGCAAACAGCTGGAACAGCTGGACCTGGGCTGAGAAGGGGAAAAAAGCCACTGCTTGTAGGGCTTGGGGCACAATGGGAGCCATGCCAAGGTTGCTACAGACCTTTTCCTGTTCCTGGGCAGTGGGTGTAGGATGGAGACTCTATTTGTATATGTGTGCTCTAATCAGCTCAGCAGGGCTCTGACCTTGAGTAGGGCCACTCTTACAAGGAGAGTCCAGAAAAAATTCTAGTTTAGGCAGGCAGTGACTTTCCCTCCAACCTGTGACCTGATGCAGTCAGCTCATACAAGGCAGCACGATCTCCTTTTCTTCTGTGGAGATTTCCTTTGGTGCTTAATTCTTTCCTGGCTTGGCCTTCACTGGCAGGAACTGCTCAGCTTTTATTGCACCAGTCTATAGCCCTGATCTCTTTTTACCTTTTCCAGCTTGTGCAGCTGTTTAGCCAGGTTCTGCTTTCCCCTTTTCTCGATCCATGCTTACATTATAGCAGCAGGTGGAAGGGTGGCAGGATGCAAAGATGGAAGGATAGGGCATAAAGACAGCTTACACAATTGTTTAACTACCCACACAAGAACATGCATCTATGTGTCTGTGCATTTGCTCCTCTCACCTCTTCAAGCTCTTCAAATTTCTTTGCCAGCTCCCAGTCTGCAAGAGGGAAAAGAGTAACATCAGTATCTGCATTGCTTATTGAAGCTCAAATTAAAAAACATTTCTTCATTTGCCCTCTCCAGAGGTCAACAAGCAAAGACCTAGTTATCATTTAACTCCTGTTAGTGATCTTCAAATGAATGACAGCAGAAACTGAGAGAAAAGCAGGTTTTCTCTGCTGAATCCTATGGGACCTTATCCTAATTCTCCATTATGAGGGAGGCTTCTTTACTGCTCACCAGGCCATAGGGGAATTGGCCCAATGAGGTCACTTACTGTGTGATACCAATCCAGGTGAAAATCTTTGCTGCTTTTTAATTTTTATCCTGCTACCTGCAAATCTCTAATGCTGGCTTTTTTTGTCACTGGCTTTTATATGAAATCCCACTGCTTCCTTTAAGACTTGTTTATCCTTACATCACCCATGCAGGCAGAAGTCAGAAGACACAAATTTAACCTAGCATAATTTACTGATTTATAAATCAGCAAAGAGCCAGGCTGGCAGAGTGGAACAACAGGAAAAGTCACATAGCAGTAAGTGCACGGATTCCACACTTCTAAATATTAGGGAAGCATTAGGACCTGGGGCACAGCCTCACAGACCAGACCTAGAGCTCTCAAGGCTAGTCAGTACTGTACTGCTGGCAAAAAACTATTCAGGTGGATGAATGAACTGCCCATGCAGAAAGAGGGGAGAGGTAGGTGCCTAAGAACAGTATTTGAAACATCCAGCTGAACTGAGAAGAGCCTGGAATAGCAATAGGGAAAGCTGCAGCAGTGGAGAATTTCAGTCTCACTCCTCCTGAGGACTGAGGTACCTTATTCCAGACCCAAATTGATGTCAAAACCAGTTAATTTTTTAATAAGACAGATGAGTTCAGTCAAAGCTGAGTGACTGGCTACAGTAGCTCTCCTGGGAGGGTACTGCAAAGTGATCAACTGGTTTTAAATGCTAGTTTAGGAAAAAAATGCAATAAAATAAGCAGAAGAGCCAGGAAAGAGCAAAAGAATGTTTTTGCTGGGGCCACAAGCAAACCAAAAAATGGCCCTGGAGCTGCCTCTTTTCTCTGTTCCTAGTGTGGCAGCAGGCATTGGTCTGGATCATCAGGGGGATTTAGGACATAATTCCCCTTGATTTCAGATTTCAGATAAGACTTCAGCACACAGACACATTGCCAGACTTGGGCTTTTTTTTTTTTTTTTTTTTTTAACATTTGAAACTGAGCAGGAGGGTGCCAAGAAAGAGCTGACTGCCTGCTTGGTTCTTCCTTCAAGAAATGAACAGTTTTGTTGAAAAATCCTGAATATTTTCTGATATTCATTCAACAGTGAAAGCAGCAATTCCTAAGCAAATCCATTACATCAGAATTCAATTTGAGTGATGAGATGGGGATGGGGATGGAATCAGAAGGTGTGGGCTCTGTTCCTGGCACTATCAGCAATGACCCCAGGCAGACTCCTCCTAAGTATATCTTTAAATACCCATAAGGTACAGACAGGCAGACCCTGGCATATCTGTAAGTCAAAAGTGTCGCTTAAGAATTATTATTATTAGCATTTTTACCTCTTTCAGAGTTTCAAGTGCCTGTTTTGGCTTGACTTTTTGCAAACTGTAAGTTTGACCAATGACTGCTATGAATACAAAATAAACAGCAGTTGAAATTTGGAACAGATTATCTCAGACAGGAAGAAGGAAGTTAATTTATGGATGAAGCTTTGAGAAACTGCCTGCTGTAAATCCTCTGTCTGTGCTCTGCTCAGAGATTCATTATTCACAATTGAATATACAATTGTCTGGCATAAAATGCAGCCTTTCCTCTAGGAGTAATAAGTGCAATAATCCATAAACTTATCATAAAAATGTTATTTCTTGAATGCATCCCCTTTGCAAGAAGAATGCCTTTGTTAGTACAAGGGCTTGATTTATTTATATTTATTTATTTGTCCCAAGCTTGTTTAACCACTGCCTTGCTGCATTAACAAGGGTCTGGGGAAGAGCACTGAGTGAGTTTGATAAATGGATTTTCATAACAACATTTTTGCTGGGTCCCCTCTCAGCTGTTTTCACAGGGAAGGGCAGCTTCCTGCTCTGAGACCACCACACCCAGCCCAAACCCTCCCCTGGCTGCAGTGGCCGTGGGAATAGCTGACCTCTGTAATCCATTTGGTGCTTGTGATTGCTGTGCCTCATGTCAAGGAAAGCCCAAGTTTCTCTTCAGCAGGTCTGAGTTTAGCCACAGATGGGTGGATTTTAAATTTGGTGTCTGTTCACAGAGCACAGACAGGAAGAGCCTCTCCCTGGCCCATCTTTGGTGGCTGTGTGGGGAAAGCCAGTTGTCTCAACCTCCTCCAGCAGCAGCAGCAGGGGCTTAGGCCCAGGCAGGAGCTCCCCCTGCCCTTGTCCCAAACTACACCTGACCCCAATGGATCTCACTGGAAGTTCTTGGTGAAATCCCTGCCCCAAATGATGACAAGATGCTGCTGTCTCTCAAAAGCACACAGGGCTGTGTGAGATGTGGCCAAGAGGTGACTCCCAAAGCTGGTCCATGCTCCAGGCAATGTACACAACATCTAAGGGACAATAGGGCCACAGGGACTCAGCAGAAAATTTTCTTGTTTTTACTTATGTACACACACATGTTCCCAGCAAAGTCTTGAGTGTCTGAGGATCTAGGGCACATGGGTTTTGGTGGCTTTACTTTGCATTGCAAAAGCAGGTCCCGGAGCCCCATGATGGAGAGCATCTGACATTAATCACATGCAGGCATCATACTGAGTGCTGCTTCCACTTTCTGAGCAGTTGGTATTTCTGAAGAACCAGAGAAGCAGGTTCCTTGCATTCATGCAAACACAGATTCAAGAAGCAGAGATCTCCCCTCCCCTTCACTTACCAATACTTTCTGGCCTCCGCCATGCGAATTTCTTATTAAGAAGCAGAGTCAGCAATGTGTTCTCATGATTTGTGTCTTCTCTCTCTGGAAGCACTCGGTTCTCTGCAGCACATAAAACACCTCTTTCTCAATCTCATCAAATTAAGAATCAATTAATCAATTTATGCAGTTAATCACTTAAATTAAGAAGGATGAGAAGTGGAAGGAAAATGTCTCCTGTCAGCACTCATCAGGGTGGAAGGAGCTCGGTGGAAAAGGAAGGTGTGTAAGCACAGGATAAAATGTCCAGGCAGTGAGGGCTGCGCAGTGGAAGGGTGTGGGATGGGGAGCCCTCCCTGCCAGCCCTGGGCTGCTGGCCAGTTCCACTGCAGCCTCATCAGCACGACTGGCTGCAGAGAGCTGGAGCCAGCATCTTGATTTACACAGTCCTGAGCTCTTCTGCAAGGTGGGTGGAGTGGGCACCTCTGCAAAGCCAGACAGGAGCCCACAACACCCTCTCTTCTCAAAACTACAGGAGCTCCCCCACTCACCCTATGCACCTTCCCAGGGCTGACAGAGGTGGGAAGTCCCTCCTCACTGGGCTGGGGTGTGGGTACCACCACTGAAAAGCCCTGCAGCCCTTTCTTGAGCTCACTCGGCCTTGGGGCTGCTCTGATTGCCAGCAGTACTGAAGGATTCTTCCTGAACAGAGTTCAAATGTGGAGGAACTTAAAGGAAGACCACGCAGAATTTTTCCAGGAAAAACCTCCCCAAGCTGCTGTCCTAAAGCAATTTGGAGTTCTCTAAGAGGCCCCTTTAGGGCACTTTCTCAGTGGTTTTACTTTAGTGGTTGTGGCTATGCCCTCAAATGAATGGTTGTGAAGGTCAAGGGTTCAGCAGAAACCAACAGACACAGGGGAGGGGGCTGCTCAGTTCCCTGGAGGCTCTGAGACCCTCCCAGCTCTGCTCAACAGATTTCCAGAGTCATCTGAGACTAGAATGATGTAGTAATTTTTGAGAATGACAGAATAGGAGCCAGACTTTACAGGGAGACTGAGCATTCAAAAAAAAATCTTTGGTCTGAACAGCCCTACCCCACATCCAGACCCTACAAAACCCTAGAAGATGCCTACAGAATTCCATGGAACATACTAAGAAATTATATAGAAAGACTTTTTTTTCTCTTCTTCCAGGATCTTTAGGACTTCTCCTCAATGCAGTTTCATATGGCCATCAGCCCTTCTGAGGGGATGAATGCAATTACTCTTGGTACCCATGAAACAAAACATTGTACCACACGAGCCTGAAGGATGCTCAAGAGCATGTGGGAATCAGCTCCATTAGCTAACATCACATAAATCTGCAGAAGCTGAGGGATGCTGGCCAAAGGGATGCTCCAAGTATTTGGCCAGACTCAACCCTACCTCACGCTGCGGCTGAAGCCGCTGGTCCTGATTGTGATCTCTGGAAATAAACCCAGAGGAGCCAGCAGAGCAACCTGCAGTTAGCGTGGAGTGCCATAAACCTCATTCCTAAGTATGAAGGACAGTTATAATTTTAAAATAGCTACTTTAAGTTTTTTGGAGGATTTGCTACAGGGAAAAAAATCCAACGTTATAAACACTCTAGTAAAAGCTAAACAGAAGCAGGATTTAGATAGAGTGGCCTGGGGAATGTTTTGGTTGTAATTACAAAAATAAATAGGTGATATTAGAGGAAAAATCATTTGAAAAGCAATGTTATTTTCAAGCCTATACTTAGCGGCTCTTTCTTTTTTTCCACTGCCAAGCTTCTTTAAAAAAGAGCACTAATGATTGACATTTCCCTGCAGTATAAACTCAAGTTAAGATTAATTTAAATTATGGCAGAAGTACATATAAAAAGAAGTTCTGTGAAGAAAAAAAAGTTCAGCATCGCCGTACTACTGACATTTATGAGCTGTCAAATCTCTTATGGTACATACTGGAATTGCTACTCTCTGATATTCTAATTTTTTTTTTTTTCATTTTCTTATGGGAAAGAAAGAGCTACCCTTACCAGATTTCACCAGATCTGATATTTTCACTGATTAGCAGAAGGTGTCATACAGCCAGCTGCAGAGCAGAAGGATAGCTTTGGCTCATGATAATATGAACAAGCCTCTCGCTAGCACCCATGTTAACAGACAGTATAGCTCGAGGTTCATTTTGTTTTCTTTCCCAGAGAAGAGAGTGTTGCATTGGCCATGGCAAACAGCAAAGCAAAAAGATAACCACCTACCTGTGTCACGTAGCCTGTATTCCAGCTTACCTTGGAGTAAAAAAGGGTCTCCATGCGTTGACGGGACACACAGAGCCATGGTCAGGATGGTCAGCACTCCCAGACACAGCTGGGCAGACCACATCTTCTCCACGTTCCCAGAGCCCAAAAGCATCCTTCCTTCAGGCACAGTGGAGGACTTCAATGAAACCAGCGCCAGATGAGCTCACTTTTAAGAGGCAGTGGATGTGCCGTGATTGCAAATGGCCTTTGGAGGAGGGGAGAAAAATATCTCTTGAGATATAATTCAACCTGTCAATATGATTCACTCCACTGGGAGTGGACAGAACAGCCCAGTAACATATGTCAGATGGAACCTGTTCAATATATCTCATATCAGACTGATCTAATGAATTCTGATGTTCCCACAGGCATGCACTGTTCATGCACGTTGATATACATTCCATACATACACACATTAAAAATACTTTTTCAGGGCTGTTGCTTTAACAGAGTTCAGGCATGGGGACTCCCACATTAGCAAGGAAGATTTGTCTAATGTACAAGCTGCCATATTTTACCAATTTGGACAGAATCAGGTTAATGGGGTTTTGTAATTTATCATCTCACTTCCTAGTTCCTATATTAATTAATGTGAGATATAATGAGTGCTGAAGTGGTGGGAAACAGAGGGGGAGAGCTCCTTTCATTTAACTGATTGGAGAATGTTGAGTGTGTCTTGCTCACTGTGACTTATGGCTTTGTCAACGGGAAAGGCATCACACCCTATTTTGGGATTATGTCTGAGTGGGGGAGTGCAGATTTGGCAGTAGGTATGGAATACGTCAAGGATGGGCAAGAGTCTTCAGTTTTTTTCTTGGGGAAAAAAAAGAAGTGGAAGGTCAGATGCTGGTTCTGGCTCCACAGCCTTGTTTTATAATTTTAGAGCAAAGTACTAATACACACTGCATATATTCCATGCCTTCTCAGGCCATGACTACATTTTGGTTTGACTTCCATTTCTTGCCTATCCATCAGTATTGATCAGGGACCTGCTACTACTTTTCCACAACAACCTTACCGAGAAAAAAATTGTAATAGTAACAGTGCTAGGCTCTGTTCTTCACTTCTCTTCCTGCAGAACTGAATCATCTGTACTTGTCGTGGTTTAAGCCCAGCCAGGAGCTAAGCACCACAGAGCTGCCAGCTCACTCCCCCCGTGGTGGGATGGGGGAGAGGATCAGGGCAAGCTCTGATTTGTACATACACTCCTAGTGACTCACTGTGTGTGCTTTTTTGACACCACATCATGCCAGATTACCCAAGATAGCTTCATCTGATGGTACCTGCTCTTCATCTCAACTAAAAGACAGTATCATTTCCATGTTTGGGCTTTTGGCTTCAGGTCCCCAGCTCCCCCTACAACTCATTCTGTGCCTTGGATAGGTATTGAACGACAAGCATTTTAATAACCTTTGTAGTATTTTATTATTTGATATAGTATTAACAAAAATGGAGGGGGAGAGGCTCAGATTTTTTTTGTGGGATATGCCTATAAAAATGAATGTGATGCTTTCATTAATGAAGAGTTCTCTATTGAGAAAGCATTCTAAAATTTTCCCTGGAGATATAATATGTACAAATTAACCATTGTTTCCCTCAGACTTGTGAACTAGTGAACAACTATCTGAAGTGCTCGCCTTCTTCACAAAGTTCTGTTTGGACTGAGGGACATATATGTCCTACTGGAACACTTTTCCAGCCACCTCCATCTCCCAAAGGTGCCAGTTTCAAACTAGTCAGAGGTGAGCAGCTCTCGTGAAGCAGAGGCCGTAATTTGATGAGCACCACTTTGCACAGGAGTCCAGTCTGGAAAATAGCAGTTCTGACTCAAAACTATACCCCTAAGGGAAGGTAAGTCTGTTTTAATTTAGTGCTAAAGGGCTAAATCTCAATCTGTCTTGAGATCTGCTGTGAAATTGACTTTGTCTGGATACAGAAGGTGAGTTTCTCCATCTCATCTAAGTTTAGGCAAAATCCACAGATCTCTAACTGTTTTTCCCTACCTTTGGATACAAGATTTCATGGGCTATTGGCAGACTCTTTCAGGAAGTTGAGCTATTCCTGGGATTTCCTCTTTCACTGCAGAGAATCTTCAGTTCTGGATTACTGCAACTGTTCAGCCCCCAAAGCAACTCATGTAGAGAGTGTGCCAGACCTTTCAAGTGATGGCTGTGGTGAAGGTGCAGAACTGCCGTGCTACATTTACGTATGAGAAGGAAGATCCACTGTGAGGAGTGAATGCTTTCAGGGGATGGGTTGGTGGAGAGAAGCCTTGCAGTTGCTGCCAGGCACTAGTGGAATTTTTTTATTTTTTGAAGTTAGAGGATAATTTATTTGTACTATTGGGCTTCCCTAAGGCTCCCACCTGGAAAATTCCTTTGCTTTTACCCCATTAGTCCAGGTGCTGGAAATAATATTACATTTTATTGTTCTTATGTATTTTATTCTCCATAGGAAAACAGCACAGTCTCCACAGTCTTTCTATTACTTCACTCATTGATAATGCCTGATAACTGATAATGTCATTGATATTCATCCATTTATGTCTGGAGTTCAAGGATAACGAGAACATGAAGATGTGAGTTCCGTCTCTACCTCCCATGATCCCAGTCTGTCCCTTCATGTAGAAGTTTCTCTTTCCACAAAGCTACTCAGACTTCAGGTAACCCAACATAACCAAA
This sequence comes from Anomalospiza imberbis, assembly GCF_031753505.1. NCBI lineage: Eukaryota > Metazoa > Chordata > Aves > Passeriformes > Viduidae > Anomalospiza > Anomalospiza imberbis. Next base: position 11,436,038 of record NC_089690.1, read on the forward strand.
CTGGAAAATTGACAAGGGTCAACAGCCCAGAGAGCAGAAATAGAGAAGATTTGGTTCAAGCAGTGCCACCAAATCCAGCTGCACCAGCTCTCAGTGTGAGAGAGATGAATAGGAGTGTCAGTGCCTGGAGGGTGTTAATGGTCCTGAGTGTCCTCAGGTGGGGCCTCGCCACCCTCTCTGCCCATCAGCTCCTGAGACCCATTTAATCTCAGCCTGGTTGCCTGCTTCCAGTCCAGGGTTTGCCAGGAAGCCATTCAACTTCTCAGAGAACAAGGTTCTCTGAGCTACGAAGTGTTGCCCTGGAGTGAGGGGCTAAAAGAGTAAATCAGGAACCTAAAGGTGTTGGATGTGGGATGAGGCAGCCTAGGGAGAAAACACAGAGCAGAGGCAGTCATGCCCCAGTTCTCACTTCTGCCTCTTAATCCTGAGCTGAAGCACTTCCTCCAGAATCAGCCTCCCTACTAACTAGGGTAACTTGGCTAAGGTTCCTGGTGAGGAGAGGAAGGCAATCTGGAAACCTATTCTGCTTTGAAATATGGCATGATCTGCTGGTCTCAAAGACACTTCCAGTGATGCTTCTGAATGGTAAATATTGGTGTGCCTGTGTAGGATTAATCTGACCTCCATGCCAGCACAGTGTCCTGAAGAGGCATGATCTGGTATGACCTGGTTAAACCACCAGATTTACCCTGAGCTTGACCCCTCTCTCTTCTGACTTGCCTTCTCCAAGACCCAGGTTCATCCTGGATGACAAATGTAGCTTGTGCATGTATTACTTTTAGTAAAGACAAGACTGGGTAATTTCCTACTAAAAATACCAGTAAGGGCACTTTTAAGGTTGTGGAAATCAACTCTATCCGCTAACAGTGCCAACTTTCACTGTCATTCCCCTTTCCCTCTCTTCCTGCTCAGTTACCATCTGGTGTTATGGTTTATTGATAAATGTTGCCCATTTTTTTGTCACTACAAGTCACCCAAGGGATGACTTGGAGCATACACAGAGCTGTAGTGTTTTGGTGAAACTTGTGCAGATAACCATAAACTTTGCATTTTGGACAGCCTGTCTTCTAACTTAGCTTTTCATTTGCACCTTGATCTAGAGAGACTATGTGAGAGTTCTGCACATGCAAAAGGGTGTTTTGTTGAATGAACACCAATATTTTATGGCTGTAGACTTGCAGATATAAAGTGACTTGAAATGAGGGCTCCAACT